>NC_064410.1:34351250-34698125 GCF_023375975.1 Astyanax mexicanus | reverse complement strand
ATGGCTTAAAAGGGGAGAACCATGCAAATGTTTCTTTTGTGACGTTATATTTTTTGACATTATACATCTTATGTGACTATTGCACATGACGTATACAAATCTGTGTATGATGCTGAACAATAAAGTGTACAGCCCTAGTGTATTTAATTAACTAAAGAGCAAATGGTTTAGACTGCTGCATATAATTTGTATTCGTTTAATTGTTCTGATTTTATACGTTATGTTATGTTAATAATTGTTCTATATGTTTATATATTACTGTTTAAATGTGCACCTGAAAAAAAATGTAGCAGCGTGACCAGCATGTGACTGAGCCTGAAGCTGTGGGTAAATGAGTGAGTTGGTTGGAAATTGAACAGTAAGACTAACTGTGTAGGTTCGATAAAGTATAGAGAAGTGATCTGAGAAGTTTCATTTCAGGTTCTTGTTTTTAATGTTAATGATTCTGCTTTGCTTGGGCAGTGTTATGGCCAGTCCAGAGTCAGACAGACTTCGTCCCTCCAAGCATGAAGTGTGAGTCAGTATGAGTTAATTGTCAGTGGTGGAAGTTGGCCAATAATTTGCCATATGTTAATTCACGTCAACACATCTACACAGCTACAAACCTAAAACAAAAGAAAACAAAGTATACAAGAGAGATATGAGTGAAAGTGTCAGGTCATTCCAATCAGAAGGTTTTCCAGGTCATGAAAGGGGAGGAGCCTTCAACTCTATCTCTATAGAACAGTCAGAATCCACTAAACAATGTGCCAATTTGGGCTTTTGCAATTGTGTAATGGTATCTGAAAATGTAGTTGCCAAAGTTCAGCCTGATTATAAAATATAATACTATAATATTCATTGCTTTGTTTGTAATTATGCTTTTCTGAAGGAGAAGGGTGAAAATTGAGTGGAAGGTATCAGGATCAGTGATTCAAAAGAAAAAAGTAATATTACATTGTCCATAGATCCATGTTGTAAACACTACGCTGCAGGTTAAAATGGTATGTATTGATACTCTTTTTTTAGAAATTAAAAATTAACTTTAAAACTTTACGTGACAACTTGGATGCATTTCTTTTTTTTATTGCATTGCCAAAGTATCAGATTAGCAGATACCTAAAATTAAATGACTTAAACTCAGGAGCCAAAAAATGTAATTTGGACATCTATATTATTGCCACAATCTGCTCTTACACAGAAATGAGCTCACACACACATGCATATTTACAGATGTTGTTTTATAGGAATTTTGGGCTGATTCTGATGGATTTTTTTCACAAATACAGTGTGGCTGAATCAGCATTACAGAAAGTCTACAAAAGCAGTACAGTAAAGTAAAGGCATTTTTTGTGCAGTAGTTTGGTGTCACCTAAACATTTTGCTCCTTTGGAGTTTGATAAGTACATTCAGTCAATTGTATGGTGCTGATGCTGATGTTTTTGTTTTGTTTTTTTTTTTTGTTTTTTTTTTTTTGCTGATCCTGATTATTAAATGCATTGGACTGCAAAGTTTTCCAATTTTTGTCTGATTTGGGTCAGTCCATTTCTGAATGGTTGGCAGGCCATGGGTTTGGGGTTATGATTCATTTTGGTCATTTATACTCACTACTATGAGATTCTAGAAGATTCAGAACCTCTTTTGATAGTACAATAGCCTCAAGTGCACTAGTGATGCAAACCAAACATGTCTTGAGCAACTATACTGGGTTAGGAGAAGAAAGAGTTATAAATCTGTATTTTTTTACTACTGTTCTTTAAACAGATAGAACGTCCTGCTTAGGGGTATATAAAGGAATCTGATGTTAGAATCCTGTTTTTTGTTTGCATCCTGCTAGATAGCAGAGAACCAGTCTGTAGAAACAGTTTGGTCTTTATCATGAGTTTAAATATTGACTGTGCTCACCTCGTGCTGCTGTGTTTGCGCGCTAAGCATTATTAGCATCATTAGCATGCTGAAGTTTCTGTTTAAGACTCTCTCCTGTCTGCTGCTGCAGTTTACTTTAGGGTGTGGTAGAGGCAGGAGACTGACGGGGAATTACTATTGATGTTCATGAGCCAAAGCTCACCTTTGTCAATTATGGACTAAAACGGTATAAACCCCTCCCTAGCATTGTGCTGTGGATCTGCGTTTTTCTGTAGAGATAAAACTCCATCCAACACATCTAGAGTGAGTCTATGAACTGATCATGTATCATTTTACTTGAGACTCTAGTGACTGAAAATGTATCACAGCAATGTTTTATCATCTAGTGTTAAGCCTTTACAAAAGATCTGAGGCTGTTCCTGCAGCAAAGAGGGAATATAAGCAGCTATCAATCCTTGTTCACAGAAGAATCAACAGTGGTCCACAATTTTTTTTTACATAAAATGTATAACAGCAGTAGCTCTAATAATTTCTTTATCTTGTTTCTCTCTCTTCTCTCTACTTCCATCTCTATCTCTCTAGCATCAAGTTATTAGCAGTTCAGGACCTGGCTGACCGTGAAGCTCTAAATAAGGTAATGTTACTGGTTTATATTATATATCTATCTGGGCTTTCCTATCACTATATGATAATTCTGTAATCAGTTTGGATGGCACAAATTGTACTTAATTAATTCCAGCTGTTTTCTTCTGTTGGGAGATTCTGCCTGGAAGTTGAACGCCAGAAGTTGTAGCACAGAGCTGATTACCAAAAACAAGCATTTATCATTTATAATTCATTTTTCGTTAGTTACAAAAAAAGGACAAAAAACCGGTGACTCAGAACTCGTAATACAGGAATTCTGTCCTTTTCACAGGAAAAAGAGAAATTTGATCAAACTTTTGATGTGTAGGTACACTTATATTCTGTATTGTTGGTATGCCAAATTAATTTTGAGCTTTTAAAAATGAAAATACTAAAAATGGCTGTAATTCATAAACATTTACAGTACTTTGATAAACACTCCAATCAAATCAAGATGTGATGTGTCAAGATTGCTTCATTGCAAATCTATTTAAGTAATGTAGTGGTAAAAAACTGAATCTCTGGCCATAAACAGAGCTGAACATAAACATCTATTCCTGAACTGTTGACAATCAGGGGAATTAGTAAAAGAGGGAGTGAGGATATTGTGAAAGAAAGAGGAATATTATTTCATAGAATATCTGAGATTCTGTAGAAAGAAATGTCCTGATAACTGAAATTAAAAAGTCTCAAGAGGTTTCTGATATTGGTTTATGATTTCAGGCTGAATCTAGTGAATCAGTGATATTTTCACCAATATTGATTAAAAAAATGGGTTGTTTGTATTAGATAAGATATTACCACCCAACTAAAATATTTTATTATTGCATGTACAAATGTGATTGTGTTTTTAATGACAGTAGATGGCCAGGGGATTTTTGTAGAGGTGTTATTGTTATTGCTTATGATTTATTGTGCTGATAGTAGTTCTTTTTATATATTGCATAATTTATGGTGTTGTGTAAATCTGTTGGCTTCCCACCGCTGTAACTCACATTTTTTCATGGGCACAGTAAATTATATTGCATTGTACCATATTGTATCATAAAAATAATCATAAAATGATCAAGAGCAAGCCCTGTACACTCATTTTGCCTCAAGCTGTTTTCTATTTGGTGCAGGGTGTGAAAATATTTAACTGTAAATACTACAGGACAGTGTTTATCTTTTGGATGCTGGACTTTTGTGGAAAAACCCACCAACATGACACTTTACTCAGTGTACACAAGACATTTCCATAATACACTTCACCACACTTCTTTAGATGACAGAATGGATTAGCTTTTACCGGAGTATGTACATTGATTGAATAATCCGAGCTGATTTTGGGGCCTTTGTTCAACAGGATATGGAACAAAGGTGATGACAATCCCCCCCACCTCCTCTACATGCACAGTGTCAGTCCTGCAGGCTTTTGGTTCCATATTTAGAAAGCTATCTCACCTTACTAGAAATAACAGGGGAAGCCTTGAACTTTCTGGGTTAGGGAGATTCTGGGTTAGGCTACCTACGCATAGCCAAAAATCCCACACGGTTTAGTGTTTCTTCTGGCAGGGTCAGACTAAAGACTTACATTGTTTCACATTTACAGTAAAGTCTCTGAATACCACTGGATGAATCTGTTAGCTCAAAAAATAACCTTTTCAAAGATAAGCGGCAGGCTAATGTGGATTTAACTAAAAGTTTCAGAACACCCCTATTTATTTTCCTTTATTTGTGCCATTTAATCTCTTAAGATTCAGTTAATAACCAAGTATAGTGCAAAATCCATTGCACAAAACTTTGCCAGGGTCTTTAAGGAAAACATATATATATCATATATTGTTTAACAAATAGGGGGTTATGTTTAGCAAACAATTTATTGGTACCAGCTTACACTTGCTAGTAGAAATGAAAATAAACAGCTTTAGTATTAGATTTTCATTAATGTCAATTTACAATGTCTGTACATTTCTTTGTAGTAAACCAGTTGTGTTACTGCGTTCTCTACTGCAGCATTTACACACTTACACACAGCACATTCACACTTTCATCATAGTCACTAGAAAAAGCACAGAAACCCAGAGAAGTCTTTTCTTTAGAGAAATGACAAATAACGCCAGAGAACGATGAGTATTATTTACACATTCAAAAGAATGTTGACAACTGGTGCAAGAAGAGGTCTGGCTGACCCACATGGCAACGCCAGCCATTCGCTCAGCTTAACATGATTGAATTAAGTTTCAGTTTCAGTGCTGAAGAGAAAAATGATAGATCTGACAGATGAAGTGCAGTAATAAAGTTATTAATAAGACAAGAAATAAAAAATCAGCTTGTCTGGGCCATACAGCACTGCTACTGGTCAAAAATAAAGATGTTCTAAAACATATTTAAAAATGTAGCCTCTGATAGCCTTTTTTTAATAGGCCTTGAGGAAAAAAAATGTCCACTCTGGAAAAAATGAAAACACCACTTCAGTTTCTGAATCTGCTTCACTGAATTTGCTATATTGTCATTTATTTGCAGTAATGGCTGAAATAACAAAAAAAGGTGCAGAGCTTTTAGACATTTTAGACAAGTTTTTTATCCATAAAGTTAAAAAAGAGTTCAGAAATCAATATTTGGTGGAATAACCCTGTTTTTAATCACAGTTTTTATGCATCTTGGTATGTTCTCCTCCACCAGTCTTATACACTGCATTTGGATAACTTTATGCCACTCCTGGTGCAAACAGGCATTTAAGCAGGTCAGCTTGGTTTGATGGTTGTGATCATCAATCTTCGTCTTGATTATATTACAGAGGTTTTCAATTTGGTAAAATCAAAAACTCTTCATGTTTAAGTGGTCTTAGTGTGACGTGGAATGCAATATAGAAATTCTTACAACCCCCCCTGCTCTGTCCCCTGATTGTGAACTGCAGTATTTGACTAAAATTGTCTGTACAGACAGACAACGGACTCTCCTCAGACATCTGCCTCACCCACAGGTCAGCGCAGTAGTGTTTAGCTTCCGCAGGAGACAGAAAAGTCATGGGACACGGTACTAGTTCCTGCCCCATGACATTTGAAATAAATGAGTATATTTGTAAACTGTATGTATTTGGAGAAAATCTAATATTAAATACATTAACGCACATTTATGTAATAGTGGTGATGTTAAACAGCTTAGAACATCAGTACAGTATATAAGCGTGTCACAGGCTACCAAATGACAGACCTCAGTTGACCTCTTGCGAGCAGGTTACCGCTGATGACATCAGCACTTATATGTATTAATGAACAGGTGCAGTGTGGGAGGGGAGCATGACATTATGGCATTATGGCTGAGATAATAATAGCCATAAAGATTAGAAACTCTTGTTCTCAACTAAAGAGCTGAAATGGACTGGAATGGACAGTCTTGTGTGTTTCTTGTTTGTGTCTGTTTGTTTGTGTGTTTGTAAGAGTGGGTGGGTCTGACCTGTTCTCCACTGGTATCGTCTGCCTGCAGTCTGGTGCTAAAGTAGGTCAACAGAGCAGCAGTGGTGTGTGTGTGTGTGAGTGAGTGAGCGCGTGTGTGTGTGTGTGTGTGTGTGTGTGTGTGTGTGAGAGAGAGAATGTGTGAGGAAAAGATCAGAAGGCTGCTCCACATGGAGGTGTCCCACATCCCTCTCTCCTCCCATTCCTTTTCTCGCTCCTCTCTTCTTTCAGCTCATTTTCACACACAGTATCTCCTTTAGTACTTTTCCTCTCTCAACTATCAAATCAAATTAAATCCAATCAAATAGGTTTCAGGAAAAATATATGATGCCAAATCAATTTATTTAATGCAAATTGTTGGTAATATGCATTTAAATTGTAAGTGTGGTAATGTATAAATTAAAAATAAAAGTTCATAAAGAATAGATTGAGAATGCAACAAGTTTTATTGGAAATGTTAATGGAAATTGAATGAAAATCAACCTAAAAAAAAGTTTGTTCCATGTCATTTGTTAGAATTTAATGGAACTTTATATGTGTAATGATGATACATGATCATACGCAATAATATCGCCTACATTTTTGAATATCATGAACGATATTATACCCTGAAATAACGTTCCATATCACTCGCCCCTAATTATGACATCAAGGAACTACTTTTTTCTGTTTTTAGCAAAAGAAAAAAATGATACTCTTCTCATGATATATCTACTAGAGACAGATTAAATCTGTCCAGTATCATTCATTTTACTTTAATCCTGAATATATGGAGATATTTGAAGTGCATTATTAGTATCATGACATTCTGGATCATTTGACTTCTGTTACAAATCTGATGAAATTCTTGTATTTTTTAATATCTCAGTTAGGGGTGTGTTTTTTGTATGCAATAATAACATTTAATTTATTTTGCAGTTGAGTGTTCTTGAAATAATATTTAATTAATTGTTTTGTCAAATCGTCAAGAGTATTGTTATCGTGAAAATACAATGAAATATCGTGATATTATTTTAAGGCCTCATCGCCCACCCCTAGATGCCACAGATATTGTAGCCAGGCCTGTAGATCATGCACACTTTTAGGTTTCCAAAGTTAATCCCTGTTGGTCCTATAAATGCTCAATTGGCGATAAATCTGGCTACTGGGAGGGCCAAGAGTGTTGCCGTCTGGTAGAGTCTTTCCTAAGAAATCCTTTGCTGTGTGTGGGCAAGCATTGTCCTGTTACAAAATGCCAGTTGAAAGCCCTGTCATGAGTGTCCCTCGTATCACTACTAGGGGCGACCGACTGCTGCAAGGATTCAATGACCCCCTCAGATCATTACACCAGCTGGTAGGAAATTAAGTAGCTTCACTGACAGTTAAGACCTCCGTACTTTAATGCGACTGTCACTAGAGCTGAAACAGAAATTAGATTCTTCACTGAAGATTATATGGTTCCACTCCATTGTAGCCCAGGTTTCTTGTTCATAACTCCATTGCAAATGAAGTTGACAAGTCTTTTAGTGCGTCATAGATGCATGTCTAACAGCCTCCAACAATTTACAGCCTCCATGTGACAAGACTGTTTTTTTGTCAATAAGTTTTTATAGAATATAAAAAAGGAAGTGTTTTTAGTTTCTGCTTTACCCAGTGGATAGTGGGTACAGATCCCATCCTCATTGACCAGCAATCTGTTTTCTGTGCCTTCCTGTTTCTGTAGTCTGTAGTTTATGTTCAGTTGTCCTGTACTTTGTTAGTGTTTGTCTGTGATTGATGTCTTAAAGATTGTTTTAATAATCCAGATTTCAGGAACAACATTCAGTTTATTTTGGTACATGTTTCATATTCCAATACTGGGTATATTTTAACTTAAAAATAAAGGGTTCTTTGAGTAATACCATAGAAGAACCATTTTGAGTCCAAAATGAATATAATAGACATGGGAGTGTGTAGAACCTTTACATTAGATGTCTGTAATTTTCTAGATGTTTCTTTCTTTGTATCTCTTGTATTCTCTCTTTCTGTAACTCTCTCTCTCTTTTGCTCTCTTTTCCACTTCACAGCAGTGTGTGTGTGTGTTTGATTTCTCGCTGCATGTTCTGCTTGCCCTTCAGTTCTGCAGCACTGTGCTTTCTGCAGTATTTCCAGACATTACCCATCCTGTTCATTCAGTCTGTCTGGTTGCGTTTGTCTGCCAGTGTGTCTGTCTGTGTCTGTCTGTCTGTCTGTCTGTCTGTCTGTCTGTCTGTCTGTATCTCTGCATGTGTGTGAACCTCCAAACTCAATAACTTAAGTTCTATATGGCTAATGTGATCCACACAGTTATTCTGACCGATTGTAATACACTGTACTCAATTGTGTTTTGCTCTATATGTCCAAATGTTTGTGGACACCCCTTCTAATGCCTGCATCCAATAATGAAACGGATCTCTGAAGCATATTGAAATTATCTATTGGCGCCATGCGAGATCTCAGGTGTGGGCTAGAGGGGTTTAAAGCCAACCAGTATAGATCAGGAATGGTGTCCTCTAACATGATGCTCCATCCAGTAGTTCGTGGATGAGTTGAGGTGATTTGTATGTATAGGTGTTGTGTTGCGATGTATGTGTATGTATGTTTTTCATACAAAATCTTATAAAAATCTTGTACACAACTGCACAACCATATTTATACAAGTAGCTGTTCTTGAATAACTGAAGCTTTCAGTTCTGTTCTTTTGTGTGTTTATAAATGATTAGACTGGTTAAATTCGTCCTGCAACGTAAACCATTTAGTTTTGTTTTAATGTTTTGGTAACCAGGGTAACACTCTGTGGTGTAGCTGTGGTTCTGTGGTGAGGAACGAGTGTGTTGTCATTCACAGTAGACCCATAAGTCAATTTTCCTGCTCTGAGTCATCACTGTGCCACTTGAGGGCAATGTCAGTGTGCCTGTTATTTACACACATACACACACACACACACACCAAACCATCCTTGCCATGACAACAAAGATCGAAGTTCAATACACTGCCAGAGAGCTCTTTAGCAATTTTTGTTAGGATTTTTGTTTTTCTTTCTATATCTTTCTCTCTCTCTTTCTTTTTGCCTACCATTCTCTTGAACGAGTTTATCTTTAATATTTTCCTCTCTTCTTTTGATATCTAATTTTTCATATGTTTTAATCTTATTATTGGTAACTGTATAAAAGAACCCTGTTTTGTAGTTTCAGTTACAGGCTTTAGGCCATCTCTTGATGTATATTTTGTGTTAGTCATTCTCTAGTCAGTGGTTAGTTTCTGACCACAGAGACAATTTTTTCTGGATATTTTTGGAAGGTGAACCCACACATTGCTAATACTGGACACAGATGTGTGTAAAAGCTCAAACACTCACAACATACCACAGCTGTATATACTCATACCAGCATCACCTACACTAATGTCATCGCTGCCATGTCAGTTATACCACCCCAATCATTGTGGACTCCTGTGGTGAGAAACTTGGAGATGAAATGGGGTGAAAGGGCTACAGTGCAACACTATGCCTACAAAGCAGAACTATGAGGTGCTGTTTCTAATAAAGTGGCCAGTGAGTGAAAGCACACTTATAAAGTAATCAGTGAGTATAAGAAAAAATAGGTGTTTCTAATAAAATGGCCAGTGAGTGTAAATGCCATAGGAGCTTAGGCTGATTATTTAGCCACACACTTGTGTTTTTTGTGTGTGAAGAAAGCAGGGATTCTGCTGCTCTGAGTCAGTTCTATTAAAAAAAAAGCTTACAGGAACACATCTGCATCAAACATAGTTTTAGTTACTAGGAATACAAAAGGAATTAACCCACAGTTTAACTGGAACTGTCACAGTACTAAAAAAAACAATGCATTAAAATGACTAGTTCATACTTTACACATGAATAAAGTAAGGAAACTAAATAACAGAAATCTACGAGGGTATGCTTGTAGAGCCTTTAAAGATTGAAATGTTTGGTCTGTTTCCTCTGGATGGTGAAATTCTGAACTTGTTTACATGTTGTGCTTTTTACTAGAAGCTCTGATCTGCGATTTCTCAGGAAGAGGCATTTCCTTTGCTTATGTTCAGAGAGAACAGGAGTTGGTACAGTAGCTTAAGCCCATACTGCAGTAAAGGTCTGTTTATTTAATAATGACTGTGGAAGTAGAGTAGCTTTAACAAAAAACAAAATACAGTGGAGCTTTTTGTTGGCTAAGATCAGGTGTTCCAATTCCAATGTCTAAATATTTATAGTAATTAAAACTTTGTAATGTGTAAATGCATGACTATGCTATTAAATTATGTCAGTGACATTAAATGTTCCTAGAATTACAATAATATTGTTTATCACTGTTATTTCTGTAACTATATCCACCAAATTGGGTAAATAATAATAAGCATGTTTGGTTGGTGTCAAGAGGATATCTGAGCTTCTGGACACCCACTGGAGGCGGTATTTGGAGTAACAGTATTGGGTATCAGACCCTACAACTAAAATCTGGCACTGTGACTAAAGGAGTCATATTCTAATCATGCATATGTTATTGATATTTACTGCATACTTCAGTGAATATGAATATTAACATAATGATGTAGTACCCAACAAAGTGACTTCAGATCAGATCAGTTACCGTTTTTCTGTTTTGCGTATCATCTTTGTCTGGTTGCAGTTACTTACCATGTTCTCTGTTTAATGGTATAGTTCAGTCAAAAGTTCAATAAATGTGATAAACATGGATTTGGACTGTCATCATCAAGTCTTCATTTATGTCTTATCTTTTCTTCCATCTTTTTTCCTTACTTTAAATTTTTTTTCCTTTTATACAACTTATTTTCTTGTATTCTTAATATTTTTCTTTGTACTTCCTTCTTCCTTCAATGAACACCTTATATCCTTCGAGGAATGCAGTTTTCCACATTAGGGCTGCACAATATTGGAAAAAAATGGCATTGCAATATTTAACCAGAAGTCAGTGATCCAGCACTCCATATTTTCAATATTGGACTAAAATAATGATATTGGGCAGATATGATCTGCCTCTGTTGTTTGTCTTTTTATATTTTACAAGACGTTGTCTGCCCTGTGAGGTAACTAATACATGTGACCACATTGCAAAATTAATGCTGAAACTATATTAAGCAGCCCTACTCCACATCACACTGTGATGTATTGACATTCTGGCTGGAGCACAAAGTTGTAACCTTTTCTTCACCTGCTGATAAATGTTGTCATTGATTATCATTATATGATCGAATGTCTGCGTGCTTGTCTGCACGTTTTGCTCTACTTTCTGCCGGGAGCGTGTAAGGCTTCTCTGCTCGGCTGCCTCCACATACCTGTTGGCGCTGGATGTGAGCAAGTGTGTGATTGCCAGAGGATTCTCTGAACCGCAGCTTCTGCCAAAGCCCGTCATCACTAATCTTCAGCTACAGTAACTGAGCCTGCATGGTGGGAAGCTGCTGGGAAGCTGGCCATCGTTTTGCCATTTACAAGTTTACAGCGGGACCTCTGGAGGCATTTCAGTTTTTTTATGGGCCTTTTAGCAATGAAAGGCTAATACTGGGAAATTGTTATTTATTTAGCACTTATCCATTTGAAAAAGGAATCTAATTCTTTTAAAGCTATGGCCATGTCCAAAATCCCCTGCTGGCTTCAAGTAGAAGTGCCCTACCTTCAATATTTTTTCTGTTTTTTAAAAAGAATAGTTTAGTAGACTAATACATTTACAGTTTCCCTCCGGTAAACTCTAGGCGATCAGTCAGGACTTTAGATCTATAAAAATTAAAAAAAAATTTCTTCATGATGATTTATTTCCATGTTATGTGTAGCCTTCTTTGTGTAGGATTGTTTGTACACATGTACATTTAGTTACATCTTGTCATTTTTAAGGCAGATCTTGTCTAGCTTTGAGGGAAAATAATTCTGACCGCTCCTACCTGCAATATTTAGTCTCACAATATCAATTAAATACCATATTAGACACTTCCTTAAACAATGGGTGTTTCGAAGACTCCCTTAGTCGTAGTCAGGGCTGCTGATTTGGATGATTGTGTGATTTTAAATGGCCAATTACAGGCATAAAGCAATACACAATATTCACAATAACATTATTTTATTATCCAGGATCATATGAGCATGTGAATCAAATATCTGTGATTGGTAGATAATAGAAACCCACTAGAAACATACTCATTTCATTGTCCTCTGGATGTGAGACTTTTTTTGTGGTGTAGTTTAACTTATGTTGTTTATTTAGTTATATTATTTGAATTGGTATACATAAGCTTTTGTTGTATTATCATTGCTACAGCAGCAGAAAGAAAACCCCTCCTGGGTACCTGAGAGGGGAATTTGCTGTGTGGACTAATTATAGACCTGCTTTGGTCAGGGGTTAAAGAAAATGTCAAGCTCTGCTGGAGTTGCACAGCTCCGGTAATGCATGCTCAGAAGCTTCTGGATCCGCATTTCTCTGCCAGATGTTTTACATAATTGTCCCAAGTATCCAGGGCAGAGATGCTTAGCATAGTGGCCGGTTCTCAGTTCCTGTCGTGGGCTTCTAATGCAAGATTCGATTGCATGCATGTTACGGGCTGCAATGTGTGTACATGACTATCCCCCACACACTCCACATAAATACACTCTCAGGTTACTTTCTAATGCTTTTACCAAATTTTACCAAGTACATCAACAGATGGGTGATACCTAGCTTTTTCATACTGTTTTATAATGAGATTTCTTTGACTTTTACTTTTTTGTTATTACTGTGTTGCAAATAATGTCTCTGATTCTTGTTCATGCTCTTCTTTTTTAAATGATGTTGGTTTTATTAAAACCTCTGAAATATAATCTAGAGGAAGATGATTGATCACAAGCCATCAAAACAAGCTGAACTGCTTTATTTTTGTTTTGTACCTGGGTGGCATAAAGTTATTCAAAAGCAGTGTGTAGGACTGGTGGAGGGGAACATGCCAAAATGCATGAACTGTGATTAAAAAACAGGGTTATTCCAGAGTTCATGAACTCTGAACTTTATAAATATGAACTTGTTTTCTTTGCAATATTAGAAGTCTGAAAGCTCTGCGTTTTTTTTTTTTTTTTTTGTTATTTCAGCCATTTCTCATTTTCTGCAAATAAATGCCCTAAATGATAATAGTTTTATTTGGAATTTGGGAGAAATGTTGTCCATATTTTATAGAATAATATAACAATGTTCATTTTACTAAAACATATATCTAAAAATAGCAAAATCTGAGAAACTGATTCAGTAACCGAAGTGATCTCTTAATTTTTTCCAGAGCTGTAGTTGTTCTAAGACTGCACCACATACACAGCTCAAAAAATAAAATACAAATCCAGTTAACCTACACATACATGAACTGCAAGAACTTTAGTCTTTTTCCAGAAAAATAAATACTTGAAATACTGTGCTAAACATACCTAAGGTGCTCCTTATAGATCTTCTTAATCCTCCCTAATTTGAATAAAAGAAAAACCCTAATATTGTATCTTGAAAGTGTATTGACCATTTGATAAACTACAAGTGCTTTGGTGTAGATACTTGTTTGTTTTTTTCTTTTTAGGTAGTCTTGAAGCTTAAATCTTGAATTTTCTGGCTGGTTATTGCAGAATAGCTACTGCTGATGCTGGAGTTTCACATCTCTATTTATTAGCCTTTACGTCAATGACCATGTAGCAAGCAGGGTCATTGTTGTTTAGTGCCTGCTGCTATTGTAGTGACAGAATGTGATGGACAAGAACATAAAAAGAAACAGTGTTGGTTTGAGTATTCACCCAGGGCCAGGTCTCAGCAGTCAGTGTGTGTATATGTTCTCCAGTCCTGTTTCAGGGCACACGTCATGAGGGATTTCTGATAAAGTAACCATACAGTGGCTTTATTAGCATGTTTGTGTTAGTTTTGAGTGTTTTTGATATGTTGTGATTGATTCCCCTCCTCTATTCTGTGTGTTTGTGTGTTTTAGTTCTGCACAGAGCTGAATCAGCCGTCTCTCTTTAATGTGCGCAAGTGGAAAAGCCCTCGAGGAGTGTGGAAATGCTCAGTTTCTGAGAAACCCACTGCAGAGTCTAGCGAGGTAAGACACACACACACACACACACAAACTATAAAACAGAGCCACTATGGATTGGATCATGGTGTTCTAGCATGCCCTATAGTTAATTGATCTGTTTGAGATCTGGGAATTTGAAGGCCAGAACAACACCTTTATTTCTTCTACATGTTCCTTAAACCATTCCTGAACAATGAGTGCATTGTGACAACATAAGCGGTGTACCTGCCATGCAGCCCCAAGCGCACTAGTAGGTGCTGCAGTACTGTGTTCTGAAACATTTCTCCCATAAACGTAACCAAATTTATTTCTTAACATAACTTGAGCCACAGTAGTTTTTTTGTCGACTCAACCAAGATAGGACATTCACATTTGTGCATTGATAACACCCCAGATACCTCACAACCTGTTTCTAGCTTGTGGTCCTTCTGTATATTGCTGTCAGTAGGGTTGGAGATACTTTGACCCAGTGTTTTGGCCACAATAATCTGGCTCTTATCAAAGTGTCAGAGTTCATGCCTGTCCACTTGCTACATAAGTGTTCAGTTATGATTTAACAATAAATATTATTAATCTAATCCATTTTGCTCAATGTTGTACAAATATAATACAAAACTACAATTACAAGTTACTTTTTTGAATGCAGATAAAGTACAGGTATTTTTTTAAATGTAAAAGTTCCAGGCTGTTCCAAACCTGGCTAATGTCATCAAGTGGTATGGAAGCTTTTAAACTGCATTTCTTTTATGAGCAATTTCAGACAAAATTTTGCTACGGTGTGCACGTTCTTTGTGTAAACCCACACAATAACCATTTTAACTTTTTGACAAAATGTAAATGTGGCATTAGAACAAGGAGAAAGGCTTAAAAATGAATTCAAGTTATGGCTTTCAGTTTTGGTAAATTCATTATTTTGAAGATACAAAGTTTTTGCTTGACAGCGGCAGTAAAGACCTTTTTTTACTATGTCATCAGTTGTTAATACACAAACAGAGGAACCCACTGGATAGTCCATAAGCTCTTTTGCAGCACACATGTAAATATGCAGTGTATACATTGCCTGCCTTCAAAAACACACTTTAAAAAATGAGACCACACAGAACATTATTAATGACACAACACAGCACACTTCATCTAACCTTATGTAATCACACACACACACACACACATACACTGTATCTAACAGTGTAATGTCTAGTAAAGGGCAGCAGACACAGATAATACATGAACATCATCATAATGTTTAGACAACATAAGAATGTCCAAGCTGTTTCCAGTAATGTCCGGCTAAACAGAAGATGTTCTCTGGCCTCTAGAGAGATAAAGCTGTGTTTACACACATGCAAGGAAAATCTTTGCAATGAGAGCTGGCAGGTGTAAACAAGAACTGAAGAAAAATTAAGCTCAGTGCTGTAGAGAATGTAAATCCTGAATTTCTTTTATTAAGCCATCCTTTTGTTTTGTTAACATTCTGGTTGTACAAGGACTGAAAATAATAACTGACATTTTTCTACATTTTCACGTCGGGCCAATAGCTATGAATACTGCACTATGTAACTTTGGTAGAGCTGCAAAGCCTTGTGAGAACTGTGTTACACTGTGTTATCTGAGTCATATCAGTTTAAGATTCAGTAACTTCTTATACTTCAGGTGTCTGCTTTGTAAAATGCATGCTTTCCATGCTGAAAAAAACAGCACTTCCAGATTAAGTACATATTTGTTTAGTTTAGTCAATAATTTAATGGAGTTTGACGTAACCTCTTAAATCTCCGAAATATTGAGATTTTATTAGTTTGTTAGTTTAGTTTATGATCATAAGAACATTTTGTAGCAGCAGTACACACAAGGCACATCAAAATATGAAGGCATGAATTACATAGAATTATATACATAAGTTAAATACATAATACGTGAAATTAACAAATTAAAAAAAATTGTTTTGTAGTCGGTGTTTGATGTCATTTCAATGAGCAGGAGTGTTGGTCATAATTTGTATGAATGTAGCAATATTCATATTTTGAATGAACTGTTAATCACAGCAAATACCCTGACTAATACACAGCTAACAATTTTAGTTTAATAGTACATTTTCTGAACATTTAAGTTAACATTCTTAGAATGTTCAACGTTCTGTTTTAGGAATATTCTTACAATGTTTTCTGTTAGCTATAACTGCCAGGTTACTTTTGACTTGGGCACAGAGCTAAATTGTAATCTGGTTAGCACAAACGTGCACTTGTTTGCCTTAAAGCTCCAGTGCACTTTTTGGCCAATACACTGCTTTTAGGGTGAAGGAAACACTTTGGATACTTTTTTTTAATAATTTGAGTTATTACCTAATGAAAAAATATATAAATAGTATGCAATAAGGGATTTGCATAGTTTCCAAGTATAAAATTGTAGCTCTTGTAGCCATTAAGCTATCTGCAGTGATGAGGATAATGCAACAGTCAACCATTTGTGTGTGTGGTGTGTCCTGAGCTGAGTGTTCCTTCCCTTGCCCTTTCTTATCTCATACATATTTCTCTATCTAAATAGATCATTAACTGCTAATCCACCTACACATAGCAGCCTCCAGCATAAACACACACACAGTTCAGAGAGGTCAAAGTTTCTTTATGCGCTCCCAATCAGAGAACATTCAGCATCTTCACTTCCACAGCTTTTTTTAAATAATCAACAACTGATAAAGTATTCATCCATCTGTACTCCACCCACAAATGCAGTGGTGGATACATGTTCGGTAAACTATATAAATAAACACTATAAATACTATAAAAAGTGAAAAGGCAAAAAAACAACAGGGTTCATACGGTCATGAAAAACCTGAAAAAGACATGGAATTTTAAAATAGCAATTTCCAGGCCTGGAAAAGTTTTAGAAAAATAGAAATACTCAGGAAGTTTTGAAAAAAAGTCATGGAAATTTGGGCTACAAATCTTTGTGTTTTAGTTTATTGATGGAGAAAATCTATTCTGAGCTAACAGTTACATCAGATCAGAGTTAATTCAGTAATTTAGCCCTACACAATGGAGCTCTCAGGATCTGACACACATTTTATTATTAAAGATTGTATGTCAGAATTATTTTAGACCTACAATAATCAATTTGATTATAGTTTTAGTTCATTTTTGGTTTTATTGTCCATGTCTGCACTGTTGGAAATTTATTGGTTAAAAGGTGTATGAACTCTGAAACAAGCTTTGACTAAAAAAAGCAAGGCTTAGCAAGAAAATAGTCTAATGTGTTTGTGTGCTTTGTTCTGTGCAGGGTTCAGAATATTCCGGGTTCCTCTGGGACTCGTCGGTCGGTATCGAGCTGAAGGACACTGTGGTGATTGACAACGCTGCTACTAATGGCAATGGAAACCATGGCCAGACTAAACCCTACCTTGCTCATTTTTACGTAAGTACTAGCAGCCCTGGCCAGAGAAAATAGTGAGTAAAGGTGCTTGCACACTGCATGAGTAGCCGCGCCATTGAACGCTGATCCCCATTGGATTCAGTTGTTTCAGTGTGCAAAGCGGTGTGTTTTCACATCCATAATCAGGCCTCTATAACCCTTACTGTGGTCAAAATTTAACATGGTTCTATTTTTGACCTTGTGGCAAGCAGGCCACTGCAGAAAACGCATGAAGTGAAATCATGTGACCAGAAAAAAAACTGTAGTTTTTTTTTTTTCAACCAACAAAACACACTAATATTAACTATTAGTGAACATCCTCAGCTGTACATCACATCCCTACACTCATATAGAGATAACAGTAGGAAGAACAGAATCAGAGCTTTATTCTGGGTGATCTACAGAAGCTGTAGAGACTCAAAACTACAAAACACCGGTCGCCAAGGTGACAAATTTTAGAAAACCCTGCCTAATGGGAATAGATTTTTATGGTTGACTTATTATACCAGACAGTGCACACAACTGACTGTTGTCAAAATTATTTAATTACTAAATACCTTAGTTATACAGATAAGTTTAGTTATCTACTTTATCATATTTGTTTGACATTTAAAACAAAAACAAATTGCAATAATGTTTTTTACGAGCCTTGTTATATAACCAATCGAGAACTGGCTTTAGTTCTATCTATATCTTATCAGCTTGATGTATTTTATGCCCATTATATAAAAATATTGTGAGAGTGTGTGGATAAGATATCTTATGCTAACAGTCCTCCCTCTTTTTCTACAATACCAGATCGGATCATCTGAGCTCACCTTGGTGAACGTTCATCTGAAAACTCCAGCGCAGAAGAAAGAGCAGAATGGGCGGAAACACGGCACTAACCGAACAAAAAACCACAGACTGAATGCCACTGTACACGACAGCCTTAAAGGTCAGTCTGACGTTTAGAAACGTATTAATTATCTGCTCACAAACACTCTTAATATGCTGAGTGTATGAGTGAGGTCAGGTGCTGATGTGGGTCGATTAGTTCTGCTGCTTCAACTCATCCCAAAAGTATTAGATAAAAGTCCATCACTCCAGAGAAATCAGTTCAGATGCTACAAGCACAGTGCTGTATTTGCAGTGGATGCACCATAAAGTAGTGTTTTAAAGGTACGCAGGTACCTTCCAGCATGTACACATTTTGCTTAACGGGTACAAATGCTGACCTCTTTGTAAGCTTGTACGATTTTAAGTTCTAAATATTGCATATTGATGCATCTCACATTTAAGCAATAAAACACGAGAGGGAGTGTGTTATCACAAATAACATCACGGCTGTGATTCGAAAGTTAGCTTGAAGTCAAAATTGGGAATAAGCGAAGACGGTAACGGTAGGGTCGTAAAATAACGCTAATACTCTCCTCTCCTGCTCCGTGGAGTCGTCTTCAGGTGAAAGCTGCGCATTTTTTGAGCATTTCTGCTTGTTTTTCTGGGTGGTGTTGGTTTTAGCTAGCTGGCTGGACTGTGGTTAGGTTAGCGTAGCTTGCTTTAGCTCAACATTAGCTTAGCTTAGCTTAGCCTAGCCTGGCTGGTTAGCGTTCTGGCTGTCAGACGGCAGTAACCGAGCGATTTTCTTTCCCTTTTTTCCACAAAAGACGAGTCAGCGCTGCGGACGAGTGTGCCGCGGCTGAGCGCTAGCCTGTGCTAAGCTAACGCTGCTGCGGGTGTCCTGTGTTTATACGCTGTACTCGGCAACGCATCGGCAGAGTGAGACAAGTTTAGTGTGAGAAGGCCGTGATGTTATCACATATATCAGCACGGCTAGAACACTTCTCAACCAATCAGATTGTGAGGTCGGAACTAACTGTTGTATAATTCGCTATATCGTCCCAGGTCTTACTGTTTGTGCGTGGCTGTATGTGCTGGCCACTCGAATAACAGGGATGCTAATCCAGCTACTCTCATCTGCATCTTCATTTCTCTCTAAACTATCAATACAGCAGCACTCTGCTGAAGACTCTCTCCCTGTCTCTCTTGCCCTCTCTTTCACACAAGACTTAAGCAACTTGGAATGTGTGCGTCTCCACTCTTCCTTCAGGCTCTGGTCCCTTGATTTACATTTACATTTACAATTCAATATTTATAGATTTATAGACCGTGATGGCTTAGAGAGCCACGACATCTGCTGGTGTTGATCCACTGTGTTATATCAAGTCCAAAGTCAGTGCAGTGTTTTCCCACAAAATCTTACAGCACTTCATGCTTTCCTCTGCTGACCACTTTTATGGAGATGCAGATTTCATTTTCCAGCAGGACTTGGCACACTTCCCACACTGCCAAAAGTACCAAGTGGTCTTACATATTATTTAGATTTTCTGAGATGCTGATTTCTGGGTTTTCATTGGTTGTAAGTATTAATCATCAACAATAAAAGAAATAAAGGCTTAAAATAGATCACTCTATGTGTAATACATCTATAAAATTTATAAGTTAACAGAATTACTGAAATAAAATAACTTTTCGATGATATTCACATTTTTTTAGATGCACTGTTATATCCAGACAGCAACTATAAACCAAGGAACCCTCTTTTTAAGCGTGTACACCTATTTCACTCAGTACTTAGTAAATAAACATCTAATAAGACCTGGTTTCCTGGCTGTAGGGGTGAAGGACGTGTTGGTGTTGGGCGGTTTCGGGATGCCCCCGGACAGTGCGGAGTTGGACGTTCTGAAGAAGGAGAAACTCCTTGCTCTCCTGCCCCCATCTGTCTACACCAACATCAGCACCAAATCACCACAAGGCTCCTCTGCACTGGACAACATCTGGGCCAGCCGGACAATGAAGAAGATCTACACAGGTGTGTCTGAGTTAGGAAAAATTGACTTTTTTATGGTCATTTTCACTTTTACTTCAGCTTTTTTTTGTTAATGGCTTGTTTGTGCTGAACTGTGAAATCAGTACTCACCATCAGGAACAGAGAACACAAACTCTGAGGTGAAACAGAAGCTAAGCTACTCTGTTTCCCAGACTAGCTTTAGGAGTTCCTGTTCTTCATTTCAGAGAACTTTCCTACTTTTTTTTTATTAACTATTTAAGGGATTGATTTAGTCAGGTGATAAAACTGCCAGCAGAGGGTGTAGTTTAGCACTTTCCCAGTAACCTACGAATTAGATTGATTGTAAAAGAAGAAAATACTTAATTTAAACTAGTGATGTCTATATTTGCACAGTGCAATATCCTACTTTGTATCTAATCCAGCAATTTTATTTTATCTATCTAGTTCAGTTATCTAGTTAATATTATAAAGTAATTTAAATACTTCTATTGTTAACATAGTCTGTCATTTTCCTTATGTCCTGTCTATGTTTTACCCCTGCAGGTGAATGCTCTGTTGTGAGGGAGGGCCTGACCAATCCCTGGATCCCTGATAACTGGTCATGGGGTGGAGTGGCCTCAGAGCACTGTCCGGTCATGGCGGAGTTTTACATGGACGTAGTTATGAAGGAACCGCTCCAAAACGGCAGCAGCAGCGTAGCCGTGCTGGAGAGGGATGACATCATGCCAAAACACGAGCGGTGACCTTTAAAACGTAGGGACATGGTCGTCGTGGTTTGACAAAGGGGTGACCTGCTGCAGTGCCACAGTGACATCACTTCAGGACTGTTCAATGTTTGAACAAAAGAGACTGATGCTTTAACAGCTGTTGTATAGTAGAAATGGTGTAGCACTAAATTCTTTTTAAATGTAGAGAAATTCTATTAAATCAGATATTTAAATATAAGGAGGGATGTATGTGTGAATGGAGTGTGAAATTGCACATGTGCCAAAAAAACATTTTTAATGAAGTGAAATAAAGCAATACTGAGATATTTACTTGCTTTTAAAAAGTGCTGTTTTATTTGTGGTTTTCACCTAACAATGTGAATCTGTTGGTGGTTCTTTACATTGTGTTCTATTATACTACATAGAGAGTCCCTTTGCTTTCAAAACAGCCTCATTTCTTAGATTTAAAAATTAAACTTTTAAGATTTTAGTCATTGTTGACCTGAAATGATGATCCTACCATCTGTTTAGAAGAATCTGAGATTTATTAGACCTCAATTTAATTGTATTAGTAAAATTAAATGCTATGCTATACAATTAAATGTATACTATGATGCTTTATAGCTGTATACTATTATGTATATATATATATATATATATGGATATACATATGTGTATGCGTATATATTTGTTTTCTTTTTTGTTTTTCTATTTGTTTCCCCTTTTTCAGTGAGTAGCTTAAACATGTCAACAGACATATTAACATTCATCAAGCAGAGAAAACATTGTAGAAGCTAAAACTACAATAATTGGGTTAAGAACTATCCAACGCATGATTAAACAGTGGAGAAACAATCTTCAAAGGAGGAAAATCAAGGATTTTAAGAAAACCATTTATCAGTCAGGCTAACTGGAAAAAACAGCTTTAATTTGCTTTTAAATCTGATCTGAACTGAACAGTTTATAATACTCCTATGATAAAGGCCATTAAATGCAAATTTAGTCTAAATAATCACAGATGAGATTTTTAGTTGCCTGATAGCTTTATGAAAAAACTAAAAATAAGACTATAAAAAACGAAAAAAGGGAAATTAATAAAACAGTTTTCAAATACCATAGATGAAATATCTTTTTTTTTTAAGCACTGTGGACTACAGGGGTTGGAAAATGAAACTGAAACACCTGTCATTTTTAGTGTGGGAGGTTTCATGGCTAAATTGAAGCAGCCTGGTGGTCAATCTTCATTAATTAATAATTAGCAGGGTAAGAGCACAGTTTTGCTCAAAATATTGCAATGCACACAACATTATGAGTGACATACCAAAGTTTACACGAGTACAAATTGTTGGTGAACGTCTTGCTGGCGCATCTGTGACCAAGACAGCAAGTGTTTGTGATGTATCAAGAGCCACGGTATCCAGGGTAATGTCAGCATACCATCAAGAGGGACAAACCACATCCAACAGGATTAACTGTGGACGCAAGAGGAAGCTGTCTGAAAGGGATGTTCGGTGCTAAACCGGATTGTATCCAAAAAAAAACATAAAACCACGGCTGCCCAAATCACGGCAGAATTCAATGTGCACCTCAACTCTCCTGTTTCCACCAGAACTGAATATTTATATTTTAAAACATTTGTATTAGTACTATATGTGTCAGACAGACTGTCATCATGTCAGATTACCATGATTACTTTTTAAGTTGTCAGTACACAGTAAGTTCTTATTCACTAGTTCTTAATTAAATAATTTATTTATTATGCACCACATTCTACATGGGTCCTGTTGGTGACATGGGTCCTGTTTTTGTTGTGCTCTCCCTATATTTTCTGAATATTTTTAGCACCCCTGCATCAAACTTCGTATAGAACTTGAGAAACCATAAATGACTGCCAATGAGCCACAAGACAATTATGTATTATGTAATGTGTGTATTTATGTCAATATGTAATATATTGCGTACACCACTTTATAACACGCCCACTGCTCCGGGCTGCAGAGACTTGGCCTACATCAGCGGCTCAGCCGTTTGTTTTTGGTCATCTGGGTTGTGAAGTGAGAGCGCCCTCAAGCGGCTGAGGAGTTTAACTACAGCAGTAAATTCGCCTGATCGCTGATCAGCTATAACATTAGGCGTGTTGGAGTGCGGTAAGGGTGGAGGTGGACAGAAGTCTCCACCTGCAGCAGAAGTACAGCAGATCTTATAAAAGGATTAAAAGAAGAAATCCATCTGATATTATAGTATTAAACTGCATGGGATATGAGCCAGAATAACAGCTAGGTTACTTTTAGGAGAAATTCTAAATTATAGGCACTGATTAACCTATATATATATATATATATATATATATATAAGAACAATAAAAATATATATTTATATTTATATTATATGTCTGTCTAAATGTGAAGGCAGTATAACGTTCCACAATAAAGTGGGTTTCACCACTGCTTGTCCACCCTAGCAACAAGCGACAGTTGCTAGGGACAGAACGCGTGTCGTCACACCAGAACGAGTTATGACGTCATCACAGAGCATCTTGTTTAAGCAGAGGTAACAGAGAGAGAGAGAGTCAGACTGTAAAGGAGCCAGGTACAGAACACATCAGTGCGAAGAGTAAGGCAGACATGAATAAGCCGGTTAGGAAAAGAGACAGAAAGAGGAAGGTGAAGGTGAAGACTAAAGAGTCATATAGTGAAAAGACTAGGAGGCTGAGGCAGGAGTTGGAGGCAGAAGGTTTTGACTACCAGAAAATAACAGACGAACTACAAAGAGAGCCGAAAAAGAGAAACTCTTACGTATTGAAGAGCAAAGCATTGTCGGAGGCCGTTAAGGAAGACAGGGAAAGAGCTCGACTGGGTCAGTTATATGTTGAACAGATAAAAAGAGGTTTAAACATAGACAGTCAGGACATTGAGGAGAGAGTCCCCCCAGTAGATGGTCCAGGAGAAGAACCTAGATCCAGTCCCACCAGCTCAAGCAGTTTATTGCCTGATGTCTCCATATTAGACATTTATCTCGATGAACTGCTGGGTTTGGGACCAGTTGAGGCCGAGCAAGGGACAGAGGCAGGCAGGAAAAAGGCAGAAAAGAGAAAGAGAGGGGAGGACTGTGAGGAGACTGGGAAAAAGAGAGGAAGGACAGAAGAAGAAAGAGACAGTTGTGAAGTATCATCCACCAGCAGAGCCAGTCCTATGTGGACTTCAGAAGAGAGACTGATGATGAGGACGGTGAAGGACACTGAGTATGATGCAACTGGAGAGCATCTTTGTACATGTGATTCAACATGTTCAGTCTGTGAAATGCCCGACGTCTCCTTATTGGACTCTGAGCTTGATCATCTGCTGAGCCTTATGGAGAGTTTTCAGTAGATGATCATGAAGAGCCTTGTAAGGTGTGGTACATTCAGAAGAATTCCGCCACATGAACTTTATGAAATGATGATGATGGAGATGAAATAAAGATAATTTTGTTATAAATATAAATATGAGTGTTCTGGTCAGTGCTGGTTAGAGCTTAAACTAGTGCGTCAGTTCTCGTGCGCGCACTGTATCACAGAAGGTACGAGCGAGGGCTCCCAAGTCGCTTAATCAGCCGAACGGAGCAGTAGGCTGCGGATGCGGCTCGGGGCAGTGAAGCCGCGGCTTGGGGAGGTTAAGCTGCGGCTCGGGGCAGTTAAGCTGCGGTTGGGGGCAGTAAGCCACGGCTGGGGACAGTTAAGCCGCGGCTGACTGGGGACAGTTAAGCCGCGGATGGGGACAGTTAAGGGCAGTGAAGCCGCGGATCGGGCCAGTGAAGCCGCGGCTGGGGACAGTTAAGCCGCGGCTGGGGACACATAGTCCGGGCTGTGGACAGTTAAGCCGCGGCTGGGGACAGTTAAGGGCAGTGAAGCCGCGGATCGGGGCAGTGAATCCGCGGCTGGGGACAGTTAAGTCCGGGCTGTGGACAGTTAAGCCGCGGCTGGGGACAGTTAAGCCGCGGCCGGGGACAGTTAAGGGTAGTGAAGACGCGGATGGGGACAGTTAAGTCCGGGCTGTGGACAGTTAAGCCGCGGATGGGACAGTTAAGGGTAGTGAAGACGCGGATGGGGACAGTTAAGTCTCGGCTCGGGACAGTGAAGCCACGGCTGGAGACAGTTAAGCCGCGGCTCGGCTTATATCTCCTCAGTCTTAAATCGTCTCAAAAAACTAAAAAAAAGACTTAAGAAACAATACATCAGACTGTTAAAATCCTGAAGAAGAACAAATATTACTGTGGGTTATTTTATAATGACCCTGTGAATATAGCATTCATTTTAATGTAAGACAAGGTCAAATGGTACTTTGGGTCTAAATCTCATGGCATCTTGTCAGTTGTAAGCCATCTCAAAAAACACATTTCAAGTCACATTTAAAGTCACATTTAAGAAACAATATCACTGTGTATTTTTTGGTGCATAATTGCCCTGTGAACATAGCATATATTATAATAGAATATAAGGTCAAATTGCACTTTTTCAGGTAATTTTCCCACGCAACCGTAGCAACAGGACAGTGTCAGTTTTTGTTGCCTTGGCTTGCTTATTTCAGTAATAGCTTGTAGTTTGTACTGTAAATGACATGGATAAAAGGTGATTGGCAGCTGCTTATTACTGTTTCCAAACAACTCAAAATCATGTGTTTGACTTTTGATGGTGGTTACAAATATTCACATGTAAATGTTAAGAGTAGCTCTAAAAGGACAGGTTGGAGTAGAAAGAAAACGTGACAGCTATAGAACACGTGTCATGTAAAGAGTAAAAAACTAGATTCAATAACACAATAAGACATGATAAGATTCTTTACAATGTTTTTTTAAACACCAGTTAACATGATCTTTTGAACAAATACAAAAAACACTGTGATTGAATTGTTTCTGTCCGTTTATTCCACAGTTATGTTTCTTTTTTCAAATAAAAGAGAAACACAGTGAAACAGTGGTATATAAATATACATGTTTATAAACATAGATATGATGATACTACCATGTGGGTTATTACTATAGTCCGTGTATGCAGTCTAAATGAAAACAGAATAAAGCACCTTTATTCTCCCACGCATTATGCACGCGTGGATTTGTTTCCTTTTTTTCCCTCTCCCCAGAGGATTCCCAGTCCATAAAGTGTCAGTAAAGAAAACTTAGTAAGTCTTAGTAACCAACAATCTAGAGGAGTTTAGTTAAAATATCCAGAGTAATACACAACTGCACTGGTACAGAATACAGTCCTCAATACAGAACATTAAAACTAAACAGCGGTTCATTGAAGGATTGCAATTTCTAACACAAAATCCATGCATACAAAATAGGAAAACCTTAGTCTACAAAAGAATGCTGGTAAAAGAGCAGCTTAACGTTTAATATGTGCAAGAATGGGTCCCAGCAGGCATGCTGGTGACAACCGCTGGTGTGCTTAAACAAGATGTCCACTTCATAAAAAAGGTTTTTAAACAATAATAATTAGTCTCTAACGGTCTTAAAATCTTCTGGCTTAAGTAGTCTGAAAGCACATTTTAGTAATGCTGTTTAAAGTTTTCAAATAAGGTGTACATATAAACTGTCATTTATCTCTAGGAGCTTTAGTTTAATACTCTACATCAATACTAAACTGGGCTTTTTTATCAGTATTCACAATTAATTTAACCTTATTTTATAGTACGACGGTGTGGTAAAAAATAAAAACAAATGGCCAAACAGCCAAGACATTGTTTTGTGTCAGAAGTCTGTTTCTTTAGTTTTGCACGGGACCTCTGAAGCTAATGTAGCTAACAAGTAATGGTTTTAGCCTTCCATTTAAGAATAATCAGTGTTTTCAGTGTTGTTTGGGAGAAAAAAACAAGATTCTTATGAAAAAAGCTGCATGCATGTTTCTGGCTGCATTCCAAATACTCCCCACATTTACAATGTACATTTCAGTTTTCAACATATAAATACTTTTAGATATTGTGTCATACTATTACTTCCATTACGTGTTAGCTACATTTTTTATGTAGCTTCAGTGCAAATCAAAAGAAACTTAATATATAAAGCACAAATCACTTAACGCTCACTTTATGCAAACGAGGAAAAACATGTAAATTTGTTTATCTGCTGATTATCAGTTTCTAATACAAACACAGAAAGTAGCATATAGTTAAAGTATATATATATATATATATATATATATATATATATATAAAGAACAGGCATGCACATGGATGAAAAATTGGCACTCGTTTAGCCTCCCGCTAGTTTTACAGCACTGGATTAAAAAAATTGTGTATTACTGTGCATGGCATGCAGGTGGTGCTGTGCTGTGTTGTGTTTTATTTGTCTTCACCTGCAGGTCAAATGTCATTGTTACCTAAACCTCAAAGACAGCAAAACACCACAGAAATAGCAATATGTTTATCTTTGGACAGAAAAAAACAGGGTGTAAAGTACACTTAGGTTAAAAGTGCATCACTCGTAGGCTGGGTAGATGCAGGGTTTGCCACAATAGGATACGTGTCAGATTTCTCAGCTTATATTGGTCAGCTCGAGGTTGGCTCTAAGGGTGTGACTGAGCTCAAATGAGCATACGGAGTTCCTCGTCTGTTAGCTGGTTGACTTCCATGATCTTCTGCAGCTGCTCAGAGTAACGGCTCTGATCCTGCAGGAAGTGAGGGATACGCACATGCTCCATCACCGCCAAACCCTTCAGCCGCTCTACGTCCTCATAGGACACCTGTGTAACACATACACCAAATACAGGTTTGTTAAGGAAGGCCTAAAATTCCATATAAAACAGAAATATGTTACGACATTTTCTTTTCCATTTCTTTCAGTTTTTAAATAATTTAAAATTGAAAACTGTTGAACAGTGCTCCGAAATAGTCCACATTTACATACAATAAAAGAAATGATTTGATTGGCGGCAACAACTGCATTCAAGCTTTACAGACAACTACAGCAAGTTACCCAGGCCATAAAGCAGCCAATCAGCTCCAGACCAACACTACTACATTTTTGACAAATGTGAGATGGGTCATTGTGTTCTTTTTGGTCAGCAGTATTTTTTACCTTGGAACGCTCCCATGGATATCGTTTTTGACCAGTCTTTTTCTTATTATTGAATCACTAATACTGACCTTAACTGAGGCAGGTGAGACCTGCAGTACTTTAAATGTTGTTCTGGGTTCCTTTGGAAGAATTTCGGTTGGTCGGCCACTCCTGAGACAAGTGTTTTATGTTTTCTCCATTTGTAGATAGAGTCCCAAAGCTTCAGAAATGACATATTAACATTTTCCTGACTGACAGATGATCAATGACTTTTCATTTTCTCATCTGTTTTTTAATTTCTACAGATTGCAGCATAATGTGTTGCTTTTTGAGATATTTTAGCTGCTTCATTTTGTCAGACAGATTCTGTTTAAGTGATTTCTTAATTCTACAGGTCTGGTTGGTGAAATTAAACTCTTCAAAAAGTGTGATTAATCACAGTTAATTTATGAGGGGAAAAACACTTTTTCACAAAGGTCTATATTGGCTCGAATATTTTTTTTACCATAATAAATGAAATAATCAATCACCATAGTGCTTTTTATATTTACTCAGGGTATATTTGTCTGATATTAAAGTTTGTTTAATAATCTGAAAAATGTAAGCATGTAAAAAAGGGTGTAAAAAACACTACATTAAAGGGTTGGTTTCCTGAACAGGGATTAAGCCAAGTTCTGGACTACACAGCACTGTGAGCAAGATTTGTGGACAAGAGGGATGAAACCAGGATTAACTTGTAACAACAAAAATAGAAAATAAGAGTATGGAGAAGGAAAGAAAGATTAATGACGTGCCTACTGACAGATTTAGGATGAATTCTGAAGTTTATATAGCAATACTTTCTGCTCATATTTAGTAAAATGTCTCAACCTATATTGGGAAATTAAACCAAGAGCTTCTTGAGGCAAAGAAATGACTAAATAGTAAATATTACTAAAACTCTAAACTAAATATATTGAAATACCCACAAACAGTAACTGACTAGTAACAGAATGCAGCTGCAGTAAAGGCCTGACAAGTCATCTTAAGGGGGGAAACTCAATAAGGCTGACTTCATGCTGTCATGTCCACTATTTAAAATTCCAAAAATCGTGTCCCCTCCTCTACTGTATGTTCCATTCCTATTCTGAATGTTACATTAATAATACAGTACACTACACGGCCATCGATGCATAAAAGAAAAGAAGAACATCTGTCAGTCTAAACAGTCAGTCTCAAATAAATGGGTGCTGGCACTTCTCCTCTTCTTGACATTTCTAATAGCAATGTATTTGCTCAATTTGCTCTTTTAAGACGCCCCTCTAATGTGTGTCTGTCTGTGTCTGCTGAGTCATTGCTGCTGCTGGTTCACACTGTGTCCTTCCAATAACGCCATCTGTGCAATTAGCCTGCAGCACAGTCACGCTCACTCCATTTCACATGCAAATGAGCACTTCTGTTGTCTCTCTTGTTGAAAATCACTCTCTTAGCTAGGTTAGAAACATACCAGGAGTCTGTCTGCATTCCCAACATTAACATTAATTCTCAGCAATTAAAACAGTTTACAAACAAGTATTCAAATCATATGTAGTTATAGTGAAAGTTCAAAATCAAATTAACAAGTCAGATCACTGTTCCCAGTTAGAATTATAGGACCAAATGTTTGGTAACTGTTTTTTCTACAACATGAGTTTAACAGGTGGCTAAAGTACACATTTACTCTACTTAGTTTAGTCTTAAGTTTTATGTGTATACTAAAGAACTTTGCTACATCCCGTTTTCGTCAAGTTCATGTGCTGTTTCTCCCTATACTTTATATGGATTGGTTTGTAGAGGTGTGTGGCTAATCAGTTTAGCAATTGCCTTTCCAGGTGTACTGACGAGTTTTGCTTCTCTGCCAGAATTTTGACTTTCCCTCCAGTGCCCGCACATCACACAGCAACACAACAGTAACAGATTACAAAAGTGTAACACCAAAAAAGTGTTTTCACACCGCAGACAAACCAGTTTATCTGGACTGAAACCATTTCTTTTTGTTGGACCAAATTATTATTTATTATTGTAATATTAAAATGCAAAAACAAAAGAAATCTGAATATGCCGCTCTGGAAAAAAAATAAGAGACCACTTAAACATTTCTTTGATTTTACCAAAAAATAAAAACCTCTGGAATGTAATCAAGAGGAACACGGATGATCACACGGCATCAAACTAAGCAGAACTGCTTAAATTTTTTGCAACAGGGGAGGCATATCCAAAAGTTATCCAAAAGCAGTGTGTAAGACTGGTGGACAAGAACATGCCAAGATGCATGAAAACTGATTTTAAAAAAAAGGGTTATTCCACCAATTATTGATCTGAACTATTAAGACTTTATGAATATGAACATTTATTTGCATTATTTGTCTGTCTGAAAGCTTTGTGCAATTAAATGCTTTAAATGACAATATTTTTATTTGGAGTACGGGAGAAATGTTGCCCATAGTTTATTGAATAAACAACAGTGTTCATTTTATTCTAACATATACCTATAAATAGCAAAATCAGAGAAACTGATTCAGAAACTGAAGTGGTCTCCTAATTTTTTGCAGAGCAGTATACACCGCCTGGCCAAAAAAGAAAAAGTTACCACATGGATAAATGCAAATGATCTGGGGTTGCTGCAGTTGGTCAGGTCTAGGTTCAGCAACAGTATGTGCTGAAAGAATGAGGTCAGCTGACTACCTAAATATACTGAAGACCAGGTTATTCCATCAATGGATTTTTTCCTTCCCTGGTGGCGTGGGCATATTCCAAGATGTCCAACGAAATATTAGTGTGTGACTTTTATTTTTGTGGTGGCGACCTTTTTTTCGGCCAAGCAGTGTATATATTTGATACAAGACATGACATATTACAAGCATGAATATCTATATGTGTAAAAACGGGCCAAACTGACCTTGCCCAGTGCAGTAAGGAGCTGAAAATCAATCTTCTCTCTGTGTCTCAGGATCTTCAGGATTCCATCCAAGTAAACCTGGTCTTTACTGAAACAGCCTGAAGAGCAGCAAAACATGTGATATTGATACAAATAATTACTATTAAAAGAAAAATGAAATGTATATTAATAAGCTATTATGACAAAATTGATGTCCAGATCAGTGTGTGTGTGCCTGTGTGCGGCCTACCTGGCTGTGAGGTGTCTGTCTGACCTCGCTTGGACCGGACGCAGTAGTCCCAGCGGGTGTTTGGGTCGTGGACGAAGCGTCCCAGGTCGCGGAATAGCTGAGAGAAGCTCATATGGCTGGCCTGGTAAACGGTGTAGTACAGGAGTGCAGCTCGCCACAGTGTGGGGTCTCTGCGGAAAAGGACGCTGTGGATACTGGCCAGACCCTCCTCTGTGGGGTTTAAAGGCCTCAGGCCCAGCTTTTTCCTCCCTGCCCCGCTGTTCCACGGCTGTTGGCTGTTATTGATGCCTCTGAAGTAGTGTGTGCCTGAGTGAACCGAGGACAACAAAATCTGTTTAAAACTGACCTTCACCTGGAGAGACAGCACACATTTCCGCAGGCTGATCCAGAAGCAGCAGGCAGGCCTGAACTGAATCAGACAACAATGTGTAAGCTTCCATTACCTGTTAATGACATTAGACTTATAGCTAAAACACATGGACTCACCAATCTCGTGTCTCAGCATTCCCTCAAGCCACTGCTCTCTGGCTGTGGAGATGTTTATGGTCAGTGTTGGTCTGCCATTTACTACAGTCATGGAGGCTCTGGACAGCAGGTCATCCGTCAAGTGCACCACTATCTGAATACACACCCACACATGTTATATTTAAATATTTACATATTACACATACAAAATGCTAAACAAAAACTGTGTAAATGTACTCTATTGTAAGTATTTTAAAGATGACAAATTAGTCCATGCCACAGGTCTATATTATATATATTCTTCTAGTCTGTATTGTGTTGTACATGTTCATGTTGCATTATGTTCCCTGAACAGCCCTTTACACAAGCTACAGAACATTTCTAAAGAAACAAAAAGACACTGGTTCTCCACAGGAGAAACACAGCGATGCACTGAAGTGAATGAACAGTGAATCATCGTTGCCACTGTTGCTGAGAGTGACATTGTGCAAGCTTTTGTTTTTCCCTCAGCACTGTGCATGACAGTAACGAGTAGAGTCATTTGTGTAACCTTACATAACCCCTAATGATGTAGGCTGGTATCAGCAGCACATGGGAAAATGCAGCAAGGACATTTGAGATGCTTTAGTTTTGCTTTTGTATTGTCTATTTCTTTTCTGTCAAACAAAAAAAACATCAGTCCAAGACCAAAGGTTTCCAGAAAACATAAACAAAAACCAGGACATCTGGAACAATGTGATTTGGACCTGACCTGTAAGTTCTTTAATTAATTTATATTTATTTTATTACCTCAGTTTTATTTATTTATTACCTCATGTTTAAATATGTTAAGGTGTGCGATACTGTGAATCTAGCCAAATTTCATGATGAGTGGACCAATAGAAATGATCCAGAATGATTGGGAATAAAACATTGATATTCTATAAAACGTTTTAGACATGAAGTTAATATTTTGGAAATTGTATTTGTGAGAACCAGTGATGGCATACATTCTTATTGATGTTGTTAAGTGATTAAGTGCAATACCCTTACACTTACCTCCCCCACACAGCCTTCTTTCTCCATGTACTTCTTCACATGGGACCAGATTCGGCTCTTGGTCAGCAGGCTCCCTCCAGTGGCTTGTTCAAACTTTTCATAGTTCCCGTACTTCTGCAGCGCAAGCTCCATGATTCGCACAGCCTGGAAAACAACAACCCAACACAGAGATATAAACACAGTAGCTCTAGTATGTTGTGTACAATATGGTTATGTTTAAGTAAAGGTCTTTTTGTGACTTTTACAGATTCCAATCACAAAGTGCTGGCGTCTGACAAACCAAAATTCCAAATGTTTAGGTAAAGATTTTATGTTTGTGGACTCTCTGGAGCAGATAAGCATGATTTGCAGTTGTAGACTAGTGGCGTATACAGCACCCCAGCAGTAAACTGTGAAGCAGTGGAACTGTGATTCTATGATTTCTGGATGAGTTGGGGGATTGAAGAGGATGAGCTGGGCTGGACATCATTCAACACCCTGAGCTCACTAATGCTCCAAAATCTAGAAGAAATTCTTCTGTGGACAGAAGAGATAGTTTACTTCAACAAAAGCAGGATGAATTCTATTTAATGCCCCTTATTCTGGATAAAACAATGAATAAATAGGTGGCCCAATAGTTTTTTTTCATAAAGTATATACCTTTAATTGTGTAGAATATACAGGGGTTGGACAATGAAACAGAAACACCTGGTTTTAGACCACAATAATTGATTGTGGTGACGGACAGTTCTGGTGGAAACAGGATAGTTGAGCATTGTATTGAATTTTGACATGATTTGGGCAGCCGTGGTGTTATGTTTTTTGTATAGAATACGGGTTAGCACCGAACATCCCTTTCAGACAGCTTTCTCTTGCGTCCACAGTTAATCCTTTTAGATGTGGTTGGTCCTTCTTGGTGGTATGCTGACATTACCCTGGATACCGTGGATCTTGATACATCACAAAGACTGGCTGTCTTGGTCACAGATGCGCCAGCAAGACGTGCACTGACAATTTGTCCTCTTTTGAACTCTGCTATGTCACCCATAATGTTGTGTGCATTGCAATATTTTGAGCAAAACTGTGTTCTTACCCTGCTAATTGAACATTCACACTCTGCTCTTACTGGTGCAATTAATGAAGTTTGGTCACCAGGCTGCTCCAATTTAGCCATGAAACCTTCCACACTAAAATGACAGGTGTTTCAGTTTCATTTTCCAACCCCTGTAGGATCTTATTGGATATAGGATCTAGGATCTCACTTCCTGACAGGTTATCATAAGTCACTAAAAATAAAAACGTTAATAAAAAGTTAATGAACAAATTAAGTTTGTGGGTAAATGCAGAATTTAGGACAATATGAAATAGACAAGAATGAGAAAAGAAGCCAAAACAAATGGTAGTACATGTAGCACCAAGTACTAGAGACAGGTAGAGAGAGAAAGGTCAAGCAATTGTCACAGTCCCAGTCCTGCTCCTTCTTTTCACACTTTCTGTTCAGCCTGTAAATTAGCTGCAGCATCTCACTGCCCTGCTTCTCTATTACTTCAGCTCCAGAGATGTGATTTATACTGAATGTGAACAGCCCTGGGGCAGTCAGTGTCCAGATCATCAATACAGTGCTTTACCATCATTACAGCAATCATCCTCTACAAGCACAGCAGAGCCACTCACACACTCCGTTTCACACGAGGACAAAGTGGTGACAGCTAGAAGGAAAGGCCATGACGAGTTGGCCTAAATCAGGACTGGTATAGTAGCCATGGAAACCAGAGTCATTTAGCAGTAACTCTTGTAGTATATCAGAGGGCCACAGACAAATATGTCTACAGAAAAAAGTTTAAATTATACACATATCAAAACATTGTGATTATATAACAATAATGCTCCTTTAAGTAACTTATGAGTCGTAAGGGTGGTAAAGTACTTGATAAAAAAGCTATATTAAATCATTTTTTAAAAAGTGAGCTTTTAAATATTTGGCAACAGAACTTATTTGTCTAAAAAATGGCAAAAAATATATTTTAAACAATACTACAGTTTTTCCTTGAATGTTTTTATATATTTTAATTGTGATAACAGACCCAAACTCCACCTCTTTTCTGCATCGGCTGCATTGTGTATTGCTTTGTACAATACAGGGAGTATGGGAGACAGCTGTTAGAGAGAGCTGAAAAACGGCAGGTTTAAGTTCATTTTTTATGATCCACTCGCAAAATAAAAGGATTTTTTTTTTTTAAATAAAAGGAAGTTTTCAGCATCATTTAATCACGCTTGGTATCAGTTTACTACCTTCACAAACATTTTTATCTTTACTAATTTGTTATTTTAAAGCAAAAAGGTGATTTTAAGATGAAAGATATGGGCTGTACAGTATGTGCAGGACAGTAAATGTTAGCCTTGCAGGTTTGTATTCACAGAGATGTATAGTAATAAAGTAGAAGTACTTCACTACTGTAATTAAGTACTACAATGCTGTATCTACTGAAGTATTATTTTTTTCCCATACTTCCACTTTTACATATTTTAATTTAGTAGTTTCACACTTTTACTCTGATACATTTGTATGTGCTGCATCGTTACTCATTTAAATTTTTAAAATGTTACAAATCCTTCCAATCCAACATGATCATTGCCAGAGCGGTTTGATGAAGCTGACTCATTATTAAGCAAATCAAGTGATTAAAAGAAGATATACTCCAGTTCTGCCTTGATGTTGATCAAATTTAGTCATCAAATTGACCCCTCCAAGGCCCTCTTTAGACATGACAGGCCCTTACGCATGAGAGAGCACTAATAACATATACAATTATATGACATATTTCAAAGCACTAGATCTAGTGAAGTTGCGCCATATTAAATCACCGGTCACAGCAGTACTGAGTGCATTAGTGTACCTGGAGGACAAAGCACTGTCTGACCAAATCAGAGTAACTTATCAAACCTTAGAAGACAAGTCCAGCTGGCCTTTTGACACACTCTGACCTGCTCTCCACTGTTTTTGCACTATATATACATAAATATATACAGCTATCCATAAAAATAAGAGATCACTCTCATGATCACTCATGATGGGTTATGAGTTTGAATTTACCAAATTGAAATCCTATGGAATATATTTAAGAAGACGATGGATGATCACAAGCCATCAAACCAAACTGAACTGCTTACATTTTTGCACCAGGAGTGGGGGTTAAAGTTACCCAAAAGCAGTGTAAGACTGGTGGTGAAGAACATGCCAAGATGCATGGGACTAAAACAATCACCAGTTATTCCACCAAATATTGATATCTGAACTCATAAAACTTTTTTTTTGTTATTTCAGCCATTTCTCATTCTCATTTTCTCATTGCTCTAAATGACAATATTTATATTTGAAATTTGGGAGAAATGTTGTCTATGTTCATTTTACACAAACATATACCTATATAAAATATATATGTATAGGTATATATACACTCATATAAATAGCAAAAACAAAGAAACTGAATCAGAAACTGAAGTGGTCTCTTAATATTTTCCAGAGCTGTATATATATATATATATATTTTCTCAAATATAAATAAATTATACTACATATGAGCATGTTAACTTTACACACTAATGCACTCAAGAAGATGCACTGTATACTGAGCTGTAAGCTAAGAAGGCAATGTGAACTGTGCATTTGGGTTAATGAGGGGGGAAAAAAACTGCACCTTTGGACGGGCACTGAAAAGTTAATACCCACAGCACTACAGCTGTTGTGTAAAACTAACCAAGGTGATACTGAGGCAGACAAAACATGATAGCCCAAACTATAACACCCACTACTCAAACTATACTCCTTAACTGCCTGTGGATTTTACAAGCATGATATTCCTGCTTGTCTAGGTAATATATTGCATTGCAGCCATTGTTGAGTGCAATGAAACTTGTTTATAATAACAAACTTTGTTAAAAATTAAGCACACCATTTAGAACAGTGCTTTGTCATATCATTAATAATAATCTTATTGCATAAATACCCTGAAATATCGTAATACTATTTCAGAGTTATATCACCCACTCCTAGGTAACAGAGAGATGATTAAGGCGTGAGTAAGAGTATAAGTCACTATTTCACTATCTAACATTAGCAAGTAAACTGCAGACACAAACAGACCTACAACACCTAGGGTATAGGGAGAAGCTACGTAAATTATATACAGTATATATTTTTTTGTCTGTCGCTTCAGGGTAATATATAGGTTCTTTTCCGGCCCCATCACACCTGCTCTACACAGTCCAGCATGTCTCCATCTTCATGAGATGCTCTACTGGATTCCTGCCCTTCCCATCATATTTATACAGCTCCTGTACAGACACTGGCTTAATCCAACCTGCAGGAGCATCAGTATCTCTTTCAGCCACATGCCTGAAGACTGAAGCCCTTTTTTCTGGATTAATCTTCCTAAAGCTGTCTCGCTCTAAAAGAAGCACAGTGTGCCTGAGCTAAACCCAAAATAAAAAAGCCTCTCACTAAGGACATAGAAACACTCCAAACAACCAGACTTCTATATAGTACTAAGTAAAGCAAGCATAAAGAGAGTGAGACTGATGCTCAGAGAGAGTGGAGTAAGCAGTGGAAGTAAGGCAGAGACAGGGAAAGTAAAAAGTGGGCAAAGACAGTGAGTCAGTGAAACTAAGCTAAGAGACTGAATTCAAAGTACAGAGTGAGTAAAGTAAGAGAACCAGACAGAGTGTGGCATAGGCAGAGATAAAATGATGCAGAGGCCTAAAGTGAGTGATGTAAGTAGAAAGTGTGAGACAGAGTCAGTGAAGCATACATAAATAGTGAATTAGAGTCAGAGAGTCAGTGAAGTAAGCATAAATAGTGATTTATAGTCAGAGAGTCAGTGGAGTAAGCATAAAGAGGCAGAGAGAGGAAGGCAGAGGAAGACAGAAAGTGTTTAAAGTAAGCATAGAGTGTGAGGTAGAGGTATAGAATGAGTGAAGTAAACAGAGTAATTGAGGAATAAGGAAAGTATAACAAACACAAAGAATGAGGTAGAGACCCAGAGTGAGTGAAGAAAGAGTGAAACAGAGACAGAGGCTGTTTACAGAAGGTGTGCATGTTTCTTTTTGTAGCTGACTCGTACCTGTGTGAGGAAGCGGTCAGAAGCATTGTTGTGGAGCCACCGGGTTGCTGTACTCAAACTGGGGGTTGTAGGTGAAGTCTGACTTGAAAAAGCGGGTCTTCTCACTGTCCACGTTGGATGGCTTTATGGCTGTGAGGATGCATAGCTTCTTCAGTGAGTTTTCAGAATCTCTCACAGAGCCTGCTTTGGCCAGCAGAGGTAGTCTGACTCGAGAGGAGCTTGCCTGGGAACTTCGTTGTGGTCTGGGGACTGGGCGGGGGGTCAATCCAATGGGACTTCCAAGGACTGTGATATTATTCCCAAAGCGAGTGCTGCTGGAGAAGAGCTGTGACTGGCTGACGTTCCTGTATCCCTCTCTGGGCCTGGTTAACACTACAGGCCTCCCACCAGTCTTTCTCGAGGCTGTGGAAATGAGGTGCTGTGCTCTTTTGGGCCGTCTATAAGGGGAGTGTTTGGGACTGAGTTGTTCCTCTTCTTCGTTCTGCAAAATAACATTGTAGCTACTGGTTCCAAACAGGTCCTTTAGCACACCTGGAGACCAGTGCTCCAGGTACAGCTGGCTAGGGCTCAGCGGCTTCTCCATCGGACTCAACACACACTTCTTAGCCATCTCTGTCTCGGGCCAGTGGAGGCGTTCTGTAGAGAAATGCAACACTTTAAATTTAAAATACAGTACATAAAAAATATAATATCATTAGGGGCTTATACCTTTATATGCCAAACGTTGAAAATGTAAATTTGTAAGATCTACATATTACTTTTTAGTTAGAAACGTTGTAAATCATGCATAAGTAACATTGCACATTTTATTTATTTGTTATGATATGAACAACTCCTAATTAATTGGGTGTAACATGTTTTCTCTCTGTTTTTAAGACAATTTATAGTTTATGTAACGACCCATTACTATCCACTCTTTATCTCTCAGAATTAAACTGTTTTTGTTTCTGTAAAAAACTCATTCAAAAAAAGGCAATTACGGTTAAAATATTCCATATAAATTCATTGTACATTTATATGAAATGAACAGCTGTTAAAAACATTAAAAACAGGCTGTTTTAGACAACTTGTAACAACACGTATTTAATCGAACTCAAAGGAAAAGTTGGAACATCTCAATTAGGAGTATGCAACAGAAGGTATAGGCTAACGTTACTTAAGACAAGGAACATGGAACAAAAGGGGAACGGCTCGGGTCATGGGTTTCGTCTCAAATCGCACGCTGTTTGTTTAAGTGTTGCGTCCTCATTTCCCTAGAAACACAATCTCCCTGTCCATCTAACCTGACTTCAACAAAGAACAAGAAACAGATCTGGGTGGTAGAAAAGTGAGTGCAGTTTACAGTACAGGCTCATTCACTCTCCACTGAGCTTCCGGGACACAACAATCTAATCCTATTACTGAGTGAGCAAGAGAAAATTAACACGCCCATTCAGCATAAAGAGATCAGCAGACTTACTTACAGCAGATCTGTGTGCATATGCTAGGAGTCTCTTCTGTTATTCTGCAGCTTTGCATTATTTCAAGTGTTTACTTTCTCTGAAATTGTTTCTGTGGTAGGTTACAAAAATCTGTGTTTCAAGAAAGACACGATAAGAATTGAACATGATACAAATGTTATTAGGGCTGCATTTCCTTTTAAAGTGGGATGTTGGAATTTCGGAGCTCCAGGTAGGCCCCTCAATCCAGAATTCCGAAAGGAGAGCCTCACTAACTGAAAAAACAGAATCCAAGATGGCTGCATTGCACATCAACAGTAGTACTGACTGGACTTAGTTAATGGTATAGTTATGGGAGTACAGTTTATTGCACCAGGTGCAAATGACCATGACACTTTATGTGCCAGTGTCTGCAGAAAGGGAGCGCAAACTTAACAAGGCAACAGCTGTGCAGTAAAACAGGCTGTTGTTTATAGGCTCGTTAAACATCTGAATATAAAGTCACAAACTCACAAGCTTCAGAGAACAATTAAGATACTTTTAATATTGTAATTATATAATTTGCCATCTTTAAATGGTTCTTCTGTACACTCTAACAAACAGCATTTAAAGACTACAAAAAAAGGTTTGACTCTGGAACTCTTCTTGCGATGTGACTTGCGTCTTGGTGACAGGCTAAAACAAGCGCTTTGTAGGAAGAAGCGTTTCATTAAAATGAGTCTGATGAATGTAGACAGCTAGAGCTTCTGCAGAAACCCCTCTGGCATCGTAACGGTGAAGCGCATCTAATAAAGGCACTGAGCTGGAAGCAGGAGGGTGCAGATTTAGTGTCAGAGAGCCATGCAGGCGATGTTATAGACTCTGATAGACAGCTCCTTTTGTAGTGTGTGTTTTTTAGTCATTCTAATTAAGACTGATTAGTACCGGTATGTGAAACTGTAAAAAGAGAAATGAAAATATTGATATAATTCAATACATACAGTTAGAATAAATGTGCATTATGACAACAGAAAAAGTATGTTAGGCTGTAAACAAGTGGAACTGCTTTGATATGCTGAGAGTGGCATCTGTGTCCTTGGGTTTGATCAATCAAAACAAATCAATCATGCAATTAAATTAAAATCTTAGACAATTGCCCTGCAGTGTTTCCCTCTCAGTGTAGAACAAAATGTGCCCCTAAACACTCAGATTCAAAGCGTCAGTCATCTGTTCCTCTTAAGTCCACCTATTTTATAATGAATGCACACTTTTATCATTATAAATTGGCAACTATATATATATATATATATATATATATATATATATATATATATATATATATATATATATATATATATATATATATATATATATATATATATATATATATGCAATGCAGCTTTAGCATTTCCAGCACTCTTCTGGGGGAAATTAATTATTTAAATGTCTTATTCAACACCTAGGGGCCAGTTTTTCAAAGGAAATCTGATCGGATTTTGGTTATCGGATTGGATGAAATCTGAAAAACGGGTTGTTCAAAAGGGAAAGAAGCATTCTGAAAACGGATCAGATCACGTAATCCAATCCTAGTTTGTAAATGGATCAAACCTTCAGTTTCTGTTGTTCAAAACTTTTCAGTAGGATTTGGATAACTTTGATCCAAAAAAACAGGATTACCCTGATCCCAACAAGGGGTAGGATTTCAAAGTGGATTTCATGAAGAAAATGTAGTAAAACTTTAAAATCAAAGTTTTAAAGTAAAAAAAAATACATTTGTACAATTTAGTGTATATATTTTTATTTCTATTTTGCACTTGACCTGTTTAACTGTTACAGTGATAAAGTAGACATTGGCTACCAATTAAGCCTTTTTCTATAGTAAAAATAAAAACAATCTTGACCCCATTAAATAAACCCCCCAAAAGATTTTAATAACAAACAAAAATAATATATTCATTTTGTCATCTACGTCACTGTCATTCATCACTGTATATTATTGTCAAAGAAACATTCATCAGATATGAAGCTGTCAAAAATAATTTCGAACAATTGCAAAGAACACCAGAGTTTGTTCTGGTTCTTCAACAGGCTCAGGTGCATCATGAACATCACAGAGAGGGACATTGCGTCTGGTAGCAACATTGGGCAGGACAATACATGCAAGTTTTATGTTGCATGCTCTCTGTGGTTCGACTCGCAAATAGTTAAGGCATGCAAAGCGTCTCTGCAGAACGTTCAATTGCTCGTATTGTTTTGCAATAAGCAGTATCTTGTTACTGCAAGAAAAGGAGTCATCAACCCCTGTTGGTTCTTCTATCTGTTTTTTACATAGCTAGTAATCCGGATTAGGTAATCCTGAAAACTGTGTTTCCGGATCAGGTTGATCCAATCCAATATTGCTTTGAAAAACTGGCTTAAAAGTAAGACAGATCAGCTGATCCTGGATAGCAAAAAATGTGATTACCAAATCTGGATAATTTTGATCCGGATTACATTTTTTGAACAACTGGCCCCAGATTATAAAATTAGTCCTTCAGTAAAGTAAATAAGCAGATGAGCTGCTGGTCGTTCTGAACAAATCCATACTTAAGTTTGGAAGCTTTCTGCAAATAAATGCTCTAAATGACAATATTTTTATTTGGAATTTGGAAGAAATGTTGTCTGTAGTTTATAGAATAAAACAACAATGTTCATTTTACTTAAATATATACCTATAAATAGCAAAATCAGATAAACTGATTTAGAAACTGAATATATATATATATATATATATATATATATATATATATATATATATATATATATATATATATATATATATATTATATATACCAAAGACTGCATTATGCACATGGTCAGCAACAGTACTTAAATTGGCTGTGGCATTCAGGTATTCATTTGTTGGATATAACAGGTATACCCAAGAAAACAATCTTACCACAATAACACCAGATCCACCTGTCTGGATTGTTGATACAATGCAGTTTGGGTACATCGCTACAAGCTGTTGGGGACACATTTTGTCCCAAACTCATTTCATGAATAATAGAGTGAATTCATTCATAAAATTCATTTTTTGCTGCACATGATTAACAGGATTTTGCACACTCTCTGTAATGAAATGCACTGTTGCAATGGTGTTTTTAAGCAGTGATTATATTCTCAATACGATAAGAAAATGTATCACTGTACAATAAAATAGTGACATATTGTCCAGCTTGAACTGCAAAAATCCAAGCAGTTCAGCTTGGTTTGATCCATAGTGACCTAAAGCACCAGTCACATTCTTCATTTCACGAGTCCTCACACAACAAACTTTTATTTAACATTTAAAATGTAATACTCATTGTGTTCTTTCTAAATTTAACACTAGCAGGTTTGAAACTATTTAAATGTACATTTAAAGCTGACAAAAGCTACTGTAACTAACTTACATAATCTAGCAGCAAAAACTGGACTGTTAACATATAGGTTAAATGTTATGATAATTTTTATTTTTTATTTTTTTAAGTTTTTAGGTTTCCCCGTCCTGATAAAACTGCACATTTCAGTTAACCTAGTTTAGAGTTAGTTTTTTTTTTCTGCGGTATGCGGTAGCCCTGTTCTTCTCTTATGAGTTCATAACATTATTTAAAGTAAGTGTGTTTCACAAAGAAATGAGTAAAATGTGTAAAACAAATAAATAACTAATATATAAGGAAACTGTCGTTAAGACAGTAACACCGAAAACCATTATAACGGATTTAAATAAGCTCAGACTCACCGGTCACTTTTATAGCCTCCAGCATCGCCTGCCTGCCCTGAATAAAGCCTCGGAGGGGACAGACCGTGAAACCCGTTCAGTCACACAGATAAATAAACAATATCACAGGTTTGAGTAACTCCTGCTATAAGCAGCGGCTGCTCTCTCTGTCCTCCGCTCTGCAGACTCCTCTCAGCTCTGCTCGCTTCCAAGCGCACAAGCGGTCTGTTGCCATGGTGTAATAAACCGTCACCGGAAACAGATCCGCTATTTCCTTTTACGACCCCCATCCGCGCTCTTGCTCTCTAAATAGGGAGCCTAGTTAGCGCTAGTGCTAAAGCTTAGGTTCTCGAATTCAGATACCCACGTCAATAGTATTATAAACAAATGTGTTAAAACCACTCACTTATTATTCAGGTAGAAGTATATATCTTTTTTTACGACTCTAAATTTAATAATACATGTATTTAACTATGTAAAACATGTACTGGTCAATTTCAGGCAGCTTTACTTAATTTAACTTCTAATCCGAAGTTGGTTACAAAACTCATTTGACATTTAAAAAAACATGTTAAAAAGCAGAACCACTAATTCCTTTGATTTGTTCTCAAGAAAGTGTTTATTTTAAAGAAATGGTTGACTGCATGTTTAAATAATTAATATTGACAAAAAAAATCATTCCTGTTACTGGAACTCACTCCTGTTACTGCCACTCATTTCTGTCACTGGAACTAATTTCTGTTACTGCCACTCATTTCTGCTACTTTATGTTTTGAGTAACAGGAATTAAAGTAACAGGAATGATTTGTCAGCCTAGAATTACCAAAAGCTGAAATTTAGCTAAATGGTAGCTATGCTAATAGCATAAGGACGCTAAGCAAATTATAGTGGTAAAAATAAACAAATAAGATCTAAGAATGAATTTAGGTAACATGGATAAGTGTTGAGATTGACTTTCTCAGTCATAGTTACCAATATATGGAAGCCCATTTCCGCCACCCGAAGAAAAAAAAACGTCCTCAACTAAGTCATAAATATATGAGATAGAAAAGTCATAATTATGGGATAGTAAGTCATAATTATGAGATACTAAGTCATAATTATGAGATAGTAAGTCATAATTATGAGATAAAAAAGTCATAATTATGAGATAGTAAGTCATATTTATGAGATAAAAAGTCATAATTATGAGATACTAAGTCATAATTATGAGATAGAAAGTCATAATTATGAGATACTAAGTCATAATTATGAGATAGAAAGTCATAATTATGAGAAGACTTTTTATCTCATAAATGACTTACTATCTCATAATTCTGACTTTTTTATCTCATAATTATGACTTACTATCTCATAATTATGACTTACTATCCCATAATTATGACTTACTATCCCATAATTATGACTTTTCTATCTCATAATTATGACTTAGTTGAGGACGTTTTTTTTTTTCTTCAGGTGGCGGAAATGGGCTTCCATACCAATAAGATGAAACATACAGAAAAAAACAAATTAGGGAAATTAATTTTGGTCTTACTGTGGTCTTCAGAACAACAACTGAAGTTGTAGATGTCCTGTTGTACATGTGACTTGTAGAAACGTTTCAAATGGGGTAAAGCTTTACGGCAACAGGAATATTTTAACTGAAATATTATTTATTAATTGTGAAAAAATATTTTTAAAGCATAGATGGGATGTGGAATAACACAACAATGCAAAACAATACATCTCTGAACAAGTTTATTAATTGTATTTCATGATAAAGTTTATGGTAAGAGAGTGTGGACAAGCAGCAAATGCTATTTTTTCAGTGTTCTAAGTGTTTTTTTTTATTAAGGTTTTTACTTATCTTTACAAATCTTGCTTTTGCACTTGTGTCAGTGAACAAAACACTATGCTTCATAATAAAATGTATTTTAAAGTTATTTTGTGCACACAATTATGTAATTTCCTGGGGAAAGAAATGGCACAGATTCTGCAAAATATGCAAAACAAATGTAAAACTATTCACACTCATTACTCAGGTAAAAGTAGATACTAGGGTTTTAAATACTTCTGTAGAAGTTTAAGTATCAACTCAAGCTTTTTACTTAAGTAAAAGAGTTATAGTACTGGTTTCAAAATTACTTAAAGTATTAAAGTTATTTAAAGGAAAAATGCCACAGGGGCCCTTTATTGCACTACTCTCCCTCCCCTAAACCGATTTTTCTAAAAGCCATAGTGACTGATATATTAAAATGTCAATGTAAAAAAAATTGGGATGCACTTTGCTGCCTGTTTCAGCTATTAATGCCTAAATTAAAGAAGCTTAGTCATGACATTTCACTTGAATCTCTGCCACAGATTATCTTCATAATAGGCTACACCCATCTGTTATGTTCTTGCTTAGAGTGTGTCCTGATGTGTGCAGGTGTGATGGATCCACCAAGGATGGAGAAACCAATAGGGTGTCATAATGGTACTGTATACTTCTCTTCACTCTTTCTGGATGAAATGATTTAACTGGATAAGGTTTTTTCGAACGATGATCAAAAAGGAATTAAAGAACTGATAAGTTGAATCAGTGCTGGAAGCAGGGACATCACTAAAAAGTGCAGGGCACTGGGCCTCCAAGACCAGGGTTGATAAATAGACTACTGGTTTAGGCAAGGTTGGACTGAAATGCCTGTTAGTGTTTCCACCTCATGTAAGCATGGATTTAGAACTATACGTCAATGCCCTCAATCAGCAAAAATAAAATCAACATACATTTCAGTCAAACCTCAAAATCGCATTTAGTTCTTATGCTTCCCTCTGATTGTTCTGGAGACAAATCTACAATACTTCTCTACTATAAGCAGCTTCATGGGAAGAAGAAAAAATAAACACCACACACAGACACACACTAGCAGAGGTTTAAAATGTAGTGCCTGCTTTGGACATTTTTGCCAGTTGTCAGAGAGAAAAGCATTTACAGAGATGGTGAATAAATAATAAAAAAAAAAACCATTCCTGAGAACTGAGTCACTTATACGCAGGACAAACACAGAAGCTGCAGCCGATTATGGGGCCAATACCAGGAAAAAACAGTCACCAAACAAAATAGCAACAAGAAGGTGCTCAGCATTAAAGACTACCATTTAAATCTCCCTACAAAAACTTCAGCAAATCTAACTAAAAACAGTACACACAAAATACATGTTCAGTCCCATTAACAAGTTTAAAAAAAAATTAAATAAAACCTAATGCAAAAGTGAATAGTGTAGTGGTTTGCTGTTTACTTTAAAGGTCAAGCACAGGTACAAAGTTTGTGGTCCATCGAGGCCAAGATTTATTAAAAGGCAAAGAAGTAAAAATGGACATGGGCTACAATAGACTTCAAGATATTTTGTAAAAATTTTAACATAAAGAAGCAAAAGTAGTTACATGACCCTCTATAAAAATTCTACCTTTAAAATTACAATGAAATATAAAGGGGAGGGGAAAGACATTCGTAGGACATTGTAGGGACAGCTTGCATCAAGACAAAACAGTTGTGTTTTTAACTCATTTCTTTAGTCCAGTTGAAACGAGCTCCCAGGGCCTCCGCTGTCAAGTTGAGTTTCAAAATCATAAGATCTGCAAAGTTCTCATTCAAAGGGCATGAGAAGATTACTTAAATATTTAAAACAATTTCACATTACAGAAAGCTAATTTCCCCATCTCTTTCTCACCGATTAACATTTTTCACCAAGGGTTTGAGCAAAACTACTGGGTCTACTCAGTGCAATTCTGCTCGAATTACGTTCTTGGTCATTGATTTATCGGTATTGGAGAGCTTTACACATTTGTGGAACCTTATGTTGAACATTCAGAGGAAAGGAAGGTGGGAAGGGGTAGCCTTGAATGTTGGCAGACAAAAATATATCAGTCTATTTATTTGCAGATTTATATGGGCCCTGTTCTCGTCCTCTTCCATCCCTGAGCACTGCTGTCATCACTCCATACTTTCAGGGTCTGCTTGAGCCATATATGCATCCAGCTCAGCATCCAAGTGGCCCTTGGTCTTGGACATGTAGGCGTCCAGCTGATTGTCCAGTTGCTCCCTTGTAACGACAGGACGACCGGCTCCTCTTCCTCTGCCCCGTCCGCGCCCCCTTGCAACGAAACCTCCACGACCCCGCAGGCCACCACGTCCTGAAAGAGATGGAATACAAACCAGTTATGCTCAATTGTGTTCCAAATAAAGTTTAGTACATGTAACAGAATCTGTTTATACCCTTTTCCATTATTAAGTCGTTTTACTAAAAGAACACAGATTATCTAAAATGTGGGCACAGTTATTGTTAATGCATTAAAAAACATTCTCTGCAATGCAGTAAGACACTAATCATCCATAAATCCATACTTTGTAATGCTTAGACGTCTTTATCCCTTAGACATTTGTTACTGTACTATTAAGACCAAAGACTTCTGATTGACCTCATTATGAAGTGTGCCTCGTTCAAAAAGCAATCAAAAAGCAATCAAAATTAGAAATGACTTCTGAGATAATCAATGAGTGATCTGTTATCAAGTCTTTCAGTTTTGTTTCCATATATGGACTAGGGAGTAAACATCATAAGATTAAACAGATTGTTAAACTCCAATATAAACATTTTAAAAAGTGCTCTAAATTCATGAGATTCACTTTTTTGTTAAATTATAAACTGCATTCAGACACACCACAACAAATAACAAATCCCATGTTGGTATGAGTTTTCCCCAGCAGGGGGTGCTATTTTAATATGATTAACAATCCCAATTCTTTACATTCTTATAATATTGAACCTGTTTTCATAAAAGATAATTTGTAACAAAAAAATAACCTAAAGCCACAATTCATGTTAAGATACAACATGTAATATCTACAGAAGGTTCTCTAAAAGAGTTAATGACTTGTTTAAAATGCTTACTTATTATTTGGCATAGTTTTAGGTTACATAGAAACTATTTGCAGAGCATGCAATTTTTTGATGCACACTAAGCCTGATGCATAAACGGTATATGAAATCAATAATCTGAAAAAGGTCCTTTGACCTGAGATTTTTTCAAAGGAAAAACTGAAGCTCCATACTGACATGGTGATAAAACAGGCAAAACAGGGGCTGTGTTTCAGTAGCTCCGTCTTTTTGTGTGTTTTTTTAAGGTATTTTTTTTTACCTTTATTTATTGCAGAATTTCTCTCTGGGGTCAAATAAAGTATCTTTAATCATAGCCCGAATGAATTTCGGCTTCATCGGACATGATAGTCAGACTGACCAATCTCTGCTGAGCCCCACTGAGTAGCAGACCATGAGCAACATATGAGAAAGATGGGAGGACAACAGCTCATCTTTGAAGCAGAACACAAAAGCTTTAATGATGAGCAACAAACCGAATATAAAACTAATCCTTTACCTCTAGGTCCAGGTGCTCCACGTCCAGCTCCACGGCCAATCTGAAGTGCTCCTCTACCAGGGCCTCCTCCACGTTGGCGCATGCCTCTGCGAAGCCCAATACGCCCAGGACCACCCCGGCCCTTCAGCTGGCCCACACCTATAAAACATAGCTGAATGTTTATTCCTGTCTTATTTTTTGTGTATTGGTAGTATGAGGCTTCACTCTATACATCTATACTCTAAAATGCTTAGTAGTCAGTGAACAGCTGATAGAACAGCTGATGAAACAGTAATGAAAGGGCCAGCTGTCACTCCCCTTCATCAAATAGTACATTTTAAAACAGGTGTGGCATCTTTGGTCTTGTTAACAGAACAGCACGAGCATCTTAACATGGAGAATGGAAATTCTGACAGTCACAAACATGCAAAGCTTCAAATATGAACTTAATATGAAAACAGTCTGATTCACAGTAGGAGGAATCTAATCTCTAAAAGGACATTTACAGCACAGTGCATACCAAGAAATAAATTGTCCTTGGAACCAACAGTGACTGAGATATTTATCGCTACAGCGACAAGTTATGTCAGCAGCTTGAAAAAGCTTGGAGGAGGGAAAGAGGAAGGAGGAAGAGAAGAAGGAAAAAAAAAAAGAAAAGAAAAGAATTCTGCAAAAGACAAGTAGATTTTATAAACGTCTCCCTGTACCCAAGGTTGCTGATAAGAAAAGAACACTGGAAAAAAACTGGAACAGTAACTATGAAGCCGGAGTACAGGAGATCAGTCTTAATTTGATAGCATTTACATACATCAATGGTTACAAGACCAGAATTCAGGGGAAAACAGGTGCGCAAACAGCCTTTAATTACTTCATCATTCCAGACAGTCCTCACACTGCCATTGTTATACTGGCAGTGCAAAGCAGGCAAATGTAAAGCTGAACAATTTATTATTAATTAGCAAAAAAAAAAAAGAGCTGGGTCTGACTAATGAATGATTTAAAACAATGAAGAGACGACTTACAAATGAGTTTTATATGTAGATGGATGATCACAAGCCATCAAACCAAGCTGAACTGCTTGAATTTTTGCACCAGGAGTGGCATAAAATTATCCAAAAGCAGTGTGTAAGACTGGTGGAGGAAAACATGCCAAGATGCATGAAAATCGCGTTTAAAATGCAGGGTTATTCCACCAAATATTGATTTCTGAACTCATAAAACTTTATGAATATGAACTTGTTTTCTTTGCATTATTTGAGGTCTGAAAGCTCTGCATCTTTGTTATTTAAGTTATTTCTCATTTTCTGCAAATAAATGCTTTAAATTACATTTTTATTTGGAATTTGGGAGACATGTCATTAGTTTATAGAATAAGATAATGCTTATTTTACTCAAACATACCTATAAGTAGCAAAATCAGAGAAACTGATTCAGAAACTGAAGGTGTCTAATTTTTTTCCAGAATTGTTCATGTATGAGAGCCTATCTTTATACAGAACAGGGCAGTAAGACATGATACAGAATGATAGGTTGATTACACATTGACCTCCTCACCTCTAAGCGACAGCGCTCCTCTCATTATGCCACCTCTTCCTCGTCCCCTCAGGCCTCGTGCGGCTCCACGCATTCCTCCCATGACAAAGCCCCGGCCTGCTGGGCCGCCCCGCATCAATGAGCCGACTGGTCGACCCAACCTGGCCTGAATGTTGCTCTTCCCCAGTCGCTGCTTCAGACTCTGCAGATTAATAAAAACTATACTTTAATAATGATAAATATATAGTAACGCAATACTTTTCCAGGGGAACTAGCATTGCTATTTCGTCTGCTATATTTAAATAAAATAGCCCACTTCTAGTATTAAGTTAGCTTTAGCTTTGTACTGAAGATTTGAGGACAAATTCAGCAAATAAATAATGCCAAATATTCTTATAGCAGATTTCAGTCCTTTTTGTTATACTCTAAAATATATTTTGATTGGTCTACATGTGAATCAGGCACTAGGTGCTGTTGGGGTTGGAACCCAAAGCACTGTCTGTTCACGTGGCAGCCATATTTGCATTGCTGTAGGGCAGTCATTATCAAATCACAAGTGTTTGCAGCATTTAGCTTAAGTGGTGAAAAAAAATGTTTGGCCTAATCAGGCTATTGCCCCTGTGCAGATCTCCACTTCAAGGGAATGCTTGCCCACTAGAGTGTTACCATTATCGTCTTGTGGTATAACCAACAATGTGCCTGGCCCTGTTTAGGTAAAGGATAGGACCAATATAGGAAACTACCTAACGAACATTTTGTGAAAATTTATGTCGTATGCTCAAAAACCCTTTTTTGTGTTTGTTTAACCTGCAAACACAGGTGTCAATTTTCCTTCGGAGATTAATTTGATTGTATGACTTTCCTTTATTTGCCTAAAGAGACAGGGTTTTTAAGCTGAAACTGAAATAATTTGACTGCAATGATTTATTTGTATTGACAAGGATACTTACAGAAAGATAACTAAAGTCCAAATTGTAAAAAAAAGCCTATTGTATATTGCTACATTAGAATTAGGGCTGGACCCGAATATTCGGGTATTCGGATATTCGTTCGTTGAGTAGGTATTCGGTTTTTAATTTTGGTATTCGGATATTCGTTTTTTTTCTCCTTTCCAGAGTTCCACCTCACTCTAACCACTTCTGTTCTCGCGGGTCCCGTCAGAATATCTTGCGCGCGGGACAGAACTGAACTGTTATTGGCTGGAGCGGGAGTTTAATCCAGACGATGCGGGAGCAAATTAATAAATAGTTAAGAAAACTGTAATAATTGTAAAAAAAAAAACCTAAAGAAAACTCTCAACGCGCAGGATGGACCGACACACACACACACACACACCGATGGTGTTTGGACTGGGGTAAGGAACGGGACCACACTATTCAGCGCTGCTGTTTTAATAAATATATAAGTAAATTTGAAGCATTAAATGTAGTTTATTTAATTTATATTAGGAACGTGGGGCGGGAGCGGCAGAAATGTGTATGTGGCGGGCGGGCGCGGGATTAAAAGAAGCAATTTTTTTGCGGCGCGGTAACGAGACAGAAACGCGGGAGCGTGGAAGAGTGGGTTTAAAAATCAGTCTCGCGCAGACCTCTATTATACATGATAAAAAAATTGCAGGCTCTTCGAAACTGATTTATATAATAAAACGTAAGGGGTAATGTGGCAACAGTAGGGGCTAAATCGGTTACAAAAGCCTGGCCTACAAAAATGATGTCTGAACGAATTTCCTCTTATCTAATATAATTTAAAATGGTTTAAAAATATAAAATAATTTCTAAGCAAACGAAATATTTAATATTGAGCTTATAGCCCAAGTGCAAAAATACAAAATCAGTAATACGGCTATGCCCTGCACAATGCTTAAACCGAAATAGACCAAGTACAATAACGTCATTAACAATGACTTTCCTCTACTCTAATATAATTTAACATGGTTTAAAAATATAAAATAATTTCTAAGCAAACGAAATATTTAATATTGAGCTTATAGCCTAAGTGCAAAAATACAAAATCAGTAATATGGCTATGCCCTGCACAATCCTTTAACCGAAATAGACCAAGTACAGTTTACAATGACTGTCCTCTAATATAATCAACAATGTTTAAGAATATAAAATACTTCCTGAACAAACGTTTTTTTTGTTTGTTTTTTTAAGCAAATAACCTAAGTGTGAAAACACAAACAGCAATTTACTGGGCTGGCTTGCGCAGCGGAGAAACCGTGCAGCAGCCTCCTAGCCTGCTTACGCAGCGGATAAGCCGCGGTGTAGGGCAGCAGAAATTCCGGGATGAAAACACAAAGAAATCTGGGCTAAAAACACAGAAAAAATATGGGGTGAAAACACAAAAATCCGGGATAAAAACACCAAAAATCCGGGGTGAATATGTCTCGTCGGTCAGAGCAAATTGAACATTTTTCAGTGGATTAAAGGGGCCGTGATTTGCTTTTTTTTTTTTGTTTTTTTTTACCTCTTTTTTAAAAAACGAATATTCGAATATTCGCTTCGAATCAGTGCCGAATATCCGGAGCTCAAAAAACGCTATTCGGGCCAGCCCTAATTAGAATCAATGCAAAAATGCATCTGGGGTAACAAAATTTGTCTAGATGCCCATCACTGACCTACTTCTTAAAGTCAACAGTCTACATTTATCTTTACCTTTTTTTTTTGCCCCTAATCTACCTCGTCTCACTTTCCATATACCCCTCGTTACCTGTTTGTGCTGCAGGGCGGCCTGCACCGAGGGCCTGTTCTCCATCTGCTGGGCGAGTCGTCGGTTCCGCGCGCTGGCCATGTGCTGCTGCTGCATTGTGGCCCGGATGCTGACGGGGGTCGGCTGCTTGTTCTTCATCATGTTTGTGAAGCTTGTGGAACACAACCCAGGGGGCAGGGAGCAAAGAAAAGGGAGAGAGAAAGGGGACGGGAGAGGAAGAGAAGAGGGAGGAGAGGGGATACGGAGGAAACCAGGTTTCGAAATCAAATCATCACACACACCATGGACGCAGCCACAGGGCTCAGCCTGTGGCAATTCAGTGAATGCCCGTTTTCAGCCACTTGTGTTTGTTTTTCTGATACTCTCTCTTTTTAAGTTCATGATACACCCCAGCATTTCAGCAGATCAGGCAAAACTATGCAAAAGGCCTATTTAACTTCCAAAGTTGAAGAAAATAGACTCTTACTTTTAATAAAGGTTTTAACATGCTCTCGTTGACTTGAAGAATGTTAATGTAATGGTTACTTTGCAGCAAGATTAGACAAATGTTCTTGATAAAGGTAAAGAGGAGGGTGGGAATATGGTGTTTATTCAAGCTGAGTCTACAGTAATAATAAAATTAATTTTTAAAAGATAAATACAGGTCCTAGCCAGATATATGATATGCTTTCCTGTAAAAATCACTAAATTCTGCATCTATATATACACACATCTTCGAAGTGAGTGAGGGCATGCTAAAAACAGTATTGAATCATGGAAAGAGAGTACACAGCAGAGTAAAAAAGAGGAAGAAGGGGTCAAAGAAAGAAAGCAGAGAGGGTTCCAGTGATTGCCACTTACGGACCCGTTACCCAGTTCTGGTGTTCGTGGTCCAGGGCTAAAGGGTTGTCTAGGCAACCCAGCCACTTACAGCCCAGACCGTGACCTTGTACACTTCCTCACAAGAGAAAGAAGGGAAAGGGGAGGTAAGGGGAGAAACGGTCACGTCCAGGCACGGACTGGGCACCTTTTTTGATAGAGAAAGAAGAGACAGATGTTGAAAAGAAAAGAATGAAAGCATAGGGTGTTCAGCTAAGAGAGAGTGTGTGTGTGAGAGGGCAAAAAAAAAAATTTGGAGCCCCATCCACTCTAATAATCTCCCATGATTTCACTCCTATGTTCTGGAGGAGGAGTTTTGACTGCAGTGCATTCACATACAGGCAGCTTACCTTACCAGTATTACCAACACTCTCCCCTTAGGGTGTGTACTGCTCACTCAAGACGACCAGCACAATGCTGTTGTCAATTACCATATTTAGCAATGATTTGGTGATGAAATTAAAGGAAAATCCCTTTTTATAGGTGATAACAGGTGAAAATCTGGTGACTTCTAAAACATTTCACAAACTACTCATGCCAGGTGTAAGGGTAACAAATCCTGAGAAAACATGACTTACACTCTCTGTATACAGCAGACGTGCGTTACTGATGAACTTGGTTTTCGCCATCTCTTAACAGGAACAAATATCTGGAGTACCAAACACAGAGCACCCTTTTTAAAATAGCTTAAGCCATGAGCCAGTAGCACCTGTTCAGTTACCAGTTGTTATTGCACCATCGCTTTACCTTTATTTTGTATTCATTCAAACTCTTCTGGAGAACTGGAGTGACTCTGTCCACTAATCCAACTTATACAGCTTGTCAAACAACTGTTACTGAAATCATGGTCACAAAGTAAAAGCAATCACTTTCTTCCTGCATGAGAACAGCCCATACGCACTCACTCACTTGTGGAGAAGACAGAGAAGGACTAGTCAGGTAACCTACCTCTCTACTACATGTCTGTAGACCAGTCAGTGACTATAGTTTTAACTCGAGCATGCATTAGGCATGTCTTCATTTATCCACTGCAACCCTGCTATATCCCTCCCTTTGTAGCTGTAGGCAGATTGAATTGACGTTCTCCAACACCTGAGAAACAGGGGCTCTTTGGTTTTTGTTTATGTATCGCACCAATACACAAACTTTACACTTATTAAATGAGCCCTTTTGAGCTAAATTCCCAGCCCTGTTTGCTAAGGTCTTTTCCATTGCTCTGAAAGCTCTGGTCCCTTTAGCTAGAGTTCCTACTGAAACCACAGCCAGCTGAGAGGTCTTGATGGTTGACGCTTCTGCCAGCCACGCTTCAATAATGAACCCTCTCGCAAAGTCACTTAGATCTTCTCCTCTTGCCATCTTGATCCAAAAAAAGGACTATAAACCGTGCAGTAGTAGTGATTCAGCACTTTTCTGTAATCTTCTGCATTTTGCTCTGTTTCTTCCCTGGTTAATTTAATTTTCCTTTAATTTGTCACCTATCTGTATCACTGATCGTGTTGAGTGAGCAGCACACGCTCTGCGAGCAGTCTAGCGTCCGTGCCTGGTCTGGTATCTCCCCTCATTGACTTCCATAGAACAACACGGCTCTCTGCTTCATGCCTTAAGTATGTTTTCTCCCCCCGGGCTTGAGATAATGCTGTCAGGATGCGTTGGACCCTCACCGCTCATTCAGGGACACCTTGGTGGTGCTTTTCAGCACGACTTTTTGTGAAGAGGGGGAAGTCATTTTTCTTCAGGCTTGCTTGTTTGTTCCTGTGGGAAGAGATTGGAGAAAAATGTATATTACAACAGAGAAAAATGTACTACACGTTAAGTAACATTTTATTATAATAGGTAAAACTTAATGGATCTGCGTGGTAGTAGAATAGGACTACGGGGATTGGTCTGATGGACCAATGTATTTATTGTATGCTGGAAAAGGATCAAGCTACACTGACCAAAGAAATTAAAAATGAACTTCTCAAAAAAAAAAAAATTATAGTTAAAATACTTTGTTGTTGAAAGCTAGATTCTAAGGCAAATATATGTTTAGTTTTATAAACCAGGGTATCTAATCTCTCTCCAAGTTATAAATGTGCATGTTGACATCAACTTTGGAGAAATGGGCATTGGCCCAGAATTCATACATAGGTGCATTTAGGGTATTAAAGCTATAATGACTATGATGCTGCAAAATGTATTCCTATATTTAAAAATATAAATTATATAGAATTTTTGCACCAGGAGTGGTATGAAGTTATGCAAAAGCAGTGTGCAAGACTGGTGAAGGAGAACATACCAAGATGCATAAAAACGTATTAAAAACCAGGGTTATTCCAAATACTGACTTCTGAACTCTTAAAACTTTGATGATATGATATGTTTTCTTTGCCTTATTTGAGTTTTTTGTTATTTCAGCCATTTCTAATTTCCTGCAAATAACTAAATGCTCTAAATTATTTTTTATTTGGAATTTGGGAAAAAATGTTGTTAGTAGTTTACATAATTAATTAATTTATTTTACTCAAACATACCTCTAAACAGAAAAATCAGAGATACTAATTATTTTGAAGTGGTCTTATTTTTTTCCCCAGAGCTGTGTGTGTGTGTGTGACTGTAAATATATCAATTTTTTTGCCATTTTATATGATCTAAACTAAGTTAAGCCAAACCCGAGAACATTCTTTTTTGCGAAAACAGGTCACTCAACCCACATTTTTAAACAAATATCAAACAAATATCAAAAGTCAAATATCAGAAAGGCTTTAATGACTTAGTAAAAACAACACATCTAACCAAGGTTAGCTTAGCTGGCTAGCATTAATTTATTACTTCTAGACTCCATGAATTAAGTAACTTGCAGGGCAGGGTCTCTAACATGGTACATCTTCAGCAATAAAAACACGTTATCTACTCAACCCAGCTAGCTCAGTAAGCGTTAGCTAGGTTAAGAATCCTTAATTGGTTATTTCACAGAAATTACATTATTTCCGGATATTCCGTCTCCAGACACAGAAGGAAAAAACGAGATCAGCTTAACAGCTGTTAGCTAGCCCGAGGTTAGCTAGTTAGCGCGAGCTCTCGTGAGTGGGGTCGAGCCTCCTTAAAAAGTTGTAACGTTAGTTAACTTAGCGGAGTTAATTAGCCCTAATTTAATTATTCACTTTAAAATGAAGAGATGTAGTCTAAAAGGGGATTAATAAAGACATATAACTTAGCCGTCAGCAATCACTTTTAGGATGGAGCTAATCATTAGCTAGCGTTAGCTAATTTGCTTGGTGCTATATTGCTACTCTATTAGCACTAGTGAGCTAAAGCTAAATGACTTGCTATATGGAAAATATGCTAACATCAGCTCGTCTAGCTAGCCTCATTAATCAGGGCTGTCTGACCGAGCTACCAAACCCCAGATTACAGTTAACCTACCTCTATTTAAAATAGTGAGCTAGTTAAAGTGAACACTTCAGATACTGAGCGCTATATCCCCGTCGCTGAGTAAACAGGACTTACTGTGATCCAGTAGTTGTAGTTTGTCAGTCTGAGAGACCAGTGTTGGTTTATTCACAGCTTCGGCTAACAGGTTAAGGTTAATCTACTCAGACGCTGTTACTTTAATGATCTACTCGAACTCTTTCCTCCGAGGTCTCGCTGCTGCGGTTCCTCCTCTATTCTTCTAATAAAATACAACTTTTAAAACAAGATAAATACAGAAAAGCGGCGATTTTACGCCTTAAATACACAAATCAACCTACTCTCTCCTCCTTCCACACAAAATGGAGCTGCTGCGGGAAATGGAGGCTGTTAACTCCGCCTACAGAGAAGGCCACAGAATTTTTTACAACCTGAGATGTCTCAATCAGAGCCGGTGTTCTGTCGATTTTAATAACCTTGCCAAACTATGCTACCTTAGTGTATATTTAAATGTAATATACTAAATATTAGAACATGCTCGCAGCACCTCGGTATGATATTTAAAAAGCCTAATCACTGTATCAGGATAAAGTTAAGAGATAGATAGATAGATAGATAGATAGATAGATAGATAGATAGATAGATAGATAGATAGATAGATAGATAGATAGATAGATAGATAGATAGATAGATAGATAGATAGATAGATAGATAGATAGATAGATAGATAGATAGATAGATAGATAGATAGATACTTTATTGATCCCCGGGGGGAAATTCTTGGCATCCAGCAGCAGGTTACACAATACACAAGGTTAAAAAAGATAAAATATAAAATATAAAGATACATATAAATACAATCAAATAAGAAATAGAATATACAGTGTAAATGTACAGTCTTCGTGTGTGTGTGTGTAATTGAGATGGAGAATGTAGGTAGTGCAGTTGAACACAATAGACAGTGAACACCAGTTGATGTGCATAATGTGAGGATGACTGATGCCAGCCAAACAGAAAGTGCAAATACAGTTATATAATAATTTAAATTAAATTAAGCAGTGCAAAAGATACGTAAACAGTGCAAAAGATACGTAAACAGTAGATGAATTAACTAGTGAATGAACTACTAGTGCAAAATATGGTAGAACTATAAAAAGTGTTCTAGGCATCAGCAAGTCTGAGAGTGTGTCCATAGCTGGGGGTGTGTCCATGGTGTGGCCAGAGTGGCCGGAATGAAAAAGTTTCACAGAGTCTTTAGTTTGCTGTGCTGAGAGGAGTTGAACAGTCTTATGGCCTGAGGAACAAAAGACTTTCGGAGTCTGTCTGTGGAGCAGGACTGGGACAGCAGTCTGCCGCTGAATGAGCTCCTCTGCCTGGTGATGGTGCTGTGCAGAGGGTGGTGAACATTGTCCATGATGTTCAGCAGCTTACTGAGGGCTCTCCTCTCTGCCAGTGGTGTTAAGGACTCCAGCTCTAATCCCAGCACAGAACCAGCTTTCCTCACCAGCCTGTCCAGTCGTCCAGCATCCCTCTTGCTGATGCTGCCTCCCCAGCACACTACAGTGTAAAAGAGGACGCTGGCTACCCCAGACTGGTAGAACATCAGGAGGAGTTTCTGGCAGATGTTGAAAGCCCTGAGCCTTCTGAGGAAGTACAGTCTGCTCTGAGCCTTCCTGTAGAGGGAGTCAGTGTTCACTGACCAGTCCAGCCTGTCGTCCAGGTGCACACCAAGGTATTTGTAGGATTTGACCACCTCCACGTCGACCCCCTCGATGGAGATTGGCTGCTGAGCAGAGGGCCTGGACCTCCTGAAGTCTATGCACATCTCCTTGGTTTTGGAGATGTTCAGCTGCAGATGGTTCATCATCTTAATTGCAGTTAAGGCAATATAGGTAATTAGAAATATTTGTATAGTTTTTAAAGTTTTTTTATTATTATATTTTTATCATTATTTTTCACACGGTTTTAACACTCAAGCAAACGATGATAGTAAGTCTAGACTGTAAAATGCACCCTAAAAAAATCTCAGAAAAAAAAACAGTAAAAAAAAAAAATAGCGCATGCGCAGAACTGCTAAGTATCACAAATAGACGGCCAGCACAACTAGACAGAACACCCGTTTATGGCGAGCCTGCTCACTTCCTGTTAAATCGGAGTGAACGGAGCTAAACGGCTTAACATGTAATTAAAAACAGTAACTGCTTGTCCAGGATATTCCTTTAATTTTGAAAAGTATTAATGAATTTTAAATATATCGCTATAAAGCAAATAAAACTTAGCTGTGTTTCCATTTACATGCGCTGCATTGCTACTACTGTGAGCTAACTGGTTGGTGGGCTGATGCTGAAAGTTTAAAAGGCTTAATGGTTTAAACATTGTGTTTTACGTTAAAACATTTGAATTAATTATTTTTTTTGGTATGAAAATGCTAAAAAAATATATATATTTTTTTTTACTCAATTGCTCAATACGACCCCATTCGTTTTGGACTCACTCCGTAGTACCCCCTGGTGGTGTGAAAAACCCGGAACATATTATAAAGTGGGTCCCCTCTACATGTTCTCCGTCTCGAGCAGGTCGTCTGTTAACTATCTCAGCTCACCCCCTGCCGCTGTGCTAAAAGCATTGCAGATTACAAGTTGTATGACAAAACGTAATTCATATGATGTGGTCTATTAGATTCTGTGTTATTATTTACTACCAGTAAACAGAAACACACCTTTTCCAAACAGAACTACAAGGTCTGCCGCGCCGATGACGTCGCTGTCGTTCAGTCCGCGTAGGGCTGCCGGCGAGCTCTGGGATTTGTAGTATGTTGAACGTTTTAGCTCTGTGGCTCAGCAAATATTGTGCTCGTTTATCGAGTATGGTCTGGCTGCTAGGGAAGTCCATTCCTGCCACCTATTATAAATAAAAAAATCAGCACATTTTTTTGAGATATTAAGTCATTATTTTGAGATATCTCAAAAAACAATGAGCTTTCTCACAATAACGACTTACTATCTCAAAATAATTATTTACTATCTCAATGAGATAGTGGTTAACTTCCATAGGCTGCAGACCTCCACTGTGAGGTTCTCAGCAGTCTGGGACCCACCGCCACTGTGGATAGAAAAATGATGCGCACAAACATGGAGTTCTTTTTTTTTTTAAGAATCAGTGATTGCAAGAAAGCAGATTCATTAGTTTAATGCTGTTTTTAATAACATTTGTTTAAATTAAGTATCCTTTTATCCTTTTTTGCCCTAACAGTTAATGACAAATTTCATAAGCGTAGTATTATACATTTTTACACTTAAATTCCACAAAGCTAGCAAGTTATCTGGCTAATTAAATATGCATATTTTATTTCTTAAAACTCTGAATAATATTACTATATGAAAAAGCTTCATCCATTTTCTCCGGGTTTTGTCCAGGTGTGTTAATTGTTAATTGTGCTAATGTTTATTGTTTACTGAATACTGTATTCATTGGTAATCGTTTGTTAGCAAAATGTATTTATTGAACTGAAGTAATTATGATTCCAAACATATTCAAGCACAGCATGCACGTTTCCGCATCCAGCACAAGCCCACACATCATTTTAAAATGAGTTTACATTTACAATTTTTCACATTATAAAATTAAGCTTCTATCTTTGTACACTAAAAGATTAACAATTGTTTGGCATTTAACTTTTAATTCAACCCACTTCCAATTATTAAGAACTCTCTTATAGCGCATCTACACATCTTGGGCATATCTCTGAGCAATGTTCGAACGAATGTAATTTTAATTCTCTGTATGTCCTGTACATATGCAGTATTGACAGTAAAACTACTTGACTTGACTTGAATGAATCTATTAAATTTTAACAAACAATTCGAACCGATTAAATAAATTCGCCTCACTCAGATTCTCTACAATGAACCATTTCACAACATACAAAATCTGATTTACTTGATAGCTACATTCAAGCACTGAATTACGCAGGTATGTTAAAAGATTGTGTTTTTTTTTATCGTTTTCGGACATCGTACTACAGTATTTTACTAATCGAAATGAATCCGTTTCTGGTTAAAAGAATCTGTTTATAAATTAAGCCCAACCGAATCACTGAATAAGCGAGTGGGCGGGGCTTGTCTACCGGCCAACTTATCGCGAGAAGACTCTTAGGATTACACGAACATATCGCGAGAGTTGGCTGCCTGTAGGCTTTAGCGTTGGAGCGATGGCGGCCCTGGCAGTAGTGGAGACTCCGTCTGGGAAGGATGCGATAGCAGAAGGTTTATTAGGTCTTTTAAAGCCCGCAGTGCAGCAGCTCGACCTACATGTGCATTCAGTGAGGTAAACGAATACAGAGAGACTGTCGTTTCTGAATGACATTTTATAAAGTAACTGCATGACTTGCACCCTTCACTTCACAACAACAGTGGCTAGACATGTCAGATAGATTAGCTTAGCTTAGCTTATCTTAACTAACGCTATAGCTTGATCTGCTGACAGTTTGGATGTGTTTGTGATTTTATTTTTTCTATTCCTTTGCTAGCTTTGAATTTCTCATTGAGGCAATGTTTTTGTCATTAATTCCTACTTCTGCACATACAGGACTAGAGACTCATATGCAGCTCTAGAGGATACTCATATTTAGCGCTATGTATCTTAACCCATTTAATCATATCGGCCACAACAGTGACCATTAAAAACACTGTCAGTTGTAAGGCTCTAAAAGTGTTACTGAATGACGAATCAGTGCATTTCCACCAAATACTGACAAAATAAAGGGTCTCGGTGATTGTGTGTGTGTGTGTGTGTGTGTGTGTGTGGTGTCACATGTTTGGTGTAAACTGTCACATGACCAGAGCTGTTCAACCCCTGGTTGCACCATGTGAAAAAAATGATGCATCAAGCATCCGAACAAAAGCCCAGTAAAGCAGGTTAACATAAAGATATGCCAATGATTTCTGGTGCACATTATCTTTAAGCTCTCTAGTAATGATACATGTATTTGCAATTACATTAATACAATTATGTATTATAAGTAAACGCTGGCAGGAACAGAAGTGACCGATGGTATAACACAGTGCATCTGTGTATATGTGTAGTATAAGTATATGTGCTTAAACACATTCATAGTGCTGGATATACCAAATACAATTTAACTATAACTGAGTTGCCAACACTGAAAGAACTTTAAATTACTTTTGTAATATGATCGCTATGCTTATCAGTCTCATACTAAATATATAATTTAGTGTTGTCTTTTGGTAGTTTAGAAAGCTTGCTAATGGCATGTCCTTTGGATTTGTCACTACCATTTCGGGCAATAAGTAACAACATTTTTTTTTTAGATGTTTTACTTTCAGGTTTAGTCTTCTCTAACCAGCTCTGGTTGTTGTTATGTCTTTTAAACCTGCTTGTTAGTAGTTTTGACTTAGTTATTGAGAATTTTGTAATCTTTTATCAACTTTTATCTGTTTATTTACAGGGAGAGTCAAGTGGAACTACGAGAACACATTGACAACTTGGCAACTGGTAATCATTAATACAATTACCAATAAGTAAAAGTAGTTAGGGGTAGGAAATGTGGTAAAAGTTATATTCTGATAGTTAAAGAACTTTTTGCAATACACATAATGCAAACAAATCTTAATCCAAAAATACTTGGTACAGAGATGCTGCACTTTGTCCACTGAAACAAATCTGTTTTGTTTTATTATAAAACACATTTTTATAATAAAAAATGTTAATGATCAGTGTCTTTTAACAATGATGACTTCTATGAAATTGAAAATAAATATATGTAGTACACATATAATATGATTAAATATAATTTTATCCAACTCTAATACTAATAGAGAATATAGTATAGAAAGCCTTCACTAGACTGTAGACACAGTTACGCCAACAAAAGCAGAATACAATTCTTAATGCATTTAAATTCACAAGAAATGATGAATGAGTAGGTGTCCTAATACTTTTGGTTATATAGTGTATGTATATTGTTAAATTAAAATATAAATACTAGCAGCTACAGGTATGTATCTTTTATATGTTTTGTGTGTTAATTTCAGAGCTGTGCAGAATTAATGAACACCAGAAGGTTGCCCTTGACTTAGACCCCTATGTGAAGAAGCTGCTTAATGCACGACGCAGAGTGGTTCTGGTCAACAACATACTCCAGAATGCTCAAGTAAGCATTTTAAATGTGTGTGTGTGTGTGTGTGTGTGTGTGTGTGTGTGTGTGTGTGTGTGTGTGTGTGTGTGTGTGTGTGTGATAATTGAAAAAGGTAGTAACTCTATGTCTACACACCACAGGAACGCTTACGGAGGTTGAACCATAATGTGGCTAAAGAGACAGCCCGCAGAAAAACTATGCTTGAAACATCTGGAGCATTTTCCACACGATCTCCCAGCAAGCCATGACAACAGAACCACTACACCGTGGCCAGTTTCATGTATATCTATTGTACATTACTGCACAGCACCATGACTTCAAGTGGAGTCCTGCTAAATTAGCTGTTAGCTAATACGTTTATTTTTAGCAGCCAAAGAAACTGCTGTATACTAAGATTTGTACACAGTGCACAGTAGGATTGTGAGTGTTGAATTGTTTGTTCATGTTTGTGTCTATACCATGTCTTCTTGAGTATTAAATCCAATGGGTTTAACATTGTCTGCTTTTAACTCAAACCTAGCATTATGCATTATGATGTATACTGTATGTTAAAATATGTATAATTCCTGTAATAATATGCTGTACAAATTAATGTAATTGTTTTTTCATGCACAGCCTATGTTTGGGGTTTTGCAGATTTTGGAGCAAATGTGAAATAAAAACGAGTTGTCTTATATGCAGATCCGGAATGTAACATTATGTTAAATTTGAATTTGTGTCTCTCCAGGCATTCCATGCTCATTTAGTGTATCACGCAATGCAAATATATAATGTACAATCTGGCAAATATCTTATCTTTTTCTTCAACATTTGTAAACATATCTGCCAAAAAGTGTTCTATTAAAAATTAATTTATGTAAAAAAAAAAAAAAAAAAACAGGGCATTGACTATATCTGGTTGGCTGGTGCACAGTTCTCAGTCCAGCAGTGACTCTGAGGTGTTAAAAAACTCCATCAGCACTGCTGTGTCTCATCCACTCACATCGGGGTAATTACAGTTTTAAGAATGACACGCTACCAAAAAACCTGTTATGTTTTCATCCTGTGTGGTCTTGTCCATTGAAGAACGGGGTGGAGGGAGGACAATAATGTATGCAGAGAAAATATAGACTGTGGTTTGTAGTTATATAGAACTGTAAAGAGTTAGGTCCTATATGCTTAATAGTGCTGAAAAAATGGACAATGAATGTAAATACAAGGAAGTGGTCATATTATTCTGATAGGACTATATCATGTATAATATGTAATTTAAGTTATATGTTATGATATGCACCTGTTTACAAATACAGTAACCCAACATTTTTTGTGTGAACACAAATGTCTGTAACAGTTAAACATTATCAAGATATTTTCTGAAAAAAAAAAAAAAAAAATCTGATTTGACTCTGTGTCACCAAACCGCATCCTCCCATAAAAAATGACTGGTCACTTGTTGGTCTATTACCTGCTAGTGTGAATGCAGGATAAGAAGTTAAGACATGTGCATTAACATGCATTAGATAATGCATTCTGATTATTCAAATGGTCATGTAAATAGCTTACTTATTTCCGAGTTTGGATAAGGGCCTAGAAATCCAATTAAGAAGTCCAATAAGGAGCGATGGATTTTAGTCTAGTAATGCGATTTCCAGCATTTATACATGTATTCCAACATGTATACCCTTACTCTGATTTTTTCACGTTTTAACAAAACCAGAGATGACAGGCACTCATTCAAAAAGGAAGAAAAAATAAGACGCCATCACAGTTGTGTTGCAGCATTTGGTACTATTAGAAATAAAAAATATACATCCTTGTTAGCCAGTAAAGTGGGTCCATGTTTACAAAAAGCTGTCATTTTATGTCACATGCTTCAATGAAATTAGATATACACAGGTTGCAAAGTAGGATTATTGCTGGACTCATGTAAACCTGGAGTTTTTAGTGCACAGGTTCTGTTAGTGTATATAATTGCTTTGAACAGATTGCGGTTAAAATCTGATGTTCTACAGAAAAGAGTATTAACACATTCCATTTTCCTAGTACAATATATAAATCACATTTTTTTAATACAATTTATTGGCCAAAACACAAAGCCAGTAGGGATATATCAGAAACCTGCAACAAACCTATGTTATTATTTCACATAACCATGCTAATTAGAATTATGTTTTCTAAATACTGATGATGTCTTCAACATTCTCATAAAGATATTTTGCAATACTTAACCAATATTATCATATTGCCTTTTCTTATTGAAAACTGACTTTTTTTTTAACTGAATCCATAGAATATCTGTTTCAGGCTCTAACTATCAAAATACTGCAAAGACTGAGCTGCACTGGTGATAGAACAGCCGTACCTGAGCAGCTTCAGCAGTGGATTACTGTATAATTGAATCAGCAGGAAAATGTTAGCTATGTGCGTCTGCCTGAGTAAATAATGAATGTTTTGTAATAGGAGAGGCTGAAGGCCAGTTTTAAGTGACCTCAGGTTCAGTCAGAGAGGGATAGCTCTAGGCACAGAGTTTGGACAGAGTCAAAGGTCAACAGAAAAAGGGATCATAAAAGAAAATGTAAAATTCATACTAACCTCTATAGATGTGTTTCTAATAATGACAAACTTATAACAGACTTGCTAAGAAACAAAGAATTACTGGAAATTAGGTCACAGTAATGCACAATAACAAGCTTTTTGTCTCAAGCAGCAATTTATGTGGGATGAGATGGAGTTGGATATACAATGCATTTAATCCACCCTCCTTATTTATAATGTCTCATGACAAAGAGCTATTTAATGAACTTTACTCTTTGAATAAATTATATATATTACATTAAACATGACAATGCTTCAAAGCTTTTAGACATTATTACTTTGTTATGCTGCTTTTTTAAAAAAGTTTTATTTTATAAATATATCATTTATTTTGTATATTATACTACACATTAAGCTCACACATATCATTATAAATGGTCTAAATCTTCTCACCTTAAACTACCACACACAAAACATGGGCCAATCTAAGCAACCATCTATTGCAAATTATTAATACCACAAAGCAGTGAAAACACTGTTTGTACAATATGTTAATAATAAAAGTTTAGAGGAACCCTCAGCCCTGTATGAGGTATTTGGTTACAATCAGCAAAACTACATCTGGAAAACAGAAACTAAATGTAATGAAAAGAACTATATATATATATATATATATATATATATATATATATATATATATATATATATATATATACATACTAGTATTAGTATGTATATATATATATATATATATATATATATATATATATATATATATATATATATATATATATATATATATATATATATATACATGTTAGAGGTGGGCGATATGTACCTAAAATAATATCACAATATATAATGGTATTGTCGCAATAGCGATACTCTTGGCAATATGACAAAACTTTATTTCATTATTTTATAAATGATTTCATTAATAAACTACTGCACAATATTAATAATGCATTCTAAATATCTCCATATGTCCAGTGTTAAAGTAAAATGAATTATACTGGACAGATATAATCTTTCTCTAGTATTAATTCATAATTCAAGTTTTTAGATTTTTAAGTGATTTAGGTCATTTGATCAGGCGATGCACAAACGTTTGCATGCAATTACATTTATAATGTATTTGAAGTGTTTAGACAAAATATTAATGCATGGCAAAAATGTGTTCATTGGCAATTAATTTATTTATAGTATATTTACTGATACTCCGTTACTGTAGGTAACCGGTCGAGAGAGAGCGTAAGGGGGCACTATAAGGGAGGGGTAGGAAAGTGTAGGCAAGTAGAGGGGGTGGGGCGTGTGTGTGTGTGTGTGTGTGTGTAATCTGTGCGGCGCCACCTTAAAAAAACAGTCGCGCCGATTCCGTGAATCCAGACGCGACCCAGACAGACCTCAGACCGGGGTGGGCGGGGCTCGAGGCCCGAAGGCGGGTTGTGATTGGCTGGGAGCCGCCGTTCCCTCTGAGAGCGGCGCCACGATTGGCTGGGGTCTGAAGAGACGCTCACGCGCACCGCTTTTGTTATTGTACAGCGAGAGAGAGAGAGAGAGAGAGAGAGAGCAAAGGGAAAAGAAATAGCTATATAGACAGGGAGGAAAGAAAGAGAGGGAGAGAAAGAGAGAGACAGAATAGGAACAGAGAGAGAGAGGGAGCAGTAGAGAAAGAGGGAGAGAGTGGGAGAGACAGATAGAGAGAGAGACGGGGGGGGAGAAGGATGCACGCTCGGCGCGGTTAGCACTCCTCTATCTGCTCGGACACAGACGGAGTTTCTTTGGCAGGCTCGAGCTGATGTGTGAGTACAGATATTAAAAGTCATTATAAATATCTCCATTAGCGTTTCTTCTTCTGCAGACTGGAGGCCCGGGAGCAGCTCCGCTCCTCTCCAGCTCCATAAACACAAGCCAGGGCGCGACTGTGGCGTGACAGACAGTTTCCCGGCTTTACTATCTGTCTCTCTGTTTGGGCTCGTATCCTCATGTCTGCCATATTTTTCATCGATGCAGCCTTTCCTGCAGCTCTCCAACCTGCACGAGATTCCCCTGCTCCTGCTTCTATCTCTACATGCAACTCAATGCTGCTTTATTTATTTTTTTTAAATATGTCAAATGGCTGATGTGCTGCTAGTTCTCAGGGTTCACCCTGCACCAGACAGACAGAAATAGGTAGACAACCAGCTACAGAGCTCACTGCTGCAGTTGTCCAGCCATTAGCCTCAACAGGTTCTGGACCCTGGACAACAACTGCAAAGCCAGACACATGTCTGCATCATAGCTACTACCATGTTACACAGTGTCCATCCAGCCCAGCTCTCAGACATGTCCTTTTACTCATCACTCTTAAGAGTGAGAGCACAACAGATGGTGATGTCTTGGTCAGTTACTAGGATAAATTACTCAGTGTTGGTGAGATAAATTGGACTGTAGGCCCAATAATGGGATAAACACTAATCATCTTTCCATTAACACCAATGATATTACTCAATTACTATACCAGTACGTATAATGATACTTTTAGGGGTCTGTATGCTGATTATTTGTGTTTTGATATTGTTTATGTTGTGGTTTGCCCTTGAGGTTCATTTATAATGTGTGTGTGTGTGTGTGTGTGTGTGTGCATGTTTTGGGGTTTTGCACCACAAACAGCTGTAATTCATACAGTAGCTATATTTAATCAAATAGTCAAGCTAGTTATATTCCATCATTTAGAATGAAACATTTTTTGTTTGTGTTACTGCTTCTTTAAGGTTGGAAATATGTCAAACATCAGTATTATCAGTCATTATACCAATTCCGATCTTTAGGGTCTGTATCATACTATTTTGTATGTTTTTGTACCGGTAGTTTGTCCTTGAGGTCCATTTATTATGTGTGTCTTTGGGGTACATGCACCACAATCAGGCATAACTCATTTTACCTGACTGCTTTTAATTTACAGTTTCAAACCTATACAGTTTAAAACATCCCTTAGAATGAAACACCTTTTGTTTTTGTTACTGTTTCTTTAAGGGGATTCTATGAAAATGAGTTCTGTTTTGACTGGCTGCCCTGCTCTGCACCCAGCCTTATTTAAAAAGCAGAACAGGCTGAAATATACATGACTGAGCGGAGCTAAACTGCTGTAGGCTGAATAGCAAATTTAAATACATGTGCTCTCGTTGTTTCTTGTGAAGTCTCAAGACTACTAGATCAACATGATTTCTTTTGAGATATTTCTCATCGTGCTCCTGATGAAAATGTATGAAAAATTATTGGACAATGGAGCACAAACAGGAGCAGTTTTTGGCAACAGCTGCTTTTGTGTATGCTAAAGTATGTTCAGGACTAACAAGCATTAGAATTAGAAAGTCAATGAATGATACAGTTTAAAACTTTAGCAGTGGATACAGACTACATTAAACTGTTTTATATCATAAAACTTTAAGTCAAACAGAAATAATTGCCTTGCTGTTAGTGAATTTGCATTTTCTGTCCCACACATTAATCACATTACAGTTTGACTAAATAAAGACACATTTAACTAGCAAGTGTAAATAATTTGGCTAAAATCTTATTAGTATACAATGCAGATACTAGTCACATGTCCAGGTATAAACAGCGTCAAACCTGTGTTTAGTTTCATTAAATGTTCAAATGAGAATTGTTGATTCTTAAACAGTGTGCTTTCAGAGAAATCTAAAGATTAAAGTAGATTAAACATACTTACAACCACAATAAATTAAACTAAATTTGAATGATACAAATGGGTTATTTGCAAACTTTCATTCATGAAGGACCCTGTTATGGTTTTGTATTGCAGTATTGCAATGTTTTGCTGTTCAGAATAATTCAGTAGTGTCCACCCATCAAACATATCCAGCTAACATGGGCTGTTTGGTCAGAAACTATTAAGATATATAATAATCCATACGTAAAGAAATATATGCAAAATGCACTCACATGCATATGTTTTCCTTAATATGCGGCAGTTCTTTTAAATATCTTTGAAATATGTTTCAAGTGTACTTCACATAGTAAGAAATACATCTTATTTATATTGTAATATATAACTTCAAAATACATTTCATGCATATATCTCGAAGCATGTATAATTTTCAACTCCTATTTATAACTGCTTATCATATAGACAGTAATTAAATGTTAATGCATTCCATTGTGGATGTTACTTTATTTTAGATTTTTGAAGCTTTAGGAAATGTATTAAAAGATATTTAATTTTTCAGGAATGCTGTCCAGTATTGATCCACACACTCTTACCCAGCACAACCTTGCCAAGGCATATTTCTGCTTTCAGAATAGTCTGTGGGGTGCATGATTGACAGGCTTGACAAAAGCATGCAGCTGCTTGGTTAACTACAATGAACATGATGTAATAACAGAGTAATACATCAGTCTTTTTCTCTGCTTGAGGCCTGAAAAGAAACGGAACAAGTGAATAGGGTTTTGTGACATACACTGATTACATCCAGAGGGGGCAAGTATGTTTTTGTGATTTCATCACATTAAGAGTAGTCAAGGACAAATTATGTATAAATGTATGAGTATGAATGGGAAAGGATAGAGGAAGATAGGTGTAGATCTATAGGCAAGATAGGTGTACGGATCTATAGGTATAGATGGCATGAAAGGGTATATAAGACAGATGGGAATAGTTATGGGTATAGATAGGTATGAGTTGGTACAGATGTATATGGATAAGAATGGGTATAGATATAGATGGATATGGATGAGAATGGATATAGATATAGATATGGATGAAAATGGATATAGATATAGATGTAGATATAGAAGAGAATGGATATGAATATAGATGGTATGGATGGGTATAGATAGATATGGACGAGAATGGATACGAATATAGAAGATGTAGATATGGAAGAGAATGGATGTGAATCTAGATGGTATGGGTGGGTATAGATAGATAAGGATAAGAGTGGATATAGATATATGTATGAGAATGAATATAGATATATATGGGAAAGGAATGGAAAAGATTCGATGGGAAATTTATGAATACATATGACTAGATTGCTATAAGTATGTATTTGTAATTGTTGTAGGTATAGCCATATATTAACAATGGTATGGATGGTTATTAATATTGCGCCAATATCAGCTGAAAATTCTGGATGGAATATTGTATTGAAAAAGCTGTCCAGAAAAGTCAAATCTGTTCAAATAGCGAATTTATCTTAAAACAGCATACGTACACTGTGTAATGTGGTGCTGTTATCTGTGTGTTTCTTCCCTTTGGATTGTAAAGTGTTGGAGAAGTTTGAGTACGACTTTAGATGCTAATCGTAAGTGAAGAGCTTTAAAGACAGCTTATTTGATAGTTCAGTAGCTTTTGAAGAAAAAATATCAGATTGCATTGTAACCATTTTTAACATCCAAATAGGAAAATAATGAATGGTTGTGTGATCTTAACCAAAACACATTGTACAAAAAAATATGTATTTCTTTGACTCAGTTTTGCATGTAATAGTCTTCTGTAGCCGTACTGTCAGTTGTTATCATGTCAATATTAGGATAAGAAAAGTAATGTGAGCAGTCTAAACCTGATTTCTTTTTGCCAGAAATACCTAAATGTGATTTTCAAAAAACACATTTCAAGTCATTTCATTTCCAGAGGTCACTGGATCCTACGAAATACATATTTTGCTGTTCTCCATGTAATGCACAGCTTAGGTACTGACATTACGACCCACTCCACACTCCAAATAATGCACTATACATTCAATTTGTAGCTATTTGTGTTTCAGCCAAAGTGTACACAGCCTTCCGTAGGTGTATATTGCATTACGTGTTGAACCTAGACTTAATGACTAAAAATTGTGCCCTAAAAAGGTGCTTTCAGTGCCTTACCATCAGTTTGATAACATGAGTTACAGAACTAGACACTGAGAATGGTTGGAAAGTAAATAATTATGACTGAACTTCTTCATGGAAAAATAATGATCTTATCTTATTGGTTCTGCCCCTGAGTTTGACTCTCCATAGTCGCACTGTTTCTCTGAAATTATGATTCTGATTAGCTCTGCCTCTGTGTTTGGCCTCTGTGTTTGACCAGCCCTCCCCCAAAAGCAAAATTATGATTCTCTTCCTGAGTTTGACTCTGTTGTTTCACCTCCAGCTAAAACAGAGGTTCTGATTGGTTGTGCTATATATTTTTATATTTTGTTTACTTTCTTTTGTTATTTTATATAGTGGTTATGTACAATATTCCAAAAGGATGAGAGTGTGTGGCTATGGTGTGCCATTATAGCATGATTCATGTGACATTTTGAGATGCATTTCATTAAGACCCCAGGAAAATGTGTGTACTTGTGGATAAGGTGCATAATATGTGCATAATAAGACATCTGACTAAACGTGATCATTAACTAAAGACGAATGAGAAGGGGAATTAAGACAATGTGTGTGAAAACGTAATTTTTATTTGGTAGGGGATGTAAAAATTTGGTGAAAAGAGGAGTGGGGGGGATCTAAAGTCAAGAGCCAGAAAGGCTGGGTGTAAAACTGAATGTGAAATTTGAACCTGACCCAAGCTCAACCCAAATTTGAGAAACGACTGATGTCGTGTGGCTCTCTTTAAATTTGAGGAATTTAAGAAGTTTTGAGAAAAATGAGAAAGAGTTATCTGAAACACTGTGTGCTTTTATTCTTTAAAAGGCTCATTTATTGTAGGTTAAACTGTTATTTTTAAGAACTTCATATTCGTTTTGAAGACTGTGTAGGATACCCTAAAAATTATTATTTTTTAATTAATTATTTGATTAAAGTATAGTTAACCAAAATTTCTACTTGAGTAAGGTAACAAAATATTTGTACTTTGTTACTTGACACCCCTGTTCATCTCGGAGTTGTATTTTAGAGAAGGGAGAGCCAGTAATTTCCAGGTTTAAATGTATTTTTACACTCAGCATTTAGCTTTACTTACTACACTTGGTATCAGTTTACTCTGTTTACTACCACTTTACAAACTGTCTGTCTTCAAGCTGAAAGATACAAGCTGTACAGGCCTTAGACAGTAACTCAGGTAACTTAGCATTAGCATTTGTTTGTTTATCAAAAGATTGGCCTCCTTTCTCGGTGTAAATTCCAAGTCACATGTGAACTGCTGTGGATTACTGTGGTCTTGATAGGGCTTTTTGTGCATTGAGAAATCAAACAGAGTTGTGTCTGTGCGGTACTGAATCTAGTTTACCTAACATGCTCTTCCTTGTTTTATCCCTGTTTTTCTCTTTTTCTTGTAGTACTTCCTATATCCCTTATTTCAATTTAAAAGCCCTCTTCAGACTTGTGGAATTGCAGTTTTATGATGTTTCCAAACATTTTAAAGCATCAATGGCAGTAATAAGTGGAATTACTGTCTGTGTTTATTTGAAAGTTATAAAGAGAGTTTCACTCTGAACTGTCTGAACAAGGGAAAAATATACAGCTCTGGAAAAAAATAAGAGACCACTTCAGTTTCTGAATCAGTTTCTCTGATTTTGATATTTATAGGTATATGTTTAAAATGAGTAAAATGAACATTGTTGTTTTATTCTATAAACTACAGACAACATTCCTCCCAAATCCCAAATAAAAAGATTGTCATTTAGAGCATTTATTTGCCGAAAATGAGAAATGGCTGAAATAACAAAAAAGGTGCAGAGCTCTCAGATCTCAAATAATGCAAAAAAACAAACATATTCTTTTCATAAAGTATCAAGAGTTCAGAAATCAATATTTGGTGTAATGATCCTGGTTGTTAATAACAGATTTCATGCACCTTGATATGTTCTCCTCCACCAGTCTTACACATTACTTTTGGATAGCTTTATACCACTCCTGGTGCAAAAATTAAAGCAGTTCAGCTTGGTTTGATGGCTTGGGATTGTTATTCTTCCTCTTGATTATATTCCAGAGGTTTTTAATTTGGAAAAAAAATTAAAAAACATAATTTTTAAGTGGTCTCTTATTTTTTCCAGAGCTGTATAAAAATGGTAGCCAAACGGAACACATATGCTGTTTAGATAATTTAAGCAATTAGTGGTTAAAATATGGTTATTGACATAAAAATGATATTTACAACAAAAAAAAAAACGCAACTGGCAGAAATCAGGGAAGAAAATGGATTTGGTTTTGGTTATCTTTGGAGACTATGGATAGTATTCAGTAATTTATGTTTATGTGACATTGCAATTCTGCTAACCTTCTCTAAAATAAATTGGTGCAAACTGAGTTTGCCAAGCCTAACTTATATCAAGAACAAATAGAGGGAATGACTGAAGGCTGTGGACCAGGAGCTTTATGTCTGCATTCCTGCAAGAAAAGGCCTGTGTGTGCTTCATCCCAAGTTCAGGTTTTTCACTGATTGTATCCCTCTCTCTTAAGTCTTAATAATAATGTTGTTGCTGTTAGATGGCTGCAGAATATATGTTTTTAATACATTGTAAACTGGAGTGCTTTGAAATGTTGCATACCTTTAAAGAAGAAACACTGCACTAGAAGCTGATGGAGCATCAATAATGTGGTCCCCCATGCAGTCTATTTCAGTTAGGGCATTGCATCAGTTCTGTCAGACTAGAAACAGGCACACGTGGGGAAAATGCTCCATTCTGGCATGGAGGCACATGAAGCAATAAAAATGATGAAAATCCAAGATGAAGGACAGTCTGGTGTGTTGTGTTCCTGCTCAGAATGATGTCAGAATGGAAGGACTTGAAATATTCTCTTTCAATAATCCGAATTTCTTTCAAATGTTCCAAATATCTTGTTTCCACCGGATTTCCAACTGTACAAACTTAGCCTTGGCCCCAGTCGGGTACACATCTTCCAGACAGACAAGGCCTTAATGCGTATACATGTACCAATCCGTCCTTGCGTTGTCTAGAGTCTATGTGCCCTAACTCTTCTCCATTCACTGGCAGCTCAAGGTTTTTTCAGCGAAAACCAACAGAACTTTTCCAGCACTGATTTTCGTCCCACCGCTCATCAGAACTTTTACATTATTGATAGCTTGTGATATTTGTTGTATTTCGTTTAGATTGTGCTGTATATTAATCTCTAAGATTTCTTTCAACTTTTTCTCAGGTAAATGAAAATGATGTCTGAAGTGCTGCTCTCAAGAAACTTATTTTTTTATACACAACTGAAAGTTGGGTTTATGTAATAGAGCAGAATAAAAGTGATGGCGTTTAGAGGTCACAGAATCTGTATCTTTAAAACCGAGCTCAGTTGAAGAGCTGCATTCATTTATCTGAATGAACTTCAGTTACAAAAGTTCTTTTTTGTTCTTCTAAAGGTCTTACAAGGTTGGTGACAGAGCTGTAGAATTTATTTTTGCTTTATTGAGAAAAAAAAGGCAGACCTTTTGCCTTTGGCTACTTTGTTACTTTCTCCTCTGCAGCATAGCTGAAAATTAATTCACACTATGAGTACAAGGCCGTAGGTTTCAGTTTCTTTGTGGAGCAGTTTAAAAAGAATATAGGCGGCTTTAGAAAAAGCATGATATGATATATCCGAAAGTATCTAGACAGCCTATTATAAATCTCTATATAGATCCATTGAACCAATAGAAAGGGATCAGTGGAGCAGTGGAGCTGTGGTCTCTGAAGTGATTGAACTCCATCCAATACCTTTTGGAATAAGTTGGTGTGGCAGACCTAATCATAAAAAATCAGTACAAGAATGACCTTGCTAATGCTTTTGGGGGGCTGAATGCAATCAAAACCTTATATGGCTCTTACTTTAATATGTACAGTATTTTTTAAACATAGGTAGCACTTTAAAGTTAAGTTATTTTATGTTGCACTACTTTGTCTCATTGTGCAGTGTAATTTTTGATACAAAAGAGTTTAATAAATACACATTTTGCAAGAATGATGTTCTTTATTGCATTAATTCTATCTAAAACAAAGGCAAATGTATTGCAGGGAAACTGTAATTCTTTGCTATACAATATTTTTGCCAAAAAAATGGAGGAAAGAAGCTTATAGGCTTGAACTTATAGAGTTGAACACAAAATATACTCTATTAATAAATATCAAGAACTAACAGTGTGACAGAAAAATAAACTGTTGATGGGGTTGTGAGTCTCTATTAAATCACAGTATTGATATATAAACATTATTTGTAACTTAATATGTAATATGTATTGTATGTAAACTCCACGAGAACCATGATGGAAATAATCTCAGAATGAATCTTGTTGCAGTCTTGCAATTAGTGACCCTTCAAGATCCCCAGTCTTTGCTAAATCTTAGTCTGCAATTAAAAAGTCTGTGACTAGTCTTTAGATGTGAGAGGGTGTCAGACTTTAGTCTGTTAAAGTGTCTTTTCAGAGTCTTTTCAAAGTCTTTGTATAGTGTATGGACAGCATTACTTGTAAATGATTAACACTGAGGAGCTGAACCTCTGACTGTATATACTGTACAGTATGTTGTACACATGTTATATACAGTCATTGCATAGAAAATGATGCCTCTTCTTTTATTGGTCAAATCTGATTGATTGTGAATGTGGTTAATCATAAATAGCTATAAAACAGATTGTAATGAACTCCACATTATCTATAGTTTGAATGGTTTGATAGCTCTGTGCAGTGTAATCACAATGCTAGATCTTTCTGTATCATCCAGATTGAGTGTGTGAGTGTGTGCTGACAGCGTCGTTGTTCTCTGTAACCCCATCTGTTAGAGCAGCAGGATGTCGGTGAACCCCCCCAACAGTAATGATGCGTGCCTCAGCATCGTGCACAGCCTCATGTGCCACAGACAAGGCGGGGAGAACGAGGGCTTTGCCAAGAGGGCGATCGAGAGCCTGGTGAAGAAACTCAAGGAGAAGAAAGATGAGCTGGACTCTCTTATCACTGCCATCACCACCAATGGAGTCCATCCCAGCAAGTGTGTCACCATTCAGAGGACGCTGGACGGCAGGCTGCAGGTGGGCCGGATCATGTTTACTCTTGTTGGTGGTTACAGTTATCTTATCAGAGGGGGCTTTTATAGAAAATGCATTTTTGGAGGAATAAAAATGTATCATTTAATAAAATTTTGTTTAGATGTTAAGCCTTATAATGCCTTGTCTACAAATTTAAGAAAGTGTTAAGCTAGTTTAGTTAGTTTAGGCCTGACACGATAAATACTTTATCGAATTTACGTGAAACATATGGATATTAACTCAATAATACTTATACCTATACCTAATACCTAATGCCTATACCTAATACAATAGTGCCCATTAGGGGTAGGCGATATAACCCTAAAATAAAATCAGGGTGTTTTTGTGATAACAATATTCTTGGTGATCTTTTACTGATTTTATTGTTTTTCATAAAAATTATTTAGTGCACACATATAACCTGCAAATATAAACAATTATGCAAAAATACAAACCTTAAAAGCTTTACAGTAAATAGCAAAAAAACACAAGTCTGATTTCAAGAAAAAATAATGCTATTATTAGGATTTTTTTATAACTTCAAAAATCATAACAGAATTATTGTGTATAATACGATATGACAAACCCCTGCTGCCAATTGAGTGCCAATTACTTTGCGAGAATTGTCTATTATCATAAATAAGTTGGCATTTTGACTTTTTTAAAGTTTTATTTTAGTTTATGGTTTATTTATTTAGTGTATTTTAACAGTTTTATATTCAAATTCTAATAACTAAATATTGTTAATAATAAAAAATGAATTAAAGTGCATCAATATGCTATTGTATGATCATTATATCGGTGGCATAAAATTGTGTAATATCATTTATCATAGTTAATCAGGGAACAGTACATCATCCAACAAATGGTTATTGAGACAGGCCTAAATTAGTTACGTTTTTTTTTTTTTTTCTCTTTTGTTCCATTTTCTCACCAATTTACATAACCAATTACCTAACCCACTTATTAGGACTCCCCCATTACTAGTTATGCCCAACACCAGGAGGGTGAAGACTAGCACATACCTCCTCTGATACATGTGAAGTCAGCCACCACCTCTTTTTGAACTGCTGCTGATGCATCATTGCCGAGTAGCACCACAGTGCTCTCGGAGGAAAGCGCAGCGACTCAGTTCTGATACATCAGCTCACAGACGCCCTGTGCTGTGGACATCACCCTTTGTAGTGATGTGGGGAGAGAACGCCATCTACCCACCCAGAGAGAGCAAGGCCAACTGTGCTCTCTCAGGGCTCCGGTAGCCGATGGCAAGCTACATGAACTGGATTTGAACCGACGATCTCCTGGTCATAGTGACAGTGCTAAGTGCGCTGGAGCACTCAGAGGCTATTAGTTCCGGTTTAATATAAATAATTTTGTTGAATTTATATTCTTTTCAGCTAAATAAGTCATTCAATCAAATTATGCACAGCCTGCATAAAAATGGTCAAATTCACTTCATGGATGTATAATAATAACACAAGACATCTTAATGCAGCACAGCAGCAGATTGGTGTGGAACGGGCAGCAGGCATCACAGCTTACGATGGCAGCAGACGAGTGAGTTGATAAGGTGTGTGTAACAGCAGAAGATGTGGAGTGCTCCAGGATATTGTGCCAGTCAGCGTGGGCAGTTCCATATGTTAGTTCCTTACAGATTCTCCTTTTTTTACAGCAACTTAAACATGTTTACATAATGTCCATTTCTATCTGCTTCCACCAGTTTCCCTCTAATGCAGTGTCAGCAGAGACCTGAAAGAAGGAACAAATTCAATGTAGTTTTATAGTAGTTTGTTGCATTTTAGTGGTGTTTTTGAATGTAGTTTGACGGTTGTTGGATGGTGGCTTAATTATTGACTTGGTTTCAAAGGAAGTGTTGTTGGGGTTTTAAAATGTTTTGATTGTTTTTTTTGTTTGATAGTTGGTGTTTATGAAGATAGCTTGGTGGTAGTTTGGTTGCATTTTTAAGAGGTGGTTTATTTGTAGTTTTGTGATGTTTTTAGATGTGGTATTGAAGGTGGTTTGTTAGTAATGTTAGTAATAATTTTCTTATAGATGGTGTGGTGGTAGTTTGATAGCATTTTTATAGGTGGTGTGATGGTAGTTTGGTGGTGTTGTTGAAGGTGGCATTGTAGTAGTTTGATTTTTACAGTGGTGTGGTGGTAGTTTGATGTTTTTTTACATTTGTGTGATGGTAGTTTGGTGGAGTGGTTTTAGAGGTGGTTTTGTAGCAGTTTGGTGGTGTTTTTGAAGGTGATGTTTTGCTAATTTGCTGGTGTTTTTGAAGATGGTGTGGCGGTAGTTTGGTGATGGTTTTCAAAGTAATGTTTTGCTAATTTGATGGTGTTTTTGAAGATGGTGTGGTGTCCTTTTGAAATGTGGTGTGGTAGTAGTTTAATGGTGATTTTGAAGGTGGAGTGGTAGTAGTTTAATGGTGATTTTAAAGGTGGTGTGGTAGTAGTTTAATTGTGATTTTAAAGGTGGTGTGGTTGTAGTTTAATGGTGATTTTAAAGGTGGTGTGGTAGGAGTTTAATGGTGATTTTGAAGGTGGTGTGGTAGTAGTTTAATGGTGATTTTGAAGGTGGAGTGGTAGTAGTTTAATGGTGATTTTAAAGGTGGTGTGGTAGTAGTTTAATGGTGATTTTAAAGGTGGTGTGGTAGATGTTTAATGGTGATTTTAAAGGTGGTGTGGTAGTAGTTTAATGGTGATTTTGAAGGTGGAGTGGTAGTAGTTTAATGGTGATTTTAAAGGTGGTGTGGTAGTAGTTTAATGGTGATTTTAAAGGTGGTGTGGTAGATGTTTAATGGTGATTTTGAAGGTGGTGAGGTAGTAGTTTAATGGTGATTTTGAAATGTGGTGTGGTAGTAGTTTAATGGTGATTTTGAAGGGTGGAGTGGTAGTAGTTTTATGGTGATTTTGAAGGTGGTGTGACAGTAGTTTAATGATGATTCTGAAGGTGGTGTGGTAGTAGTTTAATGGTGATTTTAAAGGTGGTGTGGTAGTAGTTTAATGGTGTTTTTGAAGGTGGCATGGTGGTAGGTTGATGGTGTTTTTAAATGTGGTGTCATGGTAATTTGGTGGTGTTTTTAAAGGTGTTTTTTTAAAGGTTTGGTGATGTTTTTAAAAGTGGTTTGGTAGTAGTTTGGTGGTGTTTGTGACGTTTGTTTGGTTATAGTGTCGTGATGTTTTTGAAAGTGGTTTCCTTGACTTTATGAAGGTGGTTTGTTGGCGTTTATGAAAGTGTTTTGGTCGTGTTTTGAAAAAAGTTTTCTAGTGGACTTTTGAAGGTGATAGTTTGATATGTTCTTGATGAAACTTTGTCGATGTTTTTAAAGGTGGTTGATGGTAGTGTGAATGTGATTTGATTGTGGTGGTTTAAAATGGATGGTGGTGCTTTGAATTGTTCAAACGGTTTGGTTTGATCTTGTGGTCTACTCTAAGTTTTGTCCTTTGGTTTAATGGTTTGTACCGGAGCTGTGAAACAGTGTGAGGCTATAAAGACTGGTCCTGATCCCGTGCTTGTAGTCTTCAGAGCTGTCAGTGAGATTTGTTGTTCTTTGAGCTTTTAAATTGCACTGATTGTCTCTTTAAGTGAGATTTATGGCCTGGGCTGTGTACGCGTGGATTCTTTTATGTTGGTGGAATGCAGGCCTTCCCCTTGTAGTAAGATGATCTGACAACATTGGTTTGCGAGGTCTTTGTTTAGCTGCCACTTATCAGTCATCATACTTGTGTCTGTGTGTGTCTGGTTTGTTTTTGTATATTTTCCCAAGGCAGAAATGTCCTGACTATGCAGGAAAACCAGAACAACTCCACAAAACAGGGACTGCCCAACAAGAGCAACGAAAATAGCCTAGAACTTTCAAAAATAAAAGGGAAAACATTTATTTTGGTAATTGAGGTTACAAATAAGATTATGTTTATAAAAATGACACAATGGGGCAGTTTCCCAGACAGGGATTAAGCCTAATCTTATACTACATAGCGTTTTGGACAGAGACACAAAAGTAAGTGAAAAAGAAACAAGACAATAAATAAACATGTTTATACTTGTATGCAGTATATTCTTGATTTGGATTCATAAATAATTTCCACATAAAAAAATACAAACACAATTATTACCTAAAGTATAAAACAAAAAAGGGTTTATGGGTTATATTTGAATTATATGATGCACACATTTGAATAAGATAAATTTCCGTCCTTGCTGGTGTTAGTGTTGGGAAGACATGCTGATGAAGAAGCTGATGACCAGCCTGATTACGCTGTGAGGGACAGCTAACGTCAGATAATGTCAGATAAGGAAAGAAGTGGAAGATTATCTCACTGTTCTGGTGAAGAGAGATGGGGGAAGAGGAGGAGGGGTGTAGAGGGAGAGGGGGGTTGAACAGCGAGTGAGGGCTGTTTTGTCTGAAACACAGGAAAGGGGCTGGGTTAAGTTAAGGCCATCTATTTTCTCTTTGTGAGTGTGTAGAAGGGTTCGGACTTTCCATTATATACACACAAGATGTTATTCAGGCAACACAAAAGCACTTCTGCATGTGTATTGATGTGTGTGTGTGTGTGAGAGAGAGAGAGAGAGAGAGAGAGAGAGAGAGAGAGAGAGAGAGAGAGAGAGAGAGAGCGTGTGCGTGTGTGTGAGAGAGAGAGAGCGTGTGGCCTTATGAAAGGACAAAACCATTACTATGGCATTATTATTACATATGCGTGCCGCAAGGCATTATTACATTTTAAGTTGAGCCTTAAAACTTAATTAGATGAGCTGTAGATTAAATATTTTGTAAGATTTTTTTTAAATATGTTGAATTCTTTGATGGTCAGTATAAGAAATTTAAGTGTGGTGACCAAATGAAGATGCAGAACTAAGAAATGTTTTAGGAGAACTTTTAAATTAACTAAATTGAGCTAACAAAAAGAATATGCTGTAAAATTACTTTTATACATTGATATATATATGTGTATATATATATATATATATATATATATATATATATATATATATATATATATATATATATATAAATAAAAGGGGTGTGATACGATATGGTGTTTATCCTGCTTTTAGTGGTGCAACTGTCTTTTAGAAGTAGGGGTGTGCCATATCGTATCATACACAATATTATCGCCTACATTTTTGAATATCGTGAACAATATTATACCCTGAAATATTGTGCCATATTACCCACCCCTAATTATCATACCAGGCTACTACTTTTTTGCTGTTTTTAGCAAAAAAAAAGTCACACTGTTTTTATTTCCCATTATATATCTACTAGAGACAGATTAGAGAGTCTAGTATCATTTATTTTACTTTAATCCTGGATATATGGAGACATTTGGAGTGCATTATTAGTTTCATGACATTCTGGATCATTGACTTCTGTTACAAATCTGATATCTGATAGAATTCTTGTATTTTGTATTCTATCTTAGTTAAGGGTGTGCCATATTATATCATATGTAATAATAAAATGTAATTTTTATTTTGTGGCAGTAGTGTATTCTTGATTTCTTTTTTTTTTGTCATATCACCAAGAGAATTGTTATCCATGAAATAGCCGGATATTATTTTAGGACTATATCGCCCATTCCCACTTTGAAGCATGGCTGTGAAGATTTTATTTAAATCATTCGACTATAAAGGCATTATTTATTGTGGTCAGAATGTTAGAAGATCACCACCCCACATCCTCCTTAACTCCTCAGATGGAGCACCATTATCATTCCAGAAACACAGTTCCACTGCTCCCCAGAAACACAGTTCCACTGCTCCTCAGCTCAGTGCTAGAGGGCTTTATACCCATCTACATTAAAGGTTAATGTTTTTTGCTCCAAAAGTGTCCTATTCTGTTGGCAATACTTGGCAATGGTATTTGCAAACTAGACAAGCTGTGCATGTGCATTTGCGCATCTGTGTCAGTGTGTGAACAATGTTTTCAAATTAACATTTAGGAATAAATTAACTATAAGGGGTCTTTACAAATATTTATACATTTGGAATATTTGGAATATTTGTACCATTTGTAGGACTGTGTGTGTGTTGCCAAGGTATAACATCAAACTTGTGTGTGTGTGCATGCATGTGTATGTGTGTGTGTGTGTGCATGCATGTGTATGTGTGTGTGTGTGTGTGTGTTTGTGTGTGAAGAATTCAATCCACCCTGGTGGAATAGAGATAAACTGCTGAGTGAAGACATTGTGTCTCACCTTTGATGACCTTCTTCAGAGAGAGAAATGTATTGAATGCATGCATGTGTGAGACAGAGAGAGAAAGAGAGAGAAAGAGGGAGGGAGGAAGAGAGGGAGTAGGATAAAAGCATAAGCAAAAAGAGAAAGATAAAAGAGAATATCAGGAAAAGTTGTATTATTTGTCCATACACCATCTCTATCTCTTTCTCTCTCTCTTTCTCTCTCTTTCTCTCTTACAGAGAGAAATTTATATGTATTTGTATATATTGCTAAATCTTTTTTGTTATTTGTTTTAAAAATATATAACAAAATGTGTACATTGCATGTAATAAGTTGAGTTGTATTCAGGCTGTTAGGCAATTAGCTAACTAGTTAATCATACTATTAGTGACCACGTGGTGCTATTGGTTGCATAGACATTCTGTACAAGGTTCTTTGCTCTTTTTACAATTAGTGTTATACAATTAATTAATTGTTAGTCAGCTAGCTAAAGTTAGTGTTGTTTAACATGCTGGATTCGGTAGTATTTGTACTCTCACCCAGCATCCAGCGCTTTAAATATACAGCTCTGGAAATAAAGAAGAGGCCACTTCAGTTTCTGAATCAGTTTTTCTGATTTTGCTATTTATAGGTATATATTTGAGTAAAATTTACATTGTGGGTTTATTCTATAAACTACAGACAACATTACTTCCAAATTCCAAATAAAAATATTGTTATTTAGAGCATTTATTTGCAGAAAATAAGAAATGGCTGAAATAACAAAAAAGATGCAGAGCTTTCAGACCTCAAATAATGCAAAGAAAACAAGTTCATATTCATAAAGTTTTAAAAGATCAGAAATCAATAGTTGGTAGAATAACCCTGTTTTTAAATCACAGTTTCATGCATCTTGGCATCATGTTCTCCTCCACCAGTCTTACACACTGCTTTTGGATAACTTTATTCCACTCCTGGTACATACATTCAAGCAGTTCAGTTTGGTTTGATGGCTTTTGATCATCCATCTTCCTCTTGATTATATTCCAGAAGTTTTCAGATAAAATCAAAGAAACTCATAATTATTAAGTGGTCTCTAATTTTTTCCAGAGCTGTATATATATATATATATATATATATATATATATATATATATATATATATATATGTCTCAGTGGTAAATAGAGCAACGTGGCTAAACTCTTGTACTGCAATTTGGTGGAAATGTACAGTGTTTTATAACAAATTACATAATTATGATGTGGTGTGAGCATTTAATTCACACTGTATTTGTTCATATCCCTAGCAGTGTGGTTTTAAACATGACAGATTTTCATTGCTTACGATCACTGATTATTCTTTTTCTGTTTTATTTGACGCCTCTTTGCACAAAAACAGGGACAATTCTGGAGAGAAATGAGGTGTGGAATAAAGTATCGGTTCATGGCAAACAAGAGACAAACTTGGGGCGACATGAGCAACTTGTTGCCTTCCAGTATGAACTCAGGGTTAGCCTGCGCTCTGAACTCAAATGGGTTGACGAGTCTGGCTCTGCCTCTGACCTTTTGGTTGCATATTTAACAACATAGTGGAAATGTTGGCTTTCTATTTCTACAGAATGGAAGGGAATTGAACCATGGTGTCCATACAATACAATCTACAATATACAGTCATTGGTTTGCACTTGATCAACACTGTTTTCTGTACATGCAGAAACACTCACTGCTGAGATAAATGACTTTAAATGATTTGATTAGGTTTCTAGGTATTTTGCACAGTACTGTATCAGTATGTGGCTCCCATATCATCACATATCATATATTTGATGTCTCAGCCTGAGAGATGAGGCTGAAAGATGCTGCAGGTTTCCTTTACCCTGCTGAGACAGTCATACAGAAATAAAACGAGCGTTATCTGAGGCCCTGCTGTGGCCTTTCTCTGTCTGTGCCTTTGTGTGATGATCTAAATGGAAGAAGCAGCTGGATTTGGCCTTGTTGCTGTTCTGTACTCGCATGCAGTGGTGTCTCTGGTATCCAGCCATAGGACTGAATCACACACACACACACACACACATCCCCCTACTCAGGCTATGGGACTTGCTGTGCGACCTTGGATTCGATCAGTGTGTATATGTGCTCCTGTGTGGTGCCCTCTGGTGGCTGTTTCACTCTTGTTAGGTAGCTTAAGTAATACTGTACTGGAATACACCTCACCCATTACTTACTGTGGTATTTAGATTTAGATTACAGATATAGGTTCTAATCTGACATGCTGTGAACGGTTATGTTCAATGCAAAATTATTAAAATCAACACAATATATATAGAATGTACTCTATATATGTTGCCATATATTTCTATGCCACGTTAACTGTACGTCTAAATGTTTGTGGGCACCTCTCCTAATGAATAAATTCAGCTATGTAGAGTGGTATCCATCAATGAAACAAATGTGCAATTGCACACACAGCTTGTCTAGCCACCGTAGAGAAATAGTTCTAATAGAATAAGACACTGGAGCAGATAAACACCATCCTATTGATGCCATGTCTAGAGGGGTAAAAAGCCCAACATTAATGAGCTGTTCTTGTAAACGACCTGCTCTCTGAACACAAGCTGGTCAGTTTCCTTTGCTGTAAAGCGCAGAAGCGCTGCGCCATTAAAAATAGCAATCCGCCAACATAGATAGCTAAAATAGGGCCCTAATGCTTTTGTCACTAAATGCAATCTGATCCTTACATCAGTTTCCCCAAATCTAATACAAACTATTCCTTGCATTAAAAACTGTTATTTATTTATAAATTTAAAATATCCTTAATTCAAGGAGCAAGCAACAAGGGAGCTACTTTCCCAAAATTGCACCTTTTTGGTGCTGTATATACAGAATCATTTACACAAGGGGGTGCACCAATCAGAAGAACCATTCAAGCAGCCTACACACATTTTATATAGTACTGTTTTTTGAAAAAGGTTTGAAAAAGGTGTAGGACCGTCTGCAGAATGACTGTGTGGATCAAATAAATAGATCTGTCCTGTTTTCCATCCAGCTTAAGAGTCTCCTGGGCTCAGATGAGTTGACACGTTATCAAAACATAACACCTTGGGTTTTCCCACAGGAATCTATAGAAGGATTACACCTCATGTGTTGTGATATGTAAAGAATGTAAACATGGCTTTGCTTCAGTGGTTTTATAATCAATAGAATTGATTCATTAACAAGAATATTTATGGCTAATAAGAGATTTATAGTTGCTGAGGCCTAGCTCTGCAGTAGCGGTACATTAAAAATGCAGTTTTAATTATATTGATGATTAACTGTCCTTTGTGTGTGTGTGTGTGTGTGTGTGTGTGTGTGTGTGCAGGTGGCAGGGCGTAAAGGTTTCCCTCATGTGATCTACGCCCGCCTGTGGCGCTGGCCGGACCTCCACAAAAACGAGCTCAAGCACGTCAAATTCTGCCAGTACGCCTTTGACCTCAAATATGACAACGTGTGTGTTAATCCGTATCACTACGAGAGGGTGGTCTCCCCGGGCATCGGTGAGTCTATTTCTTATCTTCTTCTTCACTGTTAAAGCAGTAGTTCAGGGAAAAATCTCATTTACACATCCTCTCATATGCTACTATATTTAGCTTGACACTAGAGCTGCAAAGCTAACAAGCAATGGAAACTTAGACCCTATCAATTGGCATGATGCTAAAATCTTCCATTTATCCCACATATTTATCTCAAACTGTGTAGAGTTGTTCACTAATCTCTAATAGACTTGCTTGTGCAGTTTTTGCCATGACTATTTTCACCCATGTTTATAGATCACAGCAAATCATGCAGTGTTTAAAAACACACATTATTTTCTATTCACAGTAGTCTATAGAAAGTCTATTCACATTATTTTCAATGACAACAATGTGGGCATCTTTGCATACTTTCCAGTGCAACAGTGAATCTTCTGCTTTAGATTACAACCACAGCAATAATAAACATACAAAATGAGCAATGTACTGCGTCCAGTTAGAGTGTCACAGCAATTATTGGATGAAAAGAGAATTTTGCCTAAACAACTATGTTTTGAATATAACACAAAAAGATCAGAGCGTCCAAAAAAGAGAAATACAAATTTTACACATCCACACATCTGTTTTATTAAGGGGACACCAGCACCATTGCATCCTTATCCAAAGAAATGTCTCAGTTATGAGGCTCCAAGGAAATTAATGTGTCAGGTGCTTGTGAGGTTTAAAGGTTAGCGATTAGGGTTAGGAGACATCTTACCTGACACCCTGACTTGCACCCATTGCGGCTGCTTCACCGGAGCATCCTAACTATTTTTTCTCTAACAAAATGGTGAGAACAGATGAATGGATGTTCATATGTGGATGTGTAAACTTTAACAATGAACACACCTGGTCTTCACCACAAACTCTAAAAAGTATTTATGAGTAGAGGGATGCTTGGATTTTTTTTTAAATGAAGAACACTGATTTATCAACAACTGTAGTCAATTTGCTAAATAGGTACATATAATATCTCTTTTTACACAAATTATAATAGGTCTTTGGGCTATGCAAAACATAAATAAAAAAAATCATAAAGTTCTTTGCACAAAATTACTCTCATGTAAAAGATCTCACTAGCAGAATGAGCCGTTTAAGGTCACTTTTATGCAAAGTCACAATAAGAGAGCTGTCAGCTGACTCAGAGAAGACAGATGAATTGATTTTTTTTGCAGCTTGGAGTTTTTGAGTAGCAGTCCAGACACAAGTGGAAATACAAAACCACACAAAATGTGAGTTTTGCATAATGTGTACTCTTTAAAGGACTACTCTCATTCACACTTGTATATTTGCTCTCCGCTAGCAGCACAAAAACAGGGTGTTCATGTTGTTTCCCAACAAAACTGTTTAAACAGAAGTCACTGTGTACTTACAAGCTTAAGTTAAATACAAACTTGCAAGTTAGACTTGAAGGCAGCATATGTTAGATGACGTTCCAAAAAGACTCTGATCTTTTTGTTTTGTGTTTGGGTTTGAATTAGCCATGCTCTAAATAGCGCTTAATATGGTTTAATTGTCTGTCGAAATGTTGGGTTAGCATTGCTAGCTACTTAATGATCAGTGTTTACAGCAGTTTGCAGACTGCTTTCACTTTGAATACAATATGACCATAAATTGACACAAAATGAGCGGAAATTCTAATAGAAGGGCTAAAACAAATCTTGAAAGTGGGGGGGGGTGTTGAAATAAAGTAAAGTAAATAAGATTTTACTGAACAGCTCTGCACATACTGAAGATACAAGCAAATGATTAGCGGTTAGCATCATTCTATGACAATTGTTCAGCCTGAGCATGTTTGTCGGTCTTGCAGATATACAGCATTTTCCTCTTCTTTAGACAATCTGATCTTTTTGTGTTGTGTGCAAAGCTCGCAAAATTCTCTTTTCGCTTTTACTTATTTTGTGTGCTATGAGATTGTATTGTTAGATTGCTTCATTAGCTTATTTTGTGCAAAGGGAAATACTGAGGAGATTTTATGGAGCAAAGATACTAACAATCCTTTTCCTTCTCTCTGCTTCATTCTCAAGTGGGTCTCAGTCTTCAGAACACAGGTGAGCTCTGACCATTGTTTTTTTACCGAGCGCGCTCATTAATCACTGTCCTAAAATAGGATGTTGTTCTTTGGTAAACTTATTTCACACACATACTGCAGAGTTTCATCATCTCTCCCTGCCTGTTATGGCTGCTCTGGGCTGCAGGTCCCTCAGGCAGGCTGATTAAGGAAGAATACATCCATGACTGTATTCAGATGGATGTTCCCCAGGGCTTGCCTCCCCAGCCTGAGCACCAGGGGGCGATGAAGCTCCCTCCTCCAGAGCACTACAGCCAGCCACTGCCCCCATTACAACTGCCTCCTGAACCATCCCGTGGCCCCCCGCCTGTCACGCTTTACCCCAACATGCCCCTCTCTCCCACTGGTAAGTGTTGAGCTTAGAGCATTGTTGTTTCAGTTTATGAAAAATGCATTATTACACATTAGATGTTTGGAGCTGTTGTTCTTTAAACTATTTCAGGGCATTTTTCAGTTTTAGAATTCTTGGTGATATAAAAAAAACAGATTATACCACAGTTAGTTCCGACCCTGCAATGCGATTGGCTGAGAGACGTTCTATGAGTGCCGTTATCAGCCAGTAATGCACTGTAACCGAAGCTCTCCATACAGGTAACCTAGCAACGATGCAGAGTTGTGCCAATATTACACGTAATAGCATGAACCTTGTGTATTATTGTGAGTGTATTGTGAGTGTATTATTGCTTAAATATACAATATAGGACACCCGTATTTGCTATGTACTCAATTATATGAACAATCACACTGCTAGTTATATAATAAATTATGTTTAAATTTGATGATTGGCTTCTGTGAAACCTTTTCTGCATGTTTCATTCTTTAAAAAATTATATGAATTGTGAATTTTAGATATGAAATAAAATTGTTTTAAAAAAGCTGTAAATTTGGTATGGATTTAAAACGTTAAAAAATGACTTTTTTAAAAGATTTTAAACCAGGTGTTTAGACAGAAATCAAAGCTATACAAAAAAATGCAGTTCATCAGCAAGGGTATGTTTGTGGGTCATTGCCGATATCATTATTTTTTATACCGATTTGCTGATACGTGTAAAGAAATAAACGCATACATAGATTATCTAGTCCCTATAGAGGCTAATTGCCAATAGAATAGAACTTTCAGGAGCTGATAAATCTTAAACTTTTTTGTTTTCTGAAACTGGTGTAGAACTTACCGTCATACACGCTGTGAGAACTTTGCATTAAAAACTGGCGATCATTTGGGCCCAAACACTGTGCCATTATTAAGTAGTTTTTTAGTGTGCCCTCTATTTATAAATAATGTGAAGTCTCCAATGAATTTCTGGCAGACAGTGAATTTTTTAGACATGTTTACATAGCTGTTGAACTCAGTTATAGTGTATTTTAGTCTTGAAGTGCACCACACTGCTACAGGGATCTCGTTTCTGAACCTTTTTTCTGCTTTTCGGTTTTCACCTATGAGAAAGCTTAATATTATGAAATAAGTGTGGATTAAACCACAGAAATTATTGAGGCTTTACATTTTTATCTGCATTCTCAAAGAGCTATAATGAGAAATAATCAAGGAAACTTTAACAAGAAGCTTCTGAAGGTATATAAGCCGTGGTTGACCTTGAAGAGCGAGCATATTGCTTTCCGAAGAAGAAGGGGATGAAAAAGGCACTACTTTTTGATGTCCTAATTGAAATGACAGGTGGGCTGTTAAAAGAGACTTTCAGAGAGATCCAATTTCAACAGTCTCAACTTTAAACAGACTAACTGTTTTCCTATTTCATCTGATTCATCAAAGTGACCCGTTTTAATTTCGACCCCACATACGATATAAACTTTCAACAAGTTAGACAGATATCCACTTTATTAACATCAAATGAAATTACAAGGTTATAGGAGAAATTAAAGTAGGCTTATAAAAGAGACTCTATTTCTCTCTCTCTCTCTCTCTCTTTCTCTCTCTCTCTCCAGCATCTGGCCCTATGATGCCTATGCAGGGTGGTCACAGTGACGGTCTTCTGCAGATTGCGTCTCCCCAGTCTCAGGTCATGACCCCCACGCCACCCCCCTCCACTCCAACCCACGGACCTCCTCAACCTCCAGCTCCTCCACAGCCACCTCCCAATCAGAACGGCTACAACGGGTCCAAACACACACAGAGCCAGGGCTCTTTCCACAGTGAGTACCACACACTGTGCAATTCCTTTCAGTGTGTGTGTGTGCATCCCTTAAGTTCCCCATAGTTGTAGGTGGACTACATGGCCATCTTGGTTATATTAAAATGGATCAACATGTGGAATCAGAGCTTTCTGAGAGTGATCATGTTTACAGCAAATAGAACTGCTTTTTTAAGATAGTGGTAGACTAGCAACACATTTGCAAACATTTTAAAGCAAACACCAAGCAGCATGCAGCCACTGCATAGAAACAATCTATGCCATCAAAGCAGCTCCTTCGTAACAGCATAGCAGCTACCTGAAACAGCATAGCAACCACCAATGAGACAAAATTAACTATTTAGCAACAGCGTAACATCTACTTAAAGGTCTCATTCCATATTTTTTAAATTCATTTCATAATGTCTAGTTGTGGTCTCTAGTATGAATGAATGCAATGTGAGCCTTTTTTGGGGAAAAAGTGCTCTGGTGTTTCTATTTAGCCCTGCTTTAGATCACTGAATTAGAGGTCTCTGAAGAAAGAGAGGATTTGGGCTCTTGCTCATGAATGTTCATACGTGCAAACATATCGGCTCTGATTGGCTAACAGCACTGCAGCAGAGAACGCTACCTGCTTTTCCCCCCAATCAATAAATTTTACAGCTCTAAAACTCAAAGGACAAAATGTTTTCCAAAATGTTTTTACCCAACATTTCTCTGATTGACTCGTTTTTCTGAGGCTTTTCTTTTCATAGCTACTGCAGATAAGGGAGGCTGAGAATCAGTTTCATATGCAGCACACATATACAACTCAGAGAGACCTATTGTATTTCACAAACAACAAGAAACAGTGTATTTTACCGGAAGGAGACCTTTAACTGTACACCCACTGAATAGAAACCACCTAAGAATTATACCAAGAAAAAAACAACTGCCTAGCAACCCCATAGCAACTAACGGAAAGCACAGGAGCGTCCACCCTGCACTTTGTTCAGGAAATGCAATTTTCCTGTTTTTGGAGGCATTTATATAGTCATAGTGTATTTGTTGTACAAATAGGGAAGTGGTCATAATGTATGCTTCATCAATGTATAGTTACATTATCACATGAAACATTATGCTGATCCAAAAACATTTGTCGGTTGCAATTACTCCAAAGTTCAGTTTGTCTATTTGTCATTTGTCATTATATATTATACTGAGTCGTAATTTTCCATGTGTAATATACTGTAGGTGACATCTTTTATCTGTAAATTCTTTCAGCTACTTGGACGGGCAGCAGCACGGCCTCCTACACTCCTGTAGGACCCCAGCAAAACAACCGCGGTCACCAGCCCCCTCTTCACCACCCCCACTTCTGTTAGTCTAACAGCAAATACAGACGGAATACTGATCTGGATCTTAACTGCGGTTTTGTGTTTACACTGCAATCTCTCAAATCGGTTAAATCACTAGAGATATTACAAATGTTAATCAAAAGCTTCACAAAAGCTGCAGACTCTACTCTGCCACTATGATGAGGAGATCACTGGTTCAAATCCAGTTCATGTAGCTTGCCATCAGCCACTGGAGACCTGAGAGAGCACAATTGGCCTTGCTCTCTCCGGGTGGGTAGATGACGCCCCTTCCCCACATCATTTCAAAGGGTGATGTGCGCAGCACAGGGCGTCTGTGAGCTGATGTATAGGAACCGAGTCGCTGCACTTTCCTCCTAGTGCACTGTAATGCTACTCGGTAGTAGCAGTTTAAAAAAGAGATGGTGTGGGACTTCATATGTATCGGAGGAGGCATGTGCTAGTCTTCACCCTACTGGTGTTGGGGCATCACTAGTGATAGGGGGAGTCCTAATGAGTGGGTTGGGTAATTGGCCTTGTAAATTGGGGAGAAAATTAAACAAAATTATATTTTGAAAAGCCATAATTTATTGTGAATCAATGTAAATCAATTGTTTTGAAGAGCACTGCAATTTGCAGCAAAGTTATGATGGTATTTTTTGTATTGTTTGATTTGTCAGGGTCTCAGCATCACAGTTCACCTTCATTTCCTCCTCCAGTCTCCAACCACCCAGGTACACAAATCCCCACATCTGTGAAAAAGCATATTATTAGAAGCTATTAGAAGTAAAATCTAAAATATATAATGTGAGGCAAATATAAATATGAACTGAATTTCTGCCTTCACAGGTCCAGAGTTTTGGTGCTCTATCTCCTATTTTGAGATGGATGTGCAGGTGGGGGAGATGTTTAAGGTTCTGTCCAGCTGTCCAGTGGTGACAGTGGACGGGTATGTGGATCCATCGGGAGGAGACCGCTTCTGCCTCGGCCAGCTGAGCAATGTTCACCGCACTGATGCCAGTGAAAGGGCCAGGTCCGTGTGTATATGTGTTTTTATGTGTGCTTGTGTATGTCTGTGTGTATCTAGGGGCGTAGATCTTTTAGCTCATAACAATTAGGTTTGATTACAGTTTTTAAAAGGCTGTCCAGTGGTTCACAGATTTCACCACAGATTTCAGTTTGATCCAAATAGTTAATTACAGGGGTGTAATTATGTAAGGGGTGTAACAGTAAGTGTATTCGTGCTGAACTTCCAGGCACACATAATTATACAGGGCTTACTATTATGATAAATATGGTAGCTTTACTAGAACGTGTTCCGACCCTGAACACGGATCTGTTGGATTTGCATGGTATTGTGTGCTCTTGATCATACCCCTGATGCAGATGATCTAGCAAGACATGTTTAATATCTGATCTTTGCTTATTATTTATTAATTGGGGTATGTTAAGTGAACATTGCTAACAAAAGCTGGACTTAGACTGTCAGTCTTATACAGTGAGGAAAATAAGTATTTGAACACCCTGCGACTTTGCAAGTTCTCCCACTTTGAAATCATGGAGGGGTCTGAAATTTTCATCTTAGGTGCATGTCCACTGTGAGAGACATAATCTAAAAAAAAAAACAGGGTTTGAGCTCCCTTCAAAGATTTTCTATAGGGTTTAGGTCTGGAGACTGGCTAGACCACTCCAGAACCACTCCTAATAAGCTTCGTATGGAGCCACTCCTTGGTTATCCTGGCTGTGTGCTTTGGGTCATTGTCATGTTGGAAAACCCAGCCACGATGCATCTTCAATGCTCTAACTGAGGGAAGGAGGTTGTTCCCCAAAATCTCGCAATACAGTGCAGTCGTCCTGTCTCATGGGCAGAAAAACACCCCCAAAGCATGATGCTTCCACCCCCATGCTTCACAGTAGGGATGGTGTTTTTGGAATGTTACTCATCATTCTTCGTCCTCCCAACACGGAGAGTAAAATTAGGAGCAAAAAGTTCTATTTTTGTCTCATTTGACAACAGAACTTTCTCCCATGACTTCTCTGGATCATCCAAATGGTCATGGGCAACATAAGACGGGCCTAGATGTGTGCTGATTAAAGAAGGGGAACCTTCCTTGCCATGCATGACTTAAAACTAGGATGTCTTAATGTATTACCCACAGTAACCTTGGAAACAGTGGTGCCGGCTCTCTTCAGTCATTGACCAGCTCCTACCATGTAGTTCTGGGTTGATTCCTCACATTTCTTAGGATCATTCATTCGCCACGAGGAAAGATTTTGCATGGAGCCCCAGTCCGAGAGAGATTGACAGTCATGTTAAGCCTCTTCCATTTTCGAATAATTGCTCCAATAGTTAATCTTTTTTCACCAAGCTGCTTGGCAATTGCCCCGTAGCCCTTTCCAGCCTTGTGGAGTTCTACAATTTTGTCTCTGGTGTCTTTGAAAAGCTCTTTGGTCTTAGACATGTTAGTAGTTGGAGTCTTACTGATTGTGTGGAGTGGACAGTTGTTTTATGCAGCTACCGACCTCAAACAGGTGCTTCTAATTTAGAATAGTAAGTGGAGTGGAGATGAACTTTTTAGAGACTAACAGGTCTTTGAGAGCCAGAAATTTTGCTGATTGGCAGGTGTTCAAATACTTATTTGCAGCAGCAACACACAAATAAATTATTTAAAAAATCGTACATTGTGATTTACGGATTTTTTGGGGGGGATTATGTCTCTCAGAGTGGACATGCTCCTAAGATCTAAAATTTCAGACCCCTCTATGATTTCTAAGTGGGAGAACTTGCAAAGTCGCAGGGTGTTCAAACACTTATTTTCCTCACTGTATAAATAAAAGCATGTCCACCATAATCTCAATAATATCTCAAACAATCTGCATTATCATACACATAACCACCATTCTTCTCCAGTGAATTTTTATAAACTAATCTGTATGTGTTTTGAATGGGTCAAGATATGGTCCTGAATATCAGCCGCCGTTCTAAACTTAGGACGAAAAAGTACCATACAAATTATGTATTGAAAGTCGATCAATTGAATCTGCAATCGGTGATAAATCATGTTCTTTTAACGATTGACGAACTATTCCTTTAAGATTGGCGTATTGTGACTGTCTGTGACACTGTATGTTTCTTTCCTGGCAGGTTGCACATAGGGAAAGGCGTGCAGCTGGAGTGTCGGGGGGAAGGAGACGTGTGGATGCGGTGTATGAGTGACCACGCTGTGTTTGTTCAGAGTTATTATCTGGACAGAGAGGCAGGGAGAGCCCCAGGGGATGCTGTGCACAAAATCTACCCCGGAGCCTACATCAAGGTCAGGATTATATACTGCTCCTTATATCAGTAAAAGAATTCAGTTCAATACAGCTTTATTTGTATAGCATGCTTTTTTAAAGATACAGTGAGCAACTGCTTTAAAATGAACATTCAACATTTATTTTTTTTATGTACAGAGCTGGTGTTGCAATATTTACCACAATGATTAACATATTATATATATATATATATCATGTTATTCAATATTTTACTTCAATTAGATACTGCAAATCTTTCATATAAGTGTATCAATATTTTTATATACCCCTCTTTACCTATTTACTTGATGAACTGCTAAAATTATGAATTTGCACAAAAATACAGAGCAAGGATGTTAGTCGGACATTTGATTTACTGTGTTGTTGCGAAACTAAGAATATTAGGGCTTCTTCACTATAAACAATGTAAGCATACATTTAAAGAAATGGACTGTTTTAATTGTGCTTAGTCCCAAGCAGGCACACATTACTCTAGTTCCTGATTTAGTTATTTCTGCAGTTATATATACTGTTAAACAATTATAACTAATTCTTCTAAGTATTTTATTATCAAGTCAAGTAGTTTTTTTGGCAGTACTGCATATGTACAGGACATACAGAGAATTGAAATCACACATTCCCCTTTCCTAAAGTTTCTGCAAGTACAGAAAATAAGATTATAAAAACAAAAGAATGGGAGACTCTATATAATACAAAAAATAAAAAAAAATAGTGATTTTAATTGTGCTGTGCAGATTCAAGCAAGTGTGTGCGTGTATTTTTATCTGTCTGGCCAGGTACCCTGGTGCACCAGATGAAACAATTGCTTGAGTTGCAACAGAGCGTCTCTGGGGGTTAAACCAACTTTGGGTGGGAAATAAATGAGTTTTTTTTTCATGTCATTCCACCCTAGCACTGGCTGGTTGGACCAAGACCAGTCACCAGAGGGAGGCATAGAGTACCCCTTTAAGCAATGCTATTTGCAACTTAATAATCAAGATAGATCGATAGATAGATCTATCTATCTATCTATCCAACTTGATTATTAAGTTGCAAATAGCATTGCTTAAATTAATAATTTTACTCAAGTTTGTCCTTTTGGCTATTCAGTACAAAAGTTTAGAAAAAATGTATATGGTACAATAAAATGCTTTTTTAAAGATACAGTGAGCAACTGCTTTAAAATGAACATTCAACATTTATTTTTTTTATGTACAGAGCTGGTGTTGCAATATTTACCACAATGATTAACATATTATATATATATATATATCATGTTATTCAATATTTTACTTCAATTTACTTTTATTGTACCATATATATATATATATATATATTATATATGTTCTCTTGGGACTGAGAATTAGTTTAGTGAATAATTACTGGTAACATTACTTTGCTTTGTCTGGTGAACCCTGCACTCCAGTTAACAGGCTCGGGCCCGAGGTTAAATCCACCTCAAGGCAATTCCTCTTACTATATAATAACACCATCAAATAAACAACACCATCAATTCATTGTTCATGCACAATATGCAATGTTTAGCAAGGAAAACACAGCAATGCAAGTGAAGCTGAGTGTGTATACCCAAATAAATCTGATACCCTGCGTGTAATTTATAATTTAAAGCAGCTTTATTGGAGGGACTTGGTATCTTTTCAACCTCCTACAGCCTGGAAGTGTAATACATGTGTAAGGCCAAGCTTTACACATGCATTTATAGACAAGCTGAGATATATAACACTGTCACTGAAAACCACTTTTGTTACGCCATATATTTTTGCAATGGGTGTCCTGCCTGCTTACACTTTTAGCAGCAGGTCAAACCCACTGTAGCAGCAGATACGATAAAGATGCTTTTCCCTCTATCACAATTCAGTGAAGCATCACAGTGATTTTGAAGCTGTTATATTAAGGCAAAAAGATAATGCTATAATGCTGCTTTACAGTAAAACAGTAAGATATGGGCCATGGTGTCTTCAAACTTAGGCCAGGCTGTGTAGAGAGTCTCTGTGTGTGTGTATAGTTGTGTGTATGTGTGTTTTATTGCTGTCATATTAGATTGGCTTTAGCCGTGACTCAATTTTATTTAAGCCTGTCCAAACAGCTCCCTATCGCAGCACAGTGTTAGGAAACCATGGTGAGCCTCAGAGGCAGCGAGGAATAAAAGCAATAAAAACAGTGTGTGTTTGAGCTGTCTGATAGTGTTTGGCTGGTGTGTGTTTATGTGTGTGTGCAGGTGTTTGACCTCAGGCAGTGCCATAGGCAGATGCAGCAGCAGGCAGCCACGGCTCAGGCAGCCGCAGCGGCTCAGGCGGCCGCGGTGGCCGGGAACATCCCGGGTCCAGGCAGCGTCGGGGGCATTGCACCTGCAGTCAGTGAGTAAATGGACTGCTTCACTTTACACACCCCTGTAGGCCTGAACTCTCTAAATGTGGGTAATGAAAAAATAACCTATTTGTTGCAAAAAATGCACTATAGAAAAATCGGCTCAACTTTATTTGCTATCTAAATTCACAAGTGAGTGAGATTATTTGTTGATGTTTATGTTGTTGCCTCCATGGATTGCCTCCTTTGCCTCCATCAGATAGATAGATGATAAATAGATACTTTATTGATCCCAGACTGAAATTCTAAATACATACAGTAGCAGCAGGTATACAAAGTACACAGAAGTTACAAAAATAATAAGATAATATGATACAGATAAAAAAATGCAATACAAATAATAAAATAAGTTTAAAAGTATAAAAGTAGAGTCTTTTTTTAGTGTGTGTGTGTAATGGAGGTAGTGTAGTTAACTCAGCAAAACAGCAATGAACACCAGTTGCTGTGCATATTGAAAAGACGAACGATGTCAGCTATTCAGAATGTGCAAGAACACAGTTATATAATAATTTAGAAGTGCAAATAGTAACAATGTAAACAGTGGACACTAAATAAACTATTAGTGCAGAATATGGTAAAACTATAAACTATAAAAATATTATAAATAGAGCATCTCGGAGGGTGTGTCCATTTAGTGAACAGAGTGGTCAGAATAAAAAAAGTGAATAGTATTAATAAAATAGGTAAAAAAAATTAGACCTCACTCAGTAGATTAAGAACCATTTGGTCTAATAATGATATGTGAGGGTTTTTTCAAAGACATTAAACTCTTCAGACATCTATTTCAATCACTGTGAACGGTTCCAACTCAGAAGTTTCTTTGGAACTTAACGTTTCACCTCAAATCAACTTTGAATTACATATCTTAACTTAATTTATCTTAACTATACAGAATATTTAAAATAATAAAAAAAATGCTCTTTGTGGATAGCTAGATTCCACTCTATACCCACATCACTCCCAAGGTAATTTCAGCCAGCACAGGCATCTGTTAGCTGATGTACCAGAGCTGGCACTCTGCCCTTTCCTCCGAACACAGAGTGACTAATTAATGCTGCATCAGCGGCAGCAGGAAATGAGGTACTTCACATTTGATGGGGGAGGCATGTGCTAGTCTTCACCCTCCTAGTGTTGGGGCATCACTAGTGATAGGAGGAATCTTACTGATTATGGATTGGGTAATTGGACTTACACATTTGGAAGAAAATGAGCTAACATTAGAAATAAAGTATTACAATAAATAATTCAGTTTATATTCTAAATGGACAGGTTTTAATCTTTTTTTTTTTACTTTTGTATACTTAATTATTTATTACATATTATACCAGTATATATATGTATATATGTATTTGTGGATTCTCTGCCTGCAGCTTTAAAAGGACAAGAATTGAGAAACACTGTACTATACTATAATAGATATACGGTTGTACTGTAAAAAATAAAAGTATGTTATGAATTAAATTTTGATCATTTTCACTTTTAACTTTACACAGACTGTCCCAACATGTTTTAATGAGCTATGGTTTAGACAAATTAATAAATATAAAATATACCGGTACACTATATACAGATGATTTGGGACTGTACATACGGTATTATCCAGCTGGCTGCAGTGCAGCACTGATTCTATTCATCTCGCCTGCAGGTCTGTCGGCAGCTGCAGGAATCGGTGTAGACGACCTGCGGAGGCTGTGTATCCTGCGGTTGAGCTTCGTGAAGGGTTGGGGGCCTGACTACCCGCGGCAGAGCATCAAACACACCCCCTGCTGGGTGGAGGTGCATCTGCACCGTGCGCTGCAGCTGCTGGATGAGGTTCTGCACACCATGCCTCTTGCAGACCCTGGACCTTCCAACTGAGACGAAGGAGAGAAAAAAAACACACACACACAAACACATACATACACAGATGTACACTGAGTTGCCAGTATATTAGAAACACCTGTCCTGTTTACGTACTCTTATTGGCATTATCAGAAACACCTATCGTAGGAGTGCGCTTTGTAGGTTTACAGTTACAGTTTTTGTTAGTCATCCTCCAGACCTTCATCATTGGTCAGTTTTTGACTACAGAATGTTTTTTCGATAGTTGACCCACTCTCAACCTAGAACCTAGCAGAGACACTGAACTGTGTAAGAACCCCAGCAGCACCGCTGTGCCTGATACCCTCGTACCAGCACCACGTACACTACCATGAACTCTACAATGTCAGTGTCTCTGCTGTGCTGAGATCAATCTGGTCAACATTGGTCAAGTCTTGTTTCCTGTATTTTATTAATAGGCTGACAAACTGTGCAGCAACAGATGTGCAGATTCTGAGAGTCTGTAACTGTACTTCTATTAAGTGCACCTATATGATTGGTTTCTGACAGTCATGGAGTGTCGATTGAAGGCAGGTTGGCAGTCTAAACTGGCAGTACACGGTATATACAGGCAGGTCGTAAAGTATTTGGACAGTCACACAGTTGTTTGTTATTTCTTCTCTCTACACCACCTCGGTATAGACTTTCAACTTTGATTTAAAGTGGTTTAAAAATGTAAATTTAATTGTTAAGGAATAGCAATTTCTTTTACATAGCCCCTCATTTTCATAGCCCCTCAGGCTCAAAAGCCTTTAAAAAAGCAAGACCAGTACTGTAACCTTTGAATCTTTGAATATTTAAATAGATAAAAACAAAATGAACTCTTATTTACCTCCTAAGACCCAAACTTTTCCGTGGCATGCATTTTTTATTTCTCTTTGGGCTATTTGGGCTAATTGGCACCTGATTAGTGTAAAAACAAAGAATAATCTTTTTATATGATGTAGTTCCTGAGAAAAAATATATCCAGTTTTATATTTCAAAATGAAGTCACAATTAGTAATGTTGTGCCCAGACACAGCAGCATTTTTTTGCCTGAGTGCAAAACAAAAGTAGAAACAACAATTGTGCCCCTTTGAGCAATATCGCTCATTTGTAATGCTGCTTCAACACAAGACATAACAAAGTAAATAAACAAAAACATTTACTGTTTTTACTATTTATTTAAATTTCTAAACAAAAACTAAACTGTAGCATGTTTAACTCTTCTCTCACCACTAGGTGACAGTATAATGGCCTCATAAGAGGACACCAGGCCCTTGTAGAGTAAAATTTAGTGCTGTGGTCTAGACAACCCAAAATGTGATGTCCACAGGTCGTAGTAGGTTAATGAAAGAACTAATGAAAGTAAGTGTTCATGTGCTGAACCATACCACATCTTCTGTCAAACATGAAGTGCTGCAAGACTGATAGGATGTTATGTATAGGAGAAACTTAATAGAAAATAATCAGCTTTTTCAATTATGACAACAGATAAATCCGCCACTTCATTGTTTTTTACTTTTACTAGACATGGATATACTTTAGAGTATTTAGAGGTGAAATGAGTTTTGATGGGAGCCATGATGTCCCTTCCCACACTAAAAACTGATTGGCTGACTCACTGACTCTTTGCAGAGAACAGGCCAATCAGAACCATCTCTGTTTTGCAACTTCCAGGAAACTAGTGACGTCTGAATTAGTTTTGAGCCTAAAAAAGTGGAAGAACTGTCTGTATTTTTTAAATAGTTGATGCAATATTGTTATTAAACCCCTTTGAATTGAAGTTGAAACTGCACTGATGTGGTGCACAGACACAAAATTATAAAAATTGTGTACCTGACTTTTAAACCTGACTGTATACATGCAAGCAAATGTTACTCACCATGAGAAAACAACACCACAGTTTTACATTTTAAAACTCGCCGTAATCCAAAATGCAAACCTAGAACTCCTCAGTTGAGATCCCTCAAATTCTTGTTTTGCCATGGAGTCGTTCTATAAGGATGAAATGCATTCTTTTGCAGTGTTGTGTTATTTAATGTACTTTAGCACTGCATCACTTCAGATCAATGCAACGTTTCCACAGGGTTTTTATTGCAGATTAAGTTCAGGGAAAATAGCTTTACTGTCCGTACACCTCTCCAAGCTTTTGCACATCGTCTAATGATAGTAATAATACAGAGCAGACTGCAGCAGGGTTTGCAATACTTATAACCCTGTTCCAAAACATTGAATTTATGGGATCGAGTGGCAAATCATATTATTTGTCAGTATGCACACCACAGACAAACACACACACATATTACCACACCTTACACACACTACATGGTCTGATATGACTGGCATGCAGGTGGACATGAAGCTGCTGCTTTTTGATCACTCAGCGCTCAGCGTTGTCAGCGTTGAGTTTGCGTCAGTTCGTCAGTCGCGTGGTAAAAACCACAGAGCTACTGTTTATGTCAGTGACCTCAAAGCAGACCAGAGACCAGAGGACCCAACACGAGTAGTGTTAGTGATCAAACACTGTTCAGGAACTCAGTTCAGCTCTGAATTGAAATTTTCTCAGAATGGGTCATACGGATGAAAACAGAACAAACCTCGAAACTCTTACTGTCTCTGTGCTTGTGCTTGTGTTCCTCTGTGTGTGGAATCCAGTTCCGCTCCCTGTGCTCATTCTAAAGGCTGGCCGGCCATTAGGGGTGTAAAGATGCAACTTATAATGCATCAGCCACAGTTCAGTCGCATTGATTTTAAAACAGTACAATCAGTTTCAATAATATTTAAATAGGTATTTATCTCAGGCAATTTTAAAACATTTAAATGCACTCAAAACGAGGCCATGCTATGTAGTACTACGTATTAGTCAGAGGACAACCTTGATTTATTTTTTACTTATTTTATAATTTCACATGAATAAGAAAAGAAATCAAGAAATAAGAAATCAAGCTCCACTCTTGCTTCAGATCTCTTCAGGTGTTTGTGTCCATCCATCTACTCTAAACAGATAGCTTATCACTGTGGGTCTGAAGGGATGTGATCTGATCAAAAAGCACCTACTGAGACTATTGATTCGATGATTCGATTGGTGAGACATTTGAAACGTCATAGATGCGAAAAAAAAGCAGATTAACTGAAAATGAACATCGTAAAAATAATAAAAGCTTAAAAATTAAATGTTGACTCAACAGATACTAACTAATGACACTTTTGAATAGAAATGAAATAAATGAAGGGACTACATAATTTGATACATTAAAAAGTTTTTTTTCTATTGTCTATATCATGCTTCTGTAATTTAGTGTAATATAAATGCCAGTCACATTTGTGTATTCACTTCATTTTGAAAAAAACGATCAAACTAAAATTAAGAATCTTTAACAATTGAAAAAAGTTGAACTGAACTGAATCATTTTTGCAGTTACATATTTATACCTCTAACTAACCGTCCAGCCACCCTCCTAGTTACACGAGCACAGCCTTCGAGCTTGTTTATTTTCATACCAAAAAGAAAAGAAAAAAAGAAACAAAACAAAGAAGCCGAAGTCGTTCAGCTTTAAAATGGTGATGTCGGTATTTTGTGGTGATGCAGTTTCGTGTTCGTAACCAAATCATTTTGCCATGTGGTGTACGATTTGCTAAAGCCAGAATACCTCATCATAATCTAGCATGAACCCAATAGATTTACTTTATATGCCAAAATATGTCGGGTAATCTTCATTATTTGCATTCATACACTCACCTCACGCTTTGACCAAATCAGTACTGGGGGGTCAGAAATGAAAGACAAGTCATGCACCCACTGACAGAATGCAAATCATCAACATTTTGCTTAAATCATGTTCCTCTATCACTCCAGTGTTTCCAGACTGCAGTCCTCTCTGGATTGTATGATTTTTTATTTATAGCACAGAGTACAATACTACTTCTTTATATAATTATATATCAGTATTTGTTATTTTATATACAGTATTAATACAAATTGTAATAATACAAACTGCTTTAATGATATCCAAAGATTTTTCTTCAGTTATTCTGCAAAAACCACTATGGAAAACAATGCAAACCACTTCAGTTAAGTTCTAAGAGTGCAATTGTGCAGGAATGCAAGCTTGGAACCACATTATGCAATATAGATATATTCAAAATAATATTGAAATATTATAAATTAGACAGTTAAAATTATTTTGGATGTTTACTAAATATCTTAACTATTTTATATCATATGAATTAAATAATAAACAGTATGCTGTAATTATCTATATATGATATTTAACACATTATCTGCCTCAGGATCTGCTTATTATTACTACTATAGATATTAATTTTAAATAACTTAACTCAAACATGTACAGAAAGAGTTTTTTCAGATCAAACAACCTGCACCTCAGTTCTGTTTCCTTATACACACACACATATATATAAATCAGATATTGCGTTTAAATTTTGTGGTTCAACAGAGTAATTTAAAAAACTAACTAATGAACTGGCCTGGACAGAAATTAAGGCACCCCCTAGAAAAGATTGTAAATTAGAACATGCAGCACAGAAAGCTAAAGAAAGAGTCTCAGGAGATCATAAATCATAAACAAACATGTTAAACGTAAAGGCTGTAAGACTATCTCCAACCAGCTTAATGTTTGTGTATCTCCAGTTGCACATATTATACAGAGGTGTAAAATCTGTAGCCAACATTTGACAATAACGCATATTGACACAGCACAAAGATAATTTTTTAATGATTCTGATTCTGTCTGAAAGACATAATGTTTTTAAAATGCAATGCCTGATTTAATATGGAAGTAAACCAATACATCATACACACACAGTGTATGATTATTAGTACAGACAAATCAAATGCTTTGTCACATGGTGTGTTTGAGTACGGAGTTTGCTCTTCTGCCATGAGCACGACAGAGAGCCAGACAGATATTCATAATTTCCGCAAAATAAATACAGCAGGCAAGGCATTAGAAAATAATAATAGTCACAGGACACTTATGCAGGCTCCTATCAGCAAGCAATTCTATACAACAAACATTAAACCCAGGCGCAGACATTTTCAACAAAATATGATATAGCAGGTCAAACACAGGACAACAGAGAGCTATGACCCTCTATCCTACTTAGTTAATTTAAAGTTACTTTTTCAGAATGTTAAAAATAAAATAAAAAGTTTTGCTTGGTCAAAACTTGCTTAAAACGGGTTACCATATTCAGATATTCAGTTACCTTTTTATCTAAAAGTGACAATAAATTAAATTGTAACTTTCCCTGGTACTAATGATCAAGCATTAATTAAAGGATTAAGATAAAGAAAAACATTCATTTACAGGACTGCAGTCAGGAAACACTGCTCCTATATCATTGTGGTAATTATCAATTATTATTGTCCCCATATAGAAGCTGCTGATCACCAACATCCCCACACCCCATTTCCCAAGGTCTACCTTCTTTTAGATACTAAAATAATACTGTAGTATGTTTCATCTGTATCTGTGCTTGGTTAATTGCCACAGATTAATTTTGATGTGTCACTCAAAAACACTCTTAAACTACCCTGTCCTATACTGTATGTTGACCATTGCTCTAGGGTAGGCAGCAACAGTGTTTCTAAATTTTGTAAGTTTTTAGCTCATTTTAGCTCAGCAATGTTAAGAGCAGGTTCTCCTAGTCAAAAAAAAACTGCAGAAAGTATTAGTACAGTGGATTCAAAGTGGCTAAACTGACTAATTAGAAGGGATGTATGCTTTTGGGCATATAAGGTATTTTACCATTCTTTTTTAGTATAATAATCTTTTATAATAATATTTTTTGTGCCTTTCCCGGTCCCCCTCTATGTATCATCCAACAATTATGTGTTCACATATAATGACTTTGTGGGTGTAAATGGTTTAATTAGTGTGATGAAGAAACCCCCCAGTATGGAATGTAACTACTTCAATTCTGCACCAGTTATTAAAAGCTTTCAGGTTTCATTTGAGGAAAAAAGGTCCCTTGTAATCGACCGGTTGTAATTGGATAATGCAAATGATGCTGTTTCCTAGTTTTTTTCTGCAGGGTGGATCATGCTGGCTCAGGTCACATAGAGAATTACAAGCCTTTAAATACAGCTACACTATTTATGCATTCTGCCTTCTGTTTTTTCTTGTTGAGCGTTCTTTAGCACACATTGGTTTTAGATGTCAGGTATTGCTCATTGTCTAGTGAGTGCCTTTGTGCCGCTGTGTGTTGCACTGGGGATGAAACCTATGGTTAAAACCTGTACTTTAAATTCACACTACAAAGGCAAAGTATGCTTGCATTTTTATGTGCAATTAGTGATGAATATTTTGTTTTATTTCTCTAAGCTTGAAGTCTGTTCCATGACACCAATCCATTCAGCTCCGCTTTAACCTGTACATAACGTTTAATACAAAAACCATCAGTGTATTAACATGTAATTTAGTAATTTTAAGCTAAAAGGCATCTATTATGAAATAGAAATAGACTAGAATTCAATTTTGGTACTGCATAGCTTGCTTATTGCTGTAACTCAAAAACAACACTGGGTCAAACCCATCAATTAATTAGTGATATATTAGCGAGTAGGCTGATCTGTTATTGTCCAGTTTGTTTTGCCTTAAAAAAATGATTAAATACAGTAAAATCTACTGCAACTGTTGCCATTAAGTGAACGTATGTTTATTTGTAACACTGTAGAGGTCACCTCATTCACTCAGACTTAGTCTATTCTGCACCAGTTATCCTAGATTAGATTTGGTGTTTTGTTGTATCTGAGGAAGGAGAATTTCCTTTAGTCAATTAGTCACTGCTCAGAAGATTAAAGCCTTCTTCAAACTAAAAATGTCTACCCCCCTCTGCAACGCACGCTGTATAAGGTTTGTAACATGATGAAATTATGTGCGTCAGTAACATGACAATCATTCAAATGGAAAATCTGAATCTAAAGCATTCCATGTATTCTTACGAGTATTTATCAGTATGTTATCTGGCGTGGAAAAAATGACTATTTTATTGATATTGTTATTTCAATTATTGTTGTAATTATAATTATTTTATTGTTCAAGGACGTTCTGCTCCTGTATGTTAACTGTACACCAAAGTTAAGTAAAAACAACATTTTGATACAAATGCTTGTGGTTGTATTTGTGTGATGTTTTCAGGGAATCTTTCAGGGATGCTCTTACAAACAATAACTGATGACTGAATACAAACATCAGTAATTAAATTATATATATTAAATCACAACGGTACTGCAACATTAAACATTTTTTAAACATAGCTAGTAAATGAATGGGTAAGTAAACCACTTCTGTCTATATCACTTTAAAACAAGAAGCAGAACCACCCCATCACAATAGGGTTATATGTGACAGGGTGGTAAATGTCATCATAAATTGGATGCAGTTTTCCATTTGGTCAAGGTCCTGATATATACAATATACCATATAGGTTCTGCACACATACAGTTTAAATTAAAATATTATTTATTCAGATTAATACTGTACAAATATTGATTTAAAAAATCAATTTTCCCAGTTTATTCTGTGTGACATGGTGGTAGGGTTGAGCTTGACAGACCATGTCTAACAGAAAAAAAAACAGCAAAAAAAGTAAAAGAATATTAGAATTCAAATAGTGTCTATTCTTTTATGTGATGCCATTTAAAGCATCTGTACATATTTTTAATAAGACAAAACAAGTTAATGTGACATGGTTGAAAGTCAAACTCAGGAAAGCAGAAAACAAAAATAATGTTTTTATTTTTTACTTATTGTTTTTAGCATCATTGGGGGTGAAGAAATAAGGTCAAGCAATAATCCTGATTAGCAGCTATATTAGATCCGGGATAGAAACAGTAATTCTTAAATTATTCTTAACTTTTATCTTAGTTCTTCTTTTAGTTTTATTATTTCCTTTTTTATTTTGTTTCCTTATTTTATTTTCATTTTATTTATTTGTTATTATTATTATTCTTATAGTTATTATATTATTATTTTTATTATTTTTAACAGTTTTGTATTTTTGTTTTTATCTTATTTAGAATTTTTTTATTGTTATTACTATTTTTATTATTATTATTATTGCTTTTATTTTTGTTAGTTCATTTATTTGCAAGTTAGTTTTAGCTAAGTTTAACCTATTTTTGTTGTATTAGTCTTACTTTTTTATTTTAATTTTTTGTCAATTAAACCATACTTAATTATAATCATTAATTTTATTTATTTCTTTATTTATTTTTAATTATTATTATTTTTTAATCTATTTTTATATTTTATTTACTGCTATTTTACAACAATTAAATTTAGCTTTTATTTTCTCTGTCATGATACTGATAGAGACCCTTATTCACCCTCCACACTAAGACAAGCAGGGTGAATAAACACAAAATCAAACATATAACCCCCAACAGGGAACACAAAAAAAAACATAATGACCAAAACAACAAAAAGAGGGTGTCACTGTGCACACTAATAGCTAATTAAAAATCTTGAAATACTTTGTTTAGTTGGAGATTACTTTAGGAATTTGTAATTATGTAAACCATATGTAAAAAATAAATATATATATATATTTTAAAGGCATGTATACTATAGCCATTTCTGGATGGGATTAGTTTGTCAGGGGGAAATCTGTGAAAAATATTTCACACTTCTACTCAGTGATTAAACTCTTGCATCCGGACTGCAACTGAAAAAACAGAAGGACCAGTGAGTTTTTTGGCCTTCTTGATCACATGACATCACATTCAGTAGCTCCTCCATTTCCACTTGCTGTTGTGTTTATGTGGATTTTTTTGTGGAAACGCGTGCCTAAAGTGTAATTACGGTGCGTGGCGGTGGAAAAATAGCTATTTTTTTTAAAGATGTGAGCCCCGACGTGACTAAAATTACCGGAGGAGCACAGAGTTCAGCGAAAAACAGTAGGTAATTCAGCCTGTAATTTTCTCAGTGGACGTCTGAGAAAAACACAGGACGGGAATAAAATCACAGAGGACCCCCACTTATAAAAGAGAAAATAACCTCAGTACCCCCTGAGAAACTAATCCTATCCGAATAGGGCTTAAGCTAGTCACAATATTATCTTTTAAAGACAGCATTTTCTCATATATCATTCTAAAAAGAACACGTCAATTGATTAAACAATAAAAAATAAATTTAAATAAAAATTTAAGCTTAAAACAAAAACACACTGTGATTGTGGGCACGTTATGTGTGCCTCATTACCTCACCGGACGTGGTTAGTAGAATGACTGTGTTGTGTGAGAACAGGAGGAGGAGGAGGAGGGTTGGGTTCTGCTGCTGGAAGTCCGTATAGAGCGGTGTATTATACCAGTGTTTCTCAACCAGGGTGCCGCGGCACCCTGGGGTGCCGTCTGGCTTCATCGGGGGTGCCGTCAAAATAATGCGCCTCACGTGCATATTTCCTTTCCAGAGTCAGCTCGTGTCGGGGTGTGTCCCAATTCACAGGCAGCATACTCTGAAGGATGCGACCCACAGAGGCGGTGTATTACTGCGCAGCTGTGACGCAATCTGTCTTCTAATACAGCCTCTGAAGGATGCAGCCCTTAAATTGGGACACACTGTAAAGTTTTTGTCCCCCACGCGATGCACGCGCTATTTTATTTCATATTCCGCCAGCAACAACCCTCGTTCTCACCTGAAGTTCTGCGCCAGCAAGCCCCCCCCGTAAACTGGGGTGCCGTGACATCTCGCATATATTTAAAGGGTGTCGTGATAGAAAAAAGGTTGAGAAACGCTGTATTATACAACAGCGGCGCGCGGGCTGCGCTGTTCAACGCGTGGCCTTCGGGGGGCGCTAACGAGCGCACGAGAATGCCTCTCTCCCTCATGCCCCCGCCCGCTGCTCCCGTCCTCCTCTTCCCTCCTCCTCCACATCCACCCTGAGCATCATCCTCATCCTCTTCCTCACTGCTGAGGCGAGCGGACCGCGCTGAACCTCCGAGCCCAGAAGAGAGACGCGGGGACTCATTCATGGAGATAAAATAGAGTTCATAGTGTTTTTCCTGTTTTATTATTTTTATTTATTTGCTTTTGTTTCTCTGAGCGCGACCCGGCGGTGAGCGGACTCACATCAACATGGCTGAGGAGATGACCAGTCTGCGGGCGGGATACGGTGAGTGCACACGGGCAGCATCTCTCCTCCGCGCTGGAGACGCTTTCTAACACTCCCAGTCTGCACTGACTGACCGCTGTAGCTCTAATCTCCGGGGAATAATCTGTGGCTTGACAACTGTGCCCTTAATCCGTTTAATTCGAGCAGAAATCCGGTATTATTTAGGAAAACGAGTAAACGCTGAATTTACGCACAGCGGCTTCACCTCGAGGAGCTCCAGTCTCAGTTTCTGCACTGCGCATCTCAAACACACACATCAGATCTGCGCCCCTCTGTTTACAGGGCGATGCTGCTGCTAATGTTGTTATATGAGCTCTAGTAGTCCAGTAATTTATTTAGACTACAGATTAAATGTTAATATGGGTTGATGGTGATTAACAGAAAAAAACACACAATCCATCCAGGAATTTAACCAAGCTGTGGTGTGTTCAGTGGGACCTCATATAGGTTAGTTTATATAGTCTCATATTCTGGGTTATGTAAAGCTAAACTATCTAGGTTCACTTATAGAATGAGTATCAAAGCAACATTATGGCACAAAAAATAGAGAAATAGAGATATGTTGTAGTCAGTATTTGTATTAGTATTAGCTAAACATATTACATTACTTCTGATCATCTGGTTTAAGAGTGTGACAATTTAAGTGTGTGAATAAATAAACTGTTAGAGAACAGAGAATATTTTTTGTTGGTTGGCTAACTATATTTTTTATAAACCAAACAACATGACAGATGAAGAAGCATGCTTGACCATTCCCTTCCCCTAAGCGCAGGGGGCGCTGCCATTGTGTGTGTGTGAGGGCGGAATGGTGACGTTATGTCTTTTCCCAGTGCATGGCATCAGCTGGTGCTGATCATCATCACCCTCAGCTTTGTTAAACTAAGCCCAGTGTATTTTTCTGTGGGCTGTGGGCAGCTTAGGACCTGCAGTTTAAAATTACTTTAACTGTATTTCAATATAACTGTAATTTCAATATTATATATAGAAATCATGAAGTAATTATAATGTTTCATAGTACTACTAATAAACAGGCACATAATAATAAATAATGCTATCTCATAAGTTTTGCTCAGAAGTTTTAAAACATGTGTTGTACTTTTACAGGCAACAACTGACAGAGTAGATGTAGACTTTTTTTCTTGTTTTAACATAGTTGTATTTTGTAATGATCCATTTCTGTTTAGACACAAATATGTGTCTTTTAGGGCTGTGAGGTTAATTAAATATTTAAAGTAATTTAATGTAATTTTAAAAATGGGACAATGGAAATTGTTCATCTTTACAGATAGGAGCTGCCAGAGGAAATCTCTGTAAATAGATATTTGCTTCTGTCAGAAACCAGTAAAGAACTTGTTTTATGTGGCAGTAATTTTCATATTTTACACTTTGTCTCAAAAATATAAGGAGCTTATGGTTGCACCATGTTTAATATTAAAGCTGCATGTAAGTTTGACGGTCAAGGAAATTAATATATCAAATTAAATGTAAAGAAAACACAAGCGTGTGCATCACTTAAAATGGTGCTGTTATGTGAGAACTAAAAATAATAAACGCCAATCACGCATGTATTTGAAGAATAGCGAGATCAATTTTTCTTTACAGTATCGCCCAGCCCTTGTGTCTTCTAAACATTAGAACAAAGTACTGTTTAAATTTCATTGTTAATGACAATTTTGCAGCTTCATTGTTATCCTAAACATTATACAATTCTGAATATTTAACATATTAGAACTTAATACAGGATATTGATGTTATGACTTTGTTCATGCTATTTATGCTATTAGAACTTCATTCTGGATATTAATGTGCTGTAAACCTAAGTTAACCTAACTTATAGAAATTGAAGCCACCTGCTTTGCTGAACCAATCAAAAATTAGACTAAAACTTGAATTCAGTTAATAGAATAAAATAACTGTATTTTCTATTGCTTTTTTATACTTTTTCCAAATAGTGTTTTAGTCTTCTCTTCCTTGATTGACTGTTTTATTTTTCTATCAGAGTCATTGTTACATACATTTTCAATCTTTTCATGGCTTTACTGTTGTTTGCAGTTCAAAGATGCTGGGTTGGATGAGCAGTTGCCCAACTAATAAGGGCTGACATCACCATACTTACATTTAGTGTTGTAACAGTGTACAGCGTCATAAACCTGCCAGCAGCAGCACTCGGAAACTGTGGTTATGTGCGTTGTTATGTTATTACATAACTAAACTAAAGGCTTATCTTGGTGGGTCAAATCAAAACAAATCATCAGCTATTACAATAATCTCAGCCCTGGATTTAAGATCAGTTGTCTCATTTGTTCCTTAAAAAAATAGATACTCTATACTGATGTGGTCAAACCACCTTTTCCCAAATTGTAATTTGCTAAAAAAAAATAAGGAGCTAATAAGCTACATTATAATAGTGATATGTAATAAATGTTATTCATTTAGTAAAACTGGTCATTTTGTAACACATTTCCTAAATCCCACCTTTTAAATGCGTCATGTTTTGCAGTTTAAAATTAGAAAACAAGGGGTGAAGTTACTGTTAGTGTTTGTGTGTATGTATGTGTCTTTGATGCAGTAGGTGGGCAGAGGCAGACTGTGGGTGATGCGTTTCCTGCTGGATCTGTGTGAGAGGTAAAGAGGGGTCGCATATTTTCAGCACAGTCTGTGACGCTTCTTGGAACAGAAAAGTCAGCGTGGGAACAGGCAAGCAAGAAGTGAGAGAGAGATAGAGTGAGAGAAGGAGAGAGATAGCGGTGAAGCTGACATACTCCGCAGGTTTGAGTCAGGAGGCTTAAGATTGTTGTGAATGTAGCAGCTTTATTCAGTCAGCCTGAGACGCATGATCCTGTCAGTGCTGGAGAAATGAGTCGACAGAGAGGTCCTATTGTTTTACCTTCATTCGTATCATGTGATTTCACCCAACCTGTAAATATATGCTCACAAAAACAGCTTGTTACTTCGTAGTTTTCCACTTAGGAATGGAACGATCACTGTTTTTCTGGCCACTGCCTCCTCTTTATCTCCTGTCTGATTGGTTAAGAGATATATTTCCCATTTTTATATATATCTGATAGCAGTGCTTCTTTTACCATACATATATAATTCAAGTTATCAGTGGTTGCTAAGCGACAACAAAGTCTATTTTATTCTAAAGCTAGTGAAAACAGTTTGGGCAGATCAATTTGCCTATAGTGCTAGTACTGGCACAATAGTGCTAATCCCATCAATGCAAAATCTGTGATTCACTTGAAAACAATAGTTTAAAACAGATGAAACAGCAGCTTCTATTGTTGACTGTTTCTTGCACGAAAGAAAAAAAAAGCTCAGTATCTTTACTTTATTCACAGAGATGTGTACCGACTGCATAATCACTTCCTGACTCGAAAATGTGGCAGCTTTATTTTTGGTGATTTATTGTTGAAATGAAGCTGCTCGTTCAAGCGTAGTATCGTTCTATTCTCTTACTTTTTAAACTGTGACAGTTTGACATTATTATTCATGGCTCTGAAACAAACCAAATGTGAAGTCATTCAGCCGATAAATTCAGTTCTTTTTTAAACTTATTATATTTGATTTGTTATCAATAAACATATGTACAAAGAGAGAGAGAGAGTGGCCTGGAATCCAGATAACCTTTAAAGGCAATTCTCAATCTGAGTTCAGAATGTTTTTACAATATATGACTCAAACTCACAAATGTGTAGAACTAACTATAGTGTCTCATGGAGGAAGCAGATTAAAGATTTTTAACACTATTAAATAGCTACCCCTATCAAGAGTACACCACCCAGACCAGTGCTGTGAGTATTATACATAGTAGAGATAGTGAAGATTGTTTGAGTTTAGTGAGTATTTTGTTTAGTATGTTAGCCCACACCTTATTTCTTCCCTCTTATACATAGTGTGTATACATAATTATGTATACATAAGTAGTAGAATGTTGCATATATTTTATAGGCACTGCAACAGAACCCTATGGGTCTCTGTGGGACCAGATATACAGTATTAAACAAACCTTTTTAACCCATTTTCTCCCCAATTAACAAGGCCAATCACCCAACCCACTCATTAGGACTCCCCCTGTCACTAGTAATAACCCAACACCAGGAGGGTGTTGAACATGCCTCCTGCGACACATGTAAAGTCTATAGCCAGCATGCGTTTGGAGGAAAGCGCAGCGACTCGGTTCCGATACATCAGCTCACAGACACCTTGTGCAGATCAACATCACCCTTTGGAGTGATGTGGGGAGAGAGCGCCATCCACCCACTCAGAGAGAGCAAAGCGAAATGTGTTTCGTCAGGGCTCCAGCAGCTGATGGCAAGCTACATAAACAGGATTCGAACCAGCGACCTCCTCATCACAGTGGACATTAAACCTTAAACTTTAAAGATTAATACTTAGTCAGTATCTGTGAAAGACAGTCCCCACCTAAAGCCAATTGATTATCAGTTTTGGGCTCTAACCACTACATATTATGGGGCATTTACTATAGATAGTTTTTTATGTTTTTTTTTTTTATATTGTCACATTCTTCTTCTCACAATGGTACCACAAAATGCTCTAAATCAGTCTTTATAACAGTCCCTAACACAGCAGTGAGAGAGGGGATACACTTCAGCTGTCAAAATCAATCCCATGCAATCAGACCACCTTAATATAAATCAAATATCCTGTCCACCCTTATAAGCTATGTCGTCTGTATTGACTGGACGGTCACTCTGACCTTGCTAGAGACTTGCTGTTTCATTTGTAAAATTGGATCAGCAGAACCTTCTGCAGTCAGAGTGCATTCTTAGGCAGATGTATGCCATTAGGAGAGCAGTAAAAGTATCTGAATCAGTTTAATATGGATTTATTTAGAGTGATTTATGTTTATATATGAATAAAGCAACTGTTTTGTGCTGTTAGATTAAATATGTCATTTCGGTGGGTTTCTTTTATCTCATTATTATAGAATTAGTTGTACTATAGAGATAGCATAACTTAATATATTCCGCATTTTCATATTTACAAAAGGTGTGTTTCAGGTCTTTCACTTCATGCACATGGAACTCCAGACCCACACTACAGGGGCTGCCAGATGGGTTAATAAACATATAAATGAACAAATGTTCTTAGCAGATTTTTTTCAGTGTTTAAAGGATATTTGTTTCTAAGCTGGATTTCTCTCTGACAGAAAAGGATGACACTTTCTCTGCTATCTCTGCTAAAACATATTTTAAACCGGATTTTTTTTGTAATGTGTTGTCCTCCTGAATGTCTTTTAGGTTTTCTGAATTGCAAGTTTATTTAAGAGTTTAGTGAAAATATTACTCAGTAATACATTTTAGTCAGCATACCACAACTGTATTCTTAAATGCTAACCTACATATGCTAAGCTAACACTACTCTGCACTAAAGTGAAATATTGTTTTAAGACTCACTTAACCAAAAGTTTTTAAGTTTTTGGCTGTATTGAAGTGTAGTTTGAGTCATTAGTAACAAAATACTGTAGAAAATGTTTTTTTTGTAATTTCAGCTCACAGGAGTGTTAGGCAGTATGTAGCTAGCATAGATGTAGCAATATTTAGGACAGAATGTTCCAGGCTTAGAGCTCTTCTGTTTACTATAGAATGATATAAGATATCATATTCATTTATGTCAGAAAATCCAGCTAAGACCCATTATTTGAAGTTGCTAATATTGGCATGATGCAAATTAATGTATGTAGGGTTGCAGCGGTAACCGGTTTCACGGTATACCATGGTATTAAAATGCACGGTTATCATACCGTGTGTGTTTGCTTATTACCGGTAAAACGCAAGCCAGCGGAGAAACTCCCCCGCGCATGCGCAACTCTGCTCCGCTTCAGCTACTCAGCACACAGCGGTGAGAACGGCAGAAAGTGCATCAGACTAGAGCTTAGATTCTCTGCCCGAACCAGACCTGACCCAGAAAATAGTCTGAGATGTAGGCATCTGTTTTTTAATTATATATTTTATTTTTAAATAAAGCTCTGGTGTGATAATCACAATGTTGCTAAGTAACCAATTATTATTGTTAATGAAAACGAACCAAATAACGAAAACTGAAAGTGAAACTTAACTAACTCATTTATAAGCGCTGCTTTCACTCCCGCAGTTCTACAGCGGGAGGTGTTGTGCCGATTCGGTCTGCGAAGCGGGAGTCGGATTGAGCAGGGAGTCGGATTCGGCATAACAGCGGCAGCACCTCGCGGCCCGCGGTGTTAGTTGTAAGCGCTCGCGCTAGCCGCAAAATACGACAGAAAACACTGAGAAACTGCAGAATTATGTATTGGACTAAAATATGAGCACGAGGAGATAAAAGAGAATCTTTACCTGTGAGTAGCTCATACAAGAACACGCAAATCTCTCTCTCTCTCTCTCTCTCTCTCTCTCTCTCTCTCTCTTTCCCTCTCTCTCTCTCTGTGTCTCTCTCTCGCACGTGAACTTCTCCGAACTTCTCCACTGTGTTTAGCTGTTCTTAAAAATCATTTTAATAGTTCTATGCTTCTATGTTAGTGTTAATTAACATAATTCTGATCATATTTCGCTCATTCAAACAGCCCGAAAACAGACTTGTAATCTTGTAATCAACAAGCTTGTAATCAATGTGGCCGTAAAGTCACAGCTAAAGGAGGAAATACATCAAACCTGTTCTCCATCTCCGAGAACACCACCCCGCTGTGCAGCGCTAAGTATGTGTTTAGTTTATAATTTTAATCTGAACCTAAATAAAACCTCTTTGTAGTCGTGCATAACCCATGCGGTAAGCGCCCTCAAAAGCGCTGAGTTATCCGAAATTTGGGCACGCAGGTACAGGCGTGAAGTGCGTGCTACGATGGATTCACGTGTCCGTGTAAAGGTCCTGGCCGGACTGGATGTGAAAGACGCCATTCATTTACATGCGTTCATTTTCAAATTCTGACGTGCCTGTTTTTCATATGTTGAAGGTTTTAAGGTGTGAAAGCCTTAAAATAGAAATCTCTATTGTGAGGATCATGTCAGAAATAAATCCCCTCTTTCTGCAGGATCTGGTTATATATCAACTATTTATGTATACACTGCCCTTAAGAGTAGTGGAAAAACATGGTTTCCTTCACCTGATGGTGTAGTTTCTACAATAAATAGTTAATTGAACAAAAAACCTTTGTTGTAATTTCTTTAAGGGTCAGTTTAATAATATATGTAACAAACTGTGATACCGTGATAACCGTGATACCGCGGTATTTTCTGAGACGGTTATCATACCGTGAAAATCTCATACCGTTGCAACCCTAAATGTATGATAAAGCAACTAGCCTATAGCCACGCGATTCTGACTGCTATAGGTTCTTGTCAGTTTCCTCTATTTTATTAATACAGACAAAACAGGTTTGAGATCAGTCTTTAAACTGCTTGGAAGGGACTAGAGGATTACTTAATTTATTAACACATTTAATTCATAACTTCGTATTACGAAGACTGCAAATAAAATGAAACAAATAATCAAATAATATTTATCTTTACTGTCATTGCATTTGTTTCACACATACCTTCCTGTAGTAAAAGAGTCAGATTTGTAAAAAAAAAATCAAAAGAAAAGAAAAAAAATGACAAAAACTAAATTTTGAAAAAAAAAAGCCCAATAGTCAAAACTAATTTGCTAGGTATTTACTTATACATATGTGTGTGTGTGTGTGTGTGTGTGTGTTTGTGTGGCTGCAGTAGTTGAACAGCAGGCTGGATTGTAGTGCAGTATCATGCGGTGCTGGTGTCTCTAACAGGCCTTTCTGTGTCTCAGTAACACGTCTGTCAGCGCTGCACATTTACACCCAACTCACACACACCGCTGAGACGTTTTACAGACAGGACACTTAGGAATAAATGGAGAGGTGAAAGCAAAACACACTGCTAAGTGTTTTCTTTTGGTTGGATAATGGACTTTGAGGTTATTCAAATTAATTTGAGTAACTCAACATTTTGATACGATTCCTAAAATGGCGTAATTTGAGCTTGTACATCTTTACATTTATATAAACCCTGCCAGAGAGAAAGTTGGTAGATAGAAGAAACCTGTAAAGAACTCACTGATTCACTTTTAACGTTAAGAGGTTATTTTTGCTGCTTAAAGGGTTGAAAGGGGCTGCCTGCTATACTTGTTGCAGTAGTGTATACTTGAAATATACATATTGCCAAGAGTATTGTTATAGCGAAAATACCATAAAATATTGTGGTATTGTTTTAGGGCCGTATCGCCCACCCCTAATCACGATACGTAATCACGCAATCGTGATATCATGATATCATGATACTGTGATTCTGTGATATTCTGTATATCACAAGCCAGTGCTCTCTAATAATATTAATAGTTACTAAAGATAATACAATGCTCCTAAATAAGCAAAAAACAGGAATTATGAATTTGGTGTCCAAGTATATGAACAGGAATACTTATTTTATATAGGAGTATTTATTTTTAATATACAATATATACTTAATATATATTTTATATTAATATTTCTGCTTGTAGGGTTGAAAGGAGCTGCTTGCAATACTTAAACTTAAAATATAAAAAATAAAACTTTTCTTTTTTTATATTGGTTTTATACAAGCCTCTTTGTGCTTGCACAGTTTTCACTACCTTGGAAACAAATGTAAAAGTTTATGTATAAGTTTAAATGGTGCTGTTTGTTACTATTCTGGCACACCTACAAATAAAAAACCTGAATGAATGTTTTTTTTTTTCAGTCGTAATTGAGAATTTCTCAGATATTTAAAGGATATCAAGATTTTTCAGCCGAGCCATAGTTGGATGCACCCCTACTCCCCATTAACACTCCCACCTCCCATAATCATCCCCCTTTCTTCTCCTAATCTCTCTCTCTCACACTGCTCTGATTAACCCTTGTCCCAGCAAGGGGCAATTTACTGGTGCTTATTAATCACTGGCACTCACACTGACATGCACATTCTTACACACACACACTCAGTGTGTGTAAGTGCAATGTCATGTGTCTCAGTGTGAGTGCTTTGATGATGATGATGATGATGATGATGAAAAGGCTAGAAGTGTGTGAAGGCTTAAAGTGAACAGCGTCAGTATCTGATTATTTTAAAGCCAAATTAACCTTTTTTATACACAACTTCAGAAAAAAACTGTGTAAAAATTAACTATAAAATTAGCACATGAAATTACTTCTTATATCAAGATTTTGTTCGTCGTTTAGTGTTTTTAATGACACACCTAATGAATAGATGGATCTGGCTCCGCCTCTGGTCTCTACTCTGCAGACTCTGGTTGCAAATTTGTCAGCATGGCAGTAGGTGTGTAAGAAATCATCAATCTCATATTGTATCCCAACTGGGGTTTGGAATCACAGGTCATGTTACATCTACGATATTATCACAATACCTTTCTACAACAATGGTGATATCTCGATACTGTGATTGTGCGATACTCTGTATATCACAAGACAATACTCTCTGATATTTAATAAAATCTGAGTTTCTGAAGATTACAAAGGTATATTAAATAAGCAAACACCAGGAATTGTGAATTTACTGGTGTACCAGTATTCTTCACTGCAGGTTTACTGCAGGTTCATTGGATTAGCGCCACCATGTGGAGAAATGAAACAGTAACTTTAGTCATATTGTAGGGTGAGTCTTAGAGCACCCATGTTTTAATAAAAATATCGATATTTGTTGCCACATACTGATAATGTATCATAATATTGATTGTCCAACCTCTAATCGTAATATTTCGTTTCACAATACTGGTTTGTGAATATTTTATTAAACTTGATTTAAATATTGTCATTATACCGCCTTGCTTACAATAGTGTAGTATGTTGCATTATATTGTTTTCTTAACCCCTGTATCGTGATATGTATTGTATTGCCAAGTTCTTGCCAGTACACAGTCCTACATGACTAGGAATTTGGCTTAATTTCTATAGTACAAAAAAATAACAAATGGAACTGTGGCATCAGTGTTTTGTACAATCATTGTTTATAGGTAATCCTTTTGTTGCCAACCAAAAAAAGTAAAAGACTAAGACTAGTAATAAGACTAGAGTTTAATTCCACTAAATAAATTATACACTTACATTTATTGATACTAGACTTCATGTCACTTTGTGGAAGAAGCGTTATCCAAAACCGTTATCTAAAACTGTTATGATCTGGATTTTCCCTATAGGAAAAAACTTTAAGCAGCAAAGTAGTGCACTTTGTATGTACACTATGTAAATAAGGTTTAGTGTTAGCTAATATGCATTCATTTTGGTGCTAGTAGTATTTTAGTATTAGCTATCTTGCCAACTTACCCCCAAAACCCAAAAGTGAACATAATTATGCTATACCATCATATATTTTACATATTTTAATATTTACATATTACAGTTTTCGCCTCTAAAAAAACATCCACCTTATCTGGGTATTTTATTTAGACACCCTTGAAGGTCTTGAATCTGAGAAGTGAACTAGATGTTTTTATTAATGAATTCAAGATGTTCAGTCAATATTCTTATTCAATTGAATTCTCTTCCTTAAATAATAAACACAGAATTGGATAGTTCGGATAAGAAAAAAAAGTGAAACTGATGAATTCTGAGTCTTAATGCTTTTGATATTGTATAGACTTTTCTGTCAGTTTAGAATTATCTACAGCTCTGTTCATCCTCTTGGATTTTTAGGATCTAGCATTACTGAATTGTTTTCAGGTTCATAATGATTATCTAAAATCTGTGCCGCTTCACGGGACTCACGTAATAGAACTAATCTATACATTTACAGACAACCACATCTTTAAATGCTGACCAGTCAAACAGCAGAGGCGTTCAGCCATTGTCTTCAGAGGAGTTAGGGTGTGGTCAGGAGGGAGATAGAGAGGAAGGAGGAGAGAGATAGGAACAGAGACATTAAGAAAAACCATCAACAGAGAGAAAGAGAGAAAAATACTGAAATAAAAGAAACAGGGAAAGACAGATAGAAGGAGGTGAAAATGGAAAGTGAGGGAAAAAGACAGAAGGGAAGAGAAAGCTCATCAATCAGGACATTGAGAAAAAGACAGGGAGAGAGAGGGGAAGAAGTAGCATAGATAAGGGTGTACTGTTTCTACATTTGACCACTTCTTACTGATTCTCTGAAACCTTAAAATGTATTTATATGTGTTCAAGGTAATGGTTTTATATTATCGTATTATGGCATCCAATCCCTTACATAATAGTGAGTATAAATTAGGGCTGTGTATTAGTAATAAACTGGCAATACAATATGTATCATGATAGAGGGATCAGTATCCTGAAGACAAAATATAATATTTTGTGATTTATAAAATCTAATTTTAGGAAAACTGTCATAGTATAAAACAGTGGGATCTGAAGACAGAATATAATTGCGTAATTCACATAAACATAAAACCACTGTCTGCCCCCTGTCTTCATAAATCAATAATCAAAAACATGATTGATACAGTACTGCAAAACATAAGATCATGATTCTCATGTGTATTAATGTTTTTACACTCCTAATATAAACTCATACTGTCATGCTGCCATCTGTCAGAGAATGTCTGGAGAATTGTGTTAGAAATTCATAATGTTCTATGTGACACATTGCTACTGTTTTCATCGATGTCTCATTTCTGTACAAATAAGTTCTAGTTTTCTAGTTTTATTTGATTCTCTCTAAAATCCTTTTCCAGTTCAATTTCTACTCTTCATAGTTTTAAAAATGATCATTCTCTGACAGTTTTCTGTTACTAGGGATGTACATTTCTGACAGTAATTTAATTTAGTAATGACGCTTCAGCAAGTGATTCATTTCACAATAAAATTTTAGATTACATTCTAGTTAAATGTAACTTGTTTTTATTATCCTGCTATGATACAGATTTTGTTTTACTTTTACTGCATGAATACGTGCAAACACTGGAATTTCTGGACAATACATGGCCTATTGCTGTATTTGAGATTTACAGTATCACAATATGTCTTTACTGCACATACTCATAGAAATTCCACTGAAAATTGCAAATGCGATATGGAAAATAATTTAATATATAATTGGTTTTTTTTTTACAGATATAAATGATGCAAGCCTCCTACAGACTGTGCAGAAATAAGGACACAATTTGCTGTGATTAACCATATTTTTTATTCCCTTACACTGAAACCTTAAATTTAAAATAAAACAATCAGTATAAGATCATCTCAGTGGGATAAATTTGATTAATTAGTTTGATTAACTGTATCTTTTTAATTTTGAACAGAGAGTGTCATCTTTTTTAAAAAAGTCACATCAATGCAAAATTTAAAAAATGAAGAAGGAATCTCCTTGAGGAGATAAATGGATTGATTAAACATACACATTTAATCTGTATATCAGTATAAATAAAGAATAGTCTACCTTCCGGACCCCTGAACAGTAGTAATGTCTTGTTTACATCACTCAAAACCAAGGCTCTGTAAAAAAGGAGCAAAATATGTCAGGACATTGGGTTCAAATTTAGTAAAATAAACAAACAAAATAAAGGGCAAATGCGTTAATGATGACAGCACTGATATAAATATTGATAGTATGTACATATCTTTATCTAACCTCAGTTATTACAGTCTCAAAACTCATTAAGCTGAATCGCCATCTTCATTTTTACACCCCTGTATGTTATGGTTTTTGCCCCAGCTGATAAGCTGCCTGTTTGATTTTAACTACGAGGCAAATCCCTTTTGCTGAACAGATTAATAAAGTTAATAGGGCTAATAAACACTAATCATACTATTAATAAAGCTTAACCAATTCGCCTCTTCATCTTTATGTCTTCATCTCTCTAATGAATCAGGTAATCACAGGTACAAGTGTGAAGCTGCTTGCGGCTTATGAAAAACAATAATATATATGTAATATATAAGTATATGTGTGTGTTTGTATGTGATGTGGTGATGCTTCCCCTCTCTATCTCTCTCTTTGGGGGTTGTTTCTAAGCAACAAGAGCAGATGGGTTTTAAGATGCTGCCCAAAAAAAATGGTGACATCATGTACATCCACGTCTCTGAGGAGTCGCAGTGACCAATGAAAGAGGAGAGACGACAAGCTATTGTCTTTAGAGGAGATAGGGTGGGGTCGAGCGAGAGAGGAGGAGAGAGGTCGAGAGACAAGGTGAAAGAAATAAAGAGAAAGAGACGCGGAGAGAGATAGAGGTTGAGAGAAGGAGGGGTCAGGGAGAGAGAAAAAGATGCATATGAAAAAGAGTGCTTACTGTCAAAAGTCATGTTGTCTCTGTTGTCTTGTTGTACATTCATATTTCATTCTGTAATCATACATTATATAATTACACCAGTGTTATATAATGAATTACATTAACATTTGATTTGCATTCAGTACAGATGAGTCTGTTTGAGTCGATATATTGCAAAAAATTGTGGTCAAATAAAACCATCTTAAATTTGCCTACCTACCTACTACCGCCACTGGGGGCGAGACTTGTAATTCTAAGCTAAGTTAAGTAAATAAAACTGTAATTAAAAAAAAAAAAGCATTTTCAGATGAGTCAAACCAGCGCTGGATATTAATATAGACAGTTTTCTCTCCTGAAAACTGTTAATTTGGTTAAGTAAAGCGCTTCTCGTTATTTACAGTAAGCTTAGATTTCACCTCTGAACTGCCAAATGGCTAGCGCTTAGCGGGTAATGCTAATTCTCCTGGAGAACTAAACTGAAATATCTGGATAACGCTGCTCCTTAGTAGAATGGCTTTACTGCTCCTTACAACCTGACTGTTAAAATTCTCATATAAGACGCGATTATAAGGTGCATCAAAGTCAAAGTCAAAGTGGTTTTTATTGTCATTTCATCTATATACAGAGTACACAGTGAAACGAAACAACGTTCCTCCAGGGACCATGGTGCACATAAACACAGTGTAGACAGAACAATAGTGCAACAGTACAAAAGTGCAGACAGACAATACAACACAATACAGACAAAGAATAATAAATAACAAGACAGTGTGCAAATTATGCAGTGTGCAAAAAGTGTGCAAAAAAGACCAGTGAGGTAGTAATTACCTCTATTACACAGTGTGCAATAGAGTCCAGTGAGGTAGTAGGGTTTTTAGTGCTTTCCATTTTCTGGGGTAAGTGGGGTAAGAGTGTGTGTGCATGTACAGAAAAAACATCAGTTCAGTCTCTGCAGTTGAGGAGTCTGATGGCTTGGGGGTAGAAGCTGTTGCAGAATCTGGTCGTGCTGGACCGGATGCTGCGGTACCTTCTTCCCAAAGGCAGGAGGGAGAACAGTTCGTGTGAGGGATGAGTGGGGTCATCCCAATCATTGACGATTAATTGATTTTTATGGAAAAATGAATGTATTTTAAGTATACCTTATATTGTGAAAAAATACCGTATTTCTTCTAGGTGACTTTTGGAAACAGAAAAATGGGTACAATGGGTAAAAATGGGTCTTGTGGGGTGTAACCTGTATGCAGTGATCAAAACCAAAATATTAATCACTGTACATAAATCATACCAGAGTTGAAGCCAGACTCAACTATTAATTTTGTAGTATTTCAATATAGAAACAAAGACAATTTAGGAGAGAAAAATGAGATCCGTACATGCTTTTCTACAGTCTTTGATACCTACCAAAAATGCGTCAAGGCAGGACAGCTGGTAAACCAGCAACAAGGTCATGGGTGCCTGAGTCTCACTGATGCATGTAGGAAAGGCTAATCTGTCAGATTTGATCCCACAGAAGAGCTATAGCAGCACAATTTGTTGTCTTATGCAGTCCATGCTTGTTATTTTGGCCGCTCAAGAAGGACTGTCATTATGTGATGCAGGTGGTTATAATGTTTTGACTGATTTGTGATAAAAGCATGTAAATGTAAATGGGAAAACAGAGATTTTGCTCACATTGAAGCCATTAAAATATATCCTGCAATTTCTCAGAACCTAATTAGCGGACATGTAAGAAAATGAATTTCAAGGTTAGTTTCACTACACCGAGGTGGAATATGCAGCTCTGAGGAAGTTAAAGCTTGCTTTTAAATATCGTTTTTGCTGCAAGATGCATCAAAGCAGGCTCCTTTATTCTGCCTGCTGGAGTGAAAGGGAAGCTGACAGATTGGGTTGCAGTTCCACCTCAAAGCCGTCACAATCAATTCAGCATTTGAGAAGCTCTGAAGTCTCCCAGCTCTTCTTAATCTTTTCCCTCACTCCTTCTGTTCTCTGTTCTCTACACAGCCCTCTGTAACCCAGCTTTCACTCTTCCCTCTGATCAACATTACACTGCACTGAAGAGGCTGACAGGAGGGATATTAATTAAATGAATAGTTTAACCTAACAACATAACCTTTTCAATAGAAAAAATCTTAAATGTAAATTACACTGATTTTTAAAAAAAATATTTACAGCTATTTACACTTGGATCTGGTTTGCACTTTTTATCTGAACCCACTAATTTTTCTTGTGAGCAAAAATACCTTAGTCAAATGATAAACGCTGAAATGTTGATTTTGTCTCATATTTAGCTGTTTTTTTAGTCTACAGCAGAAATAAAGGGATTGGCCTCACTGTGACAATACTTTTGGAGGGTAGTGTATTTTACTGAAAGGGAGAGTGAGTTAATGTCTGTGGATTTCAGACTGCTCTTCAGCCTAAAAAAAGACCTAAATAGGCTTATATGGAAATCCCAGAAATGTGACAATCAAGTGCAATAATGCTGTGGACGTGTGGAGAATAGCATGCGTATGTGGGTGTATATGTAAGTTCAGAAGTGTGACTATGTGAGCATGTGTGTGAATAATGTTTGACTGTTGGGGCCCTATCGTACAATCTGTGCAAGATGTGTTGCGATGCTAATTACTACTTTAGACCACATCAAAATTCTATTTCCAGCCTATTTTCAGTCTATCCTTGCGCCCACACTATTAAAATACCTTCGGAGTTTTGGAATATATCTACACTGATGGGCATGGTGGTCTGGACGTAAGATTTTTCCCGATTACCTGCTGGTGCACCTTCACGGTGTGAACATGCAGGTCAATATTTTCTGTTGAGATGCGCAAAACGGTGCTCTGTTAAGATTCTTCTCAGACTATAACTAGTTTTTTGGTTATCAGACCTGGTTTTATACGGTTTTAGTTCCTGTTCCTTTTCATAGTCAATAGTGTTAAAATAGAGTAAGTGTAATACAGTTCCAGGACTTGTTAGCTACTACTGTACATTAGCTCCACACTGCCTGTATAAAACTAACGAAGCAGATTTCACACACCAAGTTGATCTTAGCTGCTCAGCTACATCTGAGGTAAAATGGGGAACTATGTAAATGAGATTTTCTGCTGAAGTACGATTTCAGAGTTCTCTCAGGCTGCTGCAGTGAGGATAGCACTCTGGTGTGAGTTCCTCTGGCCTGCTCTGCCTCGGAGGTACACATCCTGTTCTCATCAGCTCACTCGCTCAGTGATCAGTGCAGAATCCAAATCAGCTCTGCCGGCCGTGACCGGAATGGACACGCTGTTGCCACGGCGACCTGAACATGGGGTCTTAGATCACAGACCCTAAAGGAGGGAGAGGGATAGAGGAAGGAAAGATAGAGGCAAAGAAAAAAAACGAGTGACAGACAGAAAGGCACACAAGGGGAGACATGTCAAGTAAGGAAACGGATCGATAAAGCAAGCTCTAGATCACGCCACACCCAGACATTTTATTATGTTTTGGACTTTTTCTAGATATACCAGACAATTTTATGTAAATAGATGCAGTTTCAGTATTTTGTGTTTAGGGTTTATAATTAAAGAATAAGAATACATTAAAATGCATTAGAATGCATTCATCTAGAGATATGGAACATTCTAAACCGAGATTTTCAGCTTGATTGATATTTTAGAATTTTCTGTTTTACATATATATTTTTTATTAAGTGTTGATTTAAAATGCATACTTTTATTTATTTATTTTACTTATTTATTTTTTACTATTTTATTTCTTATTATTTCTAAATTATCATTAAATGTGTTCAATCCCTCTGATGTTACAAAGGCTCGGCAACATTGTAAATGAGGGTCACCCTCAATGTTTCTTCCCGAGTGAAAATAAAGGTTGATTGGTATTACATATGATAAGGTATTACATGTATGGCTTTCATAATGTACAGTGTATTTATTGTCTCTCAAGATTAAATATTCTTTACTTATTAATTAGAACTAAAAACTTTATTAGCTTTCTGACTGCTGCTGCTTTACTTTTAGTAATGATTAAATGTGCTCTGTGGTGTCTGCTTTGTTGCTGTGCTAATAGCTAAAAAACTAGGCTCTTTTTAGTTAGTTTTACACATTCTACAAATATATGAGTGAGTTAGAAATGGTACAAGCAGCTGGATGGAGCTAAAACATCAACATATACTGATATATACATATATATATAGCAGAATATTGGGAATAAATATTTTAAAACATAAGACCTTCTTTTCATCACTAAGTTCTCTGTGTTCCTGTTGTGATTCAGTTTATTATCTATTTTGTGGTTCATATTGTGTGGTGCTGGGATGTAACCGAACCTTCCAGTTTTTGAGTGGTTTAAGATGAAAGCATGTGTTGTGCTATAGAACTAATCCGTGCTTATTAAAAATTATCTTAATAATATCTTCAGCAAAACTGTATTGATTCTTAACAACAGATTGTTTTTATTAATAGTTTACATGCAAAGTTTAGTGTCAGACTGGTTCATTTGTTGTTGTTTTAAACTTTTTCTCTCTTAAAATTCCATTGTTATGGCTACATAAAAAGCAGACTTTTGTTTTACTCAGATTAATGTGCTTTACCTAAATAAATCAGGGATTTAAACAGTGTAGATTTAAAATGAATAAATTAATAAAGAAGTAAGAGAAGAACTTTAAAGAAAATGAGCTAAAACAAATAGTTGACTAGTGTTTTGGCTTTTTAGTTCATTCTGGTTTTGTCCTTTGCCTGCCCTTGTGATTTTATGAAGACAGATTTGCCTATGTGACCCATGTGGCCTCTGTCTTGACCCCCTGTCATTTCTGATTATTCCTCTTGGGATAACCCGAATAAACACTATGCACTTGCATCCTCTCACCCTTCCTCACACATTATAATAAACTGACAAAGTGCAATGTATTTTAGGTCCATTAGTGTTTAAGTGCATAGTGTTTTATGACAGGAACCTTCACAGAACAGCTACCGGAGAGATACCTTCCCACAGACTTTAGATCTAACCCAGATAAACCTGATGCACCCAATATGATACACCCCCACCTGATGCACCCAATCTGTTCTTGAAGTTTTGATTGGCTGAATGTGTTAGATTTGGGTTGGAGCTTAAACAATAAATCTCCAAAATGATTGCCTTAGTTTCTCATTAAATATACACCCAAATAATAAATCCCAAACTAAATTTCATTCATTTTATTTTTAATAAAAATGAAAAGAATATGAGTGCATTCAAAAAACAACCTTTTTTTTACATTTTAAATTAATAATAAACTTAAAAACAACAGAACATGTGAAGCTGGGCTTTGTGTAGGGAGAGGGGGGCAGATGTAGTGTAGTAATTGGTTTCCCCATAATATACTAGTGCTCAGTTTCCCGACTGGCACACACACAATGTGACCAGTCAACAAGGCCATGTTCAGACTGCAGCCAAATATGATTTGTTTCAGAAATCGGTCATTTAAAATTACTGTTATTTGCAAATAATCAGGATTCCTGGACATCCCAAACACATCTCCATGGGTTGCTGCGGTATTAAGGTTGGCATGAGTAACTAACCATTTATCTACTTGGACCCCTGCACTTCAGTCACTCTAGATCTCCTATAATACTGTATAAATATGATTTTATTTACTTCTAATATAATTTAATTTTGCCAATCTGATGCAACGTATTTTATTTATTTTTAAAAAGCCTTTATTAAAGAAGAACTCCAGTGTAAAATTGACTTTGGGTAAAACATGATAAAGAGTACTAACCTTTGTTGAAAAGCCCACCTCCGCTCTCCCACAGCGTTTCGAGATTTTTGTACTTTTTCCAGAAAAATTGCTTTAGCACCATTATCCAGGCTCAATGTAGCTCCACATACCACATGGTAGAATCCAGCCCTAATATTTAAAACATTAAGAATTTTAAAAGTGCACAAGAAGTTTATTTAAAAAACGCTGTTTACAACCCGTAGCGTAACCTACTTCTCCGGGCGCTGCCATCACCACCAACAATGAGGTATGGAGCTACTGTGAGCCTGGATAATGGTGTAAAAAGTGATTTATTGGGGCAAAATATGCCCCAAAGCACCTGTTGTTGGGGTGAGGTTTAGGTGGGATATTCAACAAAGGTTAGTACTCTTTATCATGTTTTACTACACCCAAAGTCAATTTTACACTGGAGTTCTCCTTTAAAAGTCGATTTACACCACTACTCCTAATAGTGCTTGGCGATATGGAAAAAAATGTTCTTATCACGGTATGGAATTTTTTATATCACAATAATGATATATATCATTTAAGTATGTTTTTGGTTATTCTTCGAAAAATATGACAAAATAATATCACTGCTTACTTTTTACCAATTTTATTTCAAAGTGACATTGAACCCAACTTTCACAAATGATAATTACTACCTTTTAGTGCAGCAATATATATATGTATCAAATGAAAACAGATGAGGTAGATGCAGTAGCTATTTTTTTTTTAAGAAACAATGCATCTCCATTGTTCAGCTCTCGTGAGTTTAATAGCGTAAAGCATTTCGCAAACCGGCGTGTCCGTGCGTGTCCGTTAAATAACGTTAAACAGCGTCATGTTGCAAAACCACATTATGAAGCTTTTTTTGCGAAGATTACTTTATTATCACTTACATAAACCGAGTTTATGCAAAGTGACCACGCCAATACATTTCAGCGTAGCCTACTTTATGTATTTGCATGAAAAATTGATAAAATTACTGTAGAAACGATATTTCCCTACAATATTTATCGTCATATCGCACAGCACTAACTCTGTCACTAATACCAATGTTTCCACCAGTAGAAGTACAAATAAACGAATAAATCAAACAACACAAAGAACAGATTGTTCACAGCTTCAGGAGCTCAGCTTTCATGCTCTGCCCCGTTTTTGGGGGAAAGGAATAAATGTATGAATATGATTGAGAAAGGAGATGTAAAAATAGAGAACAGAACAGAGCGAAAAAGCCCTAAAGCCACGCTGACACACTCAGCTCCTCACACAGCCTTCAGAGCAGCGAGAGCAGAAAAGCCAGGCTTCTGAACAAGCTCATGCAAACGTGACAGGCAGAGACGTGAACAGAGGTCACTTCAGCTCAAAGCTGTACAAAATGTTCAGCCTGCTCACAACAAGGCCCCCACATGCAAAACTAACTTGCAGGGAATAACACAGGGCAACCAGTCAGAACAGAGGTAATTAACATATGTCAAAATCAAAGGCAGAGTAAGAAAAAGATCCTGTTTCAAGAGAGACAGAAAAACAGATGTTAATGTATATTCATGTTGAAATAAATGTTTTTGGAGCATAAATGTGTCAAAAGTGAACCTCAGTGGAAAATATAAAACTGAGGATAAGGCGACAGTTTGTTTTGGATTGTTTTGTGCTAAATCTTCTTCTGCTTTTTTAACTTGAAGTTTAAATGTAAAGAGAAATTCAAAGGTTATTTCAAGTATCAGTGGCACAATTAGCTTCTACTGTCATTCTTCTTCAACTAACAGGATTGTATAACTTTTAAAATAGTCCTATATTAGTATTAGTGTTAGTGATCTTTAACATAATGATTAAAATATATCCCAACAGTTACAGGACAAATATAACTAACTAGTACATAAAAAGTATAGGCAGAGTAAAGACATGACCCTGTTTACACCTGACTGACACCTGGGCACTTGAGTCTTAAGTATCAGAATTATAAGAGCAAGCCATATAAAAATGCAAGGGAAACACCTCCAAGACACATTTAAAACAGAAACAAATCTGATCACTTGAACCACTTCATTAGATGATCATAAGATTTAATCTACGTTATGACAGTATAAACATATCCATATTTTTAAATAGCTATCAACAAATAAATAAAAAAACAGCAATAATTCCAACACAATGTGCAATGTGTTGAATAATCTGTCACACAAAATAATCAGAATTCAGCCTGAATAACTGGAAGTGCTTTGGACTACCAAGTATAAATGCATGTGGTAAAATCAAGACATAATCCAGATACTAGTTACATGAAGTGACCAGGAGTGACCAGGTGTAAAATGACTTGTGACTTGAGGCAGAAAGCTGTGCATATTTGCCAATTTAGCTGACAACTAATTTAACAAATACTTAAAATATACAGCTCTAGAAAAACATAAGAGACCATTTCAGTTTCTGAATCAGTTTCTCTGATTTTTTTTTTATTTATAGCTATATGTTTGAGTAAAATAAACATTGTTGTTTTATTCTAAAAACTACGAACAATATTTCTCCCAAATTCCAAATAATTGTCATTTGGAGCATTTATTTGCAGAAAATGAAAAATGACTGAAATAACAAAAAAGATGCAGAGCTTTCAGAGCTCAAATAATGCAAAGAAAACAAGTTCATATTCATAAAGTTTTATGAGTTCAGAAATCAATATTTGGTGGAATAATCCTGTTTTTTAATCACAGTTTTCATGCATCTTGGCATGTTCTCCTCCACTAGTCTTACACACTGCTTTTGGATAACTTTATATCACTCCTGGTGCAAAAATTCAAGCAGTTCAGCTTGGTTTGTTGGCTTGTGATCATCCATCTTCCTCTTGATTATATTCCAGAGGTTTTCGATTTGGTAAAATCAAGGAAAACATAATCTTTAAGTGGTCTCTTATTTTTTCCAGAGCTGCATATGTGGTTTTTATTTATATATTTTTTTTAATTTGGGAAAAAAAAGGAAGAAAGGGATGCTCTAGAGCATAGGTCGGCAATAGGCGGCCCGTGGGCCAGATGCGGCCCGCAAGCAAGAAACATCTGGCCCGGGAGGTTGAACTATAATGAAAAAAAAAAATCGGACAGTCCGTCTCAAAAATGCTCTTTATTTAGAAACTTAATTTTCCAAAACAGAAAAATTTATTAAAGATTTTTTGACACGGGCTGTTAGATAACTGCTAGCTTCTTTATTCTGTTATTTTTTTTTTTTATTCGTTTTTGTTTTTTTTATTTAACAAACAGGTATATCATTAATAGCGCCCCCAATGGTCAGTCCACAGATTTCACCCACATCAGCCCACTTGAATGTCAGGACCAGGTATGAGAAAACACTGGTCTATAGGAATATCATATAATCATCCAATATCAGTGAGGTACCCGACCTCACTTGAACTTTTGTGGAGCAAAAAGCAAACCCTTCCTCCTCACAGCAATGGTCCAGCTTCTTGTTTAAAGCCTTCCCAGAAGTCTAGAGGTTGTTACTGCAGCAGTGTGGAGACAACCCCCCCCCCCCCCCCTCTCCACTCGCCCTCCTTTGCTCCAGCACTGAAATATCCCAAAGATCATTTTAATTAGATATGTCAGTGAAGCGGCCAATCAAACGCTGCTGAAGCTGTTGCTGTATCTGAGCCAGGAATAAACAGCACAGATTCATCCGGTTGCATTTACTGTAAGTGATACTCATCTGACTTTTACTGGTGGATCTTCTTTCACCATTAGGCCATGAGCTCTCCATGATCATAAAGAGAAGTGCTGCTGTCAGCATCCGCCATTTAGACAGCATCAGCAGCAGCATCAGTCCATCAGACAGGAAACGCATCAGGAAAAAAAAAAAGAGTTAAAAATTCAAACTTAAACTGATTCATTCTAAAGCCCCAGGGGTCTAGATATTTTTAAATTTGTAATTTTCACGAATCACTACTACATAATTAGTTCTCACACCTAGATGTAAAACCAATTTCTATCAGAGAGCTTGAAAAAAGCTACTTATTCACATTAGAGTGGTGACGTTACTTCCTATGAATCACCCACCTACTCCTGATCAGGCAGAGAAGTATGATTTTTCAGCTTTTTAAAAAAATGTGAGTGTAGAACTCACATTGGGTTAATTACATATAAATGTACAAAGAAATAAAGAGTAGTAACTTTCTTTTACTTTCTTAACATAGTTAATAGCATCAGTCCAAAAATTAATTGTTGTTGCCTTGGCATTATAGAATCTGTAGAACTGTTGCTTGCTCCAAAATGAGAATATCCAAAAAATATCCACACCATAGATGTGATAAAGAAAAATGTCCATCTTTTCAAGAATTTTTACACAGTTTTTCCCCAACCTTTTATTTAAATTGCACAGGTTGTGTGTGTTACTGCACCTTCAAAAAAGTATAAAAATGTTAATTATATATTTTCTTATTGGCTGCTCTGTACTGTGCCTCGTTCAAAATCTGAACTCCAGGTTAAGGGATGTGGGGAAATTCTGCAGTTAAAAAACTGCAGTTATCGTAACAGCAATGGACACATTGTCCTTATGTCTTTCCCTCCATAATGTCTGCTGCTCACTGTAAGGAGGGGCCTGAGAGTCCCTGGCTAAATTGACCTCAGAGCTATGTTCAGTTCAAGCATATTTTATTCATTTCCACATAGAGACGGCTTGGGAATGAACAGTATGTTCTGAAAATAAAATATATGAAACTTAAAATTGTGGAGCAGCATCATGACATTCTGTTCTGTTGTATTGGCCAACCTTAAGCAGATTTATGTTCGTGTGAATGTACAGCAGTGTTGCAATATTTATCAAAGAGGACACAAACACACACACACACACACTCACACACACACACACACACCCTAGCTTGCACATCCTCCCTGTAGTCTCCCTGTTCCATATCTAACTGGGTCAGATTGCAGGCCGCTGGTGTTTGTCGGTGGACTTAAATGCCAGTTGGTGCCTCACCTCAGCTGATCTGCTCTGATAGCAGAACTGATACACACACTGTACTGAAACAGAGCTGTCATTAAAATAACTAAAATCTATGAAACAGTGCAAAATGACAGCTTTATTAAAGAAGATAGAAGAAGAATATTTCGGTTGAACTCAGCATAAAAAGATTTGAATTATTCTGAAACATTCTTCATAAAAAGGATTTTGAACCGTTTCTGTTGCGCCATTCACTGTGACATTTTGATACAATATAAAGAATAGTTAGCATATATGTAAAAATATGAACGAGATCAAAAATATGGATACAAGGTTCTGTGCATACATGGATTATATGTGTTTTGTATTTTTTGATAGCAAGTATTTACTCCTTTAACATCTCCTATGAAAATCAAAATAGTAGTCCCTGTCTGATGGTAGATGCATATACTGTGACTATGTGATCTGTAGGTCTTGTGATTACATTGTAGAATTGTTGGAGATGCCTTTTACACATCCTAGTGGCAGTTATTTTACCTAAATATATTCTCCAGACAGTAGAATGGCTGGTCTTTTTAAATCCATGCCCAGACTCATATGCATATCCAATCTTAATTATAAAAGACCTTAGAGAGTTCTTTAAATCTCATGATGGTGATACCACTTCAACAATCATAAGCAAACCAAGCTAAATGTCAACAGGCTCCTCCAAAATCCTTTCTAACCATGTTCTATTTATCTGCAGCTGAAGTGCTACATCTGATTCTAATTTTAGGCATTTAAAGTAGTAATAAATGTAGTAAAAAATGTAGTAAAAATCTTTTCCAGATTTTGTTTCCTGTATTTTATAAATAGTCTGTTTTATAAATGATTTTCTTTAGTTTTACATATTTTGTCGGTTTCCTTTGTTTAGTTATTTTAAATTAATCTCTCAATACTGTAAAATGATTAAATGCCCTTATGTTAAATGATTAAATGTGCCTTATTTTTTCAACAGTACTGTACATATATTTTATCATTTTATAGAAACCTGATTAAAAACTTAAATAATTTGTCAGTTTTTTCTGCAAATTATCACACAGGCCAGGGCCAGGAGAGACACATGCTGATATAGTTTAAACAGTTTAAACAGTTTATTGACAAAGGGGACAGGCATATAAGGAGAGTCTAGGGCATGCAGGGTCAATAACAATAAGGCAGCATAAACAACATACCAGGGAGTAGAGGAGTATGCAAGGTTGATAATGGGTAATTCAGCAGAAGAGGAACAGGCAAGAGGGTAGTCAAAAATACAAGCTAGTTTGGTAACAGAAAAACAAGCAATAAACTGGGCAAGGCTAAAAGGTAATCGGTAATACAGAAATGGGTCAAAACACGAAAAGCCAATAAATAGTGAGAAACACATCATAGAAGAGCGAGGAAACTTAGGGGTATTTATACTAACAGTCCAGGTGTAAACAATCAATAGCTAGGTGAACCGGAACGCCGTATTTTCAAGTGATCCGATGAGTCATTGATGTCCTGTGTGCGAGAATGCTGGAAAATGGATTCAACATCGACAGTCGCTTGACCAAGACTGTGTGGAGATTAATACTATTATGTCATGTTATAATCTTTATTAATAATGTCTCTCTCTCTTTTACACACAGAGGTGTCCCCGGTGTTGGCGGGATTCCTCGGCGCTGGCGTCTTGGTGGTCACGGTGGTCGTGGCCATCTTCCTGTGGACATGTTGCCAGCGTCACTATCGCAGAATGTCTGGCTCGTTTAAACTGAACAGTGGCCCCTACGACCCTCCTGTGGACCCCCCCTACAAGTTCATCCACATGCTGAAGGGCATCAGCATCTACCCAGAGACGCTCAGCAACAGCAAGAAGATCATAAAGGCAGGCCGGTGGCGATCGGGCCTGGGGCCGTTGTCAAGGCAGCGTGGTCACTGTGGCACGCTGCTGGTGGATGCAGACCCTGAATGCGCGGCTCAGCTGCAGATGAACCATCTGGTTCCTCCTACTGGTCCACCGCGCCTAGAGAGGGCACTGCCCATCCGCGCTGATTATTGCTGTATGGAAAGCAGCTCGGCCAGCAGCAGCTGTGAATCAGCCAGCAAGACTCCAACCCCATTCAGCCTCAGCTCGCTCTCTCTGGGCACCCTCAGCCTCGCCATTGATTATAACTTCCCCAAGAAGGCCCTGGTGGTCACCATTTTGGGCGCAAGTGGTCTCCCGGCTGTAGACGAACAAACAGGAAGCTCCGACCCGTACGTGAAAATGACGATTCTACCAGAGAAGAAGCACAGAGTGAAGACCCGAGTGATGAGGAAGACTCTGGAGCCGGCCTTCGACGAGACCTTCACTTTCTATGGCGTCCCATACAGCTCTCTGCCTGAGCTGACACTCCACTTCCTGGTGCTGAGCTTTGACCGGTTTGCACGAGATGACGTGATCGGGGAGGCAGCCGTGTCGTTAGAAGGCGTGGATCCGAGCACAGGAAAAGTGCACATCACTCAGAACATCACCAAGAGGAACATACAGGTAAGGCAATGAAAAAAGCACTACACTTAATGTATTTGATTACACACCTTAGAGCTGGTGACCCAAAGAACTCATATCCCACCTGTTCCCTCCACAGCTGGGTGATTTAAACCTCTCTGGCTCATGCCTGGCATTCGACATGGTGCCAATTGGTTAATATTTATTTGCTTCATAGAGACCTATTGAATATACTTCTCTAAAGAAGTTAAACAAACGGTTTGTGCATTTGCACATCTGTGTCAGCAATGGGTACATTTTGGAATAGCTGACTATATTAATTTATTCATAATTTTGTTAGGGGGCCGTGTGTTGATTTAGTGTGTTATGCTTTTACACCTACTTTATTTGGTCCAGGCCTTACAACTTTTTAGTTATGTCTAAATACTGATATATGACCCAAACTAATGTATTTGTAGAATGTTTTAAACTGATATGTCTACTGGAGGAGGCATCTTTAGAAAATTAGTGTTAACATTGCTAACTGGATACCCCTCTAGAGAATACGTCACTCAGACCAGTACAGTGAGTATCACAGCACAGCAGAAGACAATGATCTCCACAGTGCAGTTAAATATGAGATTGCAATTCTACAAGGGAATTTACAGACTTGAGTTCAACAGCATTTTAAATGTGGTTGGTTCCAAGATTTTTTTTATAAGATTCTGACGGTTTTATTTTACCTTATTTATTTTAATATAGGTTTGTGACTGTACTGTTAGGAGTGCATATAATATAAAACTTATTATTATTGGGTTTACTTTGTCCCACAAAATTTAAAATATACGAAGGAATCAGACTTCATTATCAGAAAAACAGCTGAGGAATGTAAACAATAGACCTTAGAAATAATTTTACCATGGCTTCCTTTTTAAATAGTTCCATAAACCCTATAAACTGACCTAAAATACTCAAATACTCAAAAGCTCTATTACACAAGTAAGACACAAGTTTAATATCAATTTATAATGTTTTTTTCTGAAGCCATTAGAGGCATTAGAGTATTAAAATCAGCAACAATTTCCTTTTTTATTCAGTTAACAAATATATTCAGTTTAGTGTGCATTAAAATTATCCTTCATGCTACAGTATTATTATTTTAAAAGGGCTATAGTTATTTCCTCATATCAAGAGTTTTAGGGAGTTTTACGCCTTTAGCAGTATGGTGGTTTATGAAAAATGCATGCCGGTTCTAAATTCATAACACAAGCTCTGTACAATAATGTATTACTAAGTTCACATGGAAAGGTTAATGTGGCATCTAGGCTCAGCCTTAATCAGGATCTGCGATTGACCAATCAAGCAGAAATACAATCAACATTAGCCCCTGAAACACTGATCGATTCGTCTCTATTAATGACAGTAATTTGGTATTTCTGTGTAATTCTAGCTTCTTTAGTGTAATCTAATGCACAGTTGCCCTTAAAATGTAAGTTACAGTGTGGTTTTCTATAAGCCCTACATTTACTGTCATTGAACAGGAATGTAAGAGACGTATTTGCACAGGATTGTGAGGATTAAGAAGTGCTAACATTACTGAAGTATTAAGATATACATGTAGAAGAGATGATGTCGTCATGTAGAAACGAAGCTGACACACACACACACACACATGACTCACACACAGCTAAAAGTATAACTCTGCACCAAAATACTGAGATATGACAGTGTGCAAGACATAGCAGAAGGATTCTGAGAGCGATAATTATTGATTCTCCAGAGCAGTTAGCGGGGGGTCATGAATTTGCATAATGAATGCTCAAGTAATTAAATATGAATGAGGAGAATTCATCAATTATGTAACAGCCTTGGAGTTTTATAGGCTTTCTTAGCATTTCAAAACAGCGTGTACTGTACAGCATATTCTGCCTAATACAGGCCTTTCCACAAGACACATCACACAGAATTGTGTCCTAATATAAATATTATATACATATTCTTACAGCAATACTGACAGAGCCACATTAGTGGAGCAGTCCTGTGTGGCTGCTGAGAGTGTGTATTGATTGAAGGCCCATTAGGATGCTCTAACAGCAGAGGAAGAGTGTGTGTGTCCATAACGATCTGCAATATTTCTACACGTTAGAAAACGTCCGCCTGAGCCTCCATCCGGAAAGCAGCACACTCCCATCATTAGCCATTATTCTGACACACACACACACTAGGGGTGTCACGATTCTCTAAATCCTCGATTCGATTTTATTTCCGATTTTAGGGTCACGATTCGATTCGATTCTCGATTTTCTTTTTTTCTTTTTTTTTACAGCAGTGGGGCCTATGCCAGTTTGAGATTAATCTATGGTCAGTCATTGGTTTGATTAATCAAATTTACAATATCTTATTTCAAAAGGTGGGCTTGATATAAGTGATGCAAAGTGATACAAGTGATCTGTAATACACCACACTAGGCACTAATGGTCAAATTTAAAAAATTTAATTAAGATATATATGTAATGCCATCTAGTGGCTTTTTTGGTAGCAGCCATGTGCACTATTAAAACAGCAATGTGCAACATAACAACATAAATAATAAAAAAATACAGGAACAGTCATGCACAAAATAATAGAACAATTAAAGCCTTAACAAACTGAACTCCATCCTACTATAACAGTTAAACATGAAAAATAAAACTTTAAGACTTTGTCGGCCGCTGAGAATGACAAGTTTTTTTCTTTTACAAATATATATTATTAACTTTATCTGAGAGAAAGATGCTCCTTAAGGTACTAAAACTATTAACCTATATGAGGCTAGATAAAACAATGTTATTTTTATATTTTCGAGTTTTTCTTTAAGAAGATGAGAATGTCCACATTCTCTGGAGAAAGGGCTGCTCTTTGAGCCGTTACAATGTCTGTGGCTACAGTGTGCTGCATCATTTACGTACGTGACACCCCTAACACACACACACACACAGGTACAAGTGTACAGTGTATTTAAACTTTTAAACAATTAAACTATTACTTTTTAGTTATTGTAAATTAACATAAAGTACTGTTTGCAGAGATAATCAATATTCATTGATTTAATCACTCATTATTGCTTGTTTTTTCGTTATTTAAAATGTATGTTTAGAAACACAGATAGGTATGCAGTGTAAGTAGGCTTACTCAAGGACTCTCTTTGGTGTGTTTGCACTGTTCACAATTCATGACTTAGACTGCAGGGTGGGTTGTTTGAGCCACTCTACTGAGGCAGCCTGTATCTACTGTAACTGTAGATTATCCCTTCTTTATAAAAATAAATAAAAGGAATCTGATATTCACACCTATTCTGCTGTGCAATGTTTACAAATATAAAGATTAAACCTGAATATGAAAATGAAAATAGTTTTTTAAACACTCTTTTAATTTAAAATGACTTATTACTGATTAGTAGGGCTGCAACTAATGACTGTTTCAGTAGTCGACTAATCTGCTGATTATTTGTTCGATTAGTCTGGTGAGGACAGCTAAACATTTAGCCCCTGAGACCAATTTTATAGTACATTTTGATAGTTTGACGTAGCTACGTTAAACAAGAAATTACAAATATACTATATAGTATAATAAATAGTATACATAGTATATTAGAGGAAAAATTCACACATGCTGGATGTTATTTTCAGAAGATTCTAGGATACTTGTATGTATTTTGTCCTTTTTTTCTTACTTTCATTCCAAGGAGATACCTCCTTGAAATTATTGTCTAGGAAAATAAAGTTGTTTTAAATAAAGTCGTTTTTAAAGTTTTAAAGTTGTTGTTACTGCAACAACTTAATTTTAATAGATTAGACAGAGTACAGTACCTCTCAAACACTTAGCCAGCTTACGTTAGTATACCTAATGTTGATCTAAAAGGGAGCCATCAACTTTGCACCCTGCATCTTAATTTAGGGTATGTCTGTTTGTCTCTTTGCTATCGTAATGATACAAAAAAATGTGCCTTGTATGGCTGGAAAACACGAAAAGACAAGAACTTATTGTCTTTATTAATTATGGGTGTGTTTTTGGCATAATGTGAAATAAACCAGTCAGTGTGTAATTTGCCATTCCCTTTAAAAGCCAGGTGCACTCTAATGAATTGGGAATTTAACGGCACAGCGCTTCTCAGCAGAGGAAACTGACATGCATATTTACATGTTATTTATTTTGTATTTTGTTTATTGTTGATGTAAAGTTGGGTGTGTGCTCTGCTGCGCATCCTTGTGTGTGCGTAATGAGCTTGTGGTTGTGCCTGCGTTGCCAAGATAGCAATGAACGTCTCCACATCTGTGAAATTGCACAATATTAAATGCCAGATCTGATTTAATTCATTTTCCATTCTTTTTTGGACATATATAAGGGTTTTACCCCTCCAGAGTTGTGGAATTGTTTGACTGCTTGCTTGTTGAGAGAAAGGAGATCATGAGTTTAAATCTTATCAACACCACAGTTCACACCACAGAAAAATATTTTCATATGAAAAGAAATGAAAATTTAATGTAAAATGTTCAAATACAGAGGAATTCTGACTGATTGAGTGAAAATAATATAAATGAATTTCATGTGTGGCTACATAATTTGTTAAATTATTAAAAAAAAAAAATTCAAATGTCTGTCCAACCTAAAACTATGACTTATTTGGGTACCAAACAGCTGAACAGTTGTTTGCTACCACATTACAGGACAAAACACTTTTAAGTGCACAAAACACAACTGTCTGTACTATGCAGGGTAAGAGGAACAGCTGTGTTTCTGCAGAAAATGCAGAAGAAAAGCAGCAAAGTGCAAAAACAATCAAGAAAGAGATGCAGCACTTCCTGGCCTAATTGCTCTTACATAAGAAGCAATTTCTGTCTAGTGACCCTGAGGTTTTATCTGTTACCCACTGGCATCATGGGAGATTAGCTGTGGTCTACAGTAAAACCATTGCATCATGGAAGATGTAGTCATAATCCCATCATCTGTGCTGCTGCTGCAGCTGGCTGTTCAGGAACTGCAGTCCTTTTAGTAAATAAAAACTAAGCTTCACTCTCCAGGCGTGCGCACACACACACACACATACACCAGACAATTGAATGTATAATGCAGGAAGGCTTTGCATAGAAAACTAATAAAGCCAGAGCAACCACAAAAGACATAGACAGAGCTAAGATGTAAACCATCGAACAGAGCAGGAACAAAAACCATTAAAGCAGCCAAAACCAAATAACAAATACAAAAAGTGTGTAATTTAAGGCTGAAACAGAGTAAACTTGTCAGCATGAGCAGAAATTTGGCAATACTTCGCAAAGTAAAAACACACAAAAAAGCGTTATTTATACACAGGGAGGGACTAACAGGCATTAACCTTCAGGTGATGTGGGAACTGTGTCTAATTGGCTGAAAGCTAACATATGACAGAAGGTTAAGGGGAAGGTGGATTGTGGGAAATGAAGTCTGTTCAGATTGTGAAGAGAGGCCTGAGAGTTTATTACTCTTTTTACATAACTTAAATCAGTATTACTTGTAATAAAAATATTTTATTATGACCGCCATTGAAAATTCTGAAGTTTTTTCTTTCTCCTTTAGGTACTTTATTCAGTTTAATTTGCAATTACAGTTGATTTTTTTACATTTAATTAAGCTGTAACAGTATACATTAAAAAATCGAATTAATGTAAATAAATGCAAAAAAAACATTTTAAATACTCTTATGTAAATGCTTTATATTAAAATGGCTCCCATCTGTGTGTAACCTGCACAAATAAAACTGGTTAGAAAGAGTGCTGGGAAAAGAAGGAATTAGAGAGAGTGAGAGGAAAAGAGAGAGAGTGATGAAGAGAAGGAAGGATTAAGAAGAGCGGAGGGGGGCAGGCTACAGACAGATGGAGCGTGGTCGGCACTCGCAGACAGATAAGTGATTGCAAAAGAGAGAAAGGCATAACCAGCCATTACACTGAGAGCAGCATTACTGAGAGAAAAAAACTACCAGATAAGAAAAAAAAAGAGAGAAAACTGCGTAAAACAGCAAAACTTTACATATTTAACACAAAGTTTTGTTTATTTGTTTATCACAAAATTGGCACACTGTACACCTCAGCATCCACTGTGCACACTGTGGCTGAGTAACTGTCATTCCCAATTGCTTCCACTTTGTTATAAAATCACTGACGGTTGACTGTGGGAAATTTAGTATTGAGGAAATTTCACTACTGGACTGGACTGGTTGCACAGGTGCTGCATCCTTTTACAATACCATGCTGGAATTCACTGATCACTGGAGAGCGGCCCATTTGATTTGCTAATGTTTGTAGAAGCAGTGTTTTTTTCCTGAGTTCAGTGATTTAAATGGGTGAGGGAATACTTCTGGCAATACAGTGTACATACTAGGGGTGTCACGATTTCGATATCTCATCGAAATCGATCAAAATTAAGTCATGGTCTCGAGCCTCGAAGTCAAAAAGAGGATCGACGATCCCTCTCTCTAAGCTACGCAAGCACGCGCACTACGCAAATGGCGCAGCACACTGTACCAATGACGCGGACATTGTGACGGCTCAAAAAACAGCCCTTTCTCCAGAGAATGTGGACATTCTCATCTTCTTAAAGAAAAACTCGAAAATATAAAAATAACATTGTTTTGTCTAGCCTCAAATATGTTAATAGTTTTGGTACCTTAAGGAGCATCTTTCTCTCAGATAAAGTTAATAATATATCTTAGTTAAAGAAAAAAACTTGTCATTCTCAGGGACCGAAAAAGTCTTAAAGTCTTATTTTTCATGTTTAACTGTTATAGTAGGATAGAGTTCAGTTTGTCAAGGCTCTAATTGTTCTATTATTTTGTACACGACTGTTACTGAATTTTTTTATTATTTATCGTGTTATGTTGCACAATGCTGCTACCTAAAAAAGCCACTAGATGGCATGACATATATATCTTTTTATTTTTTATTATTTAAATTTGACCATTAGTGCCTAATGTGGTGTATTACAGATCACTTTTTATAACTTTGCATCACTTATATCAAGCCCACCTTTTGAAATAAGATATTGTAAATTTGATTAATCAAACCAATGACTGACCATAGACTAATCTAAAACTGGCATAGGCCTCTCTGCTGTAAAAAAAAAGAAAAAAGAAAATTGAGAATCGAATTGCATCGTGACCCTAAAATCGGAAATAAAATCGAATCGATGATTTAGAGAATTGTGACACCCCTAGTACATACTGCATTATATTTAAATATTTTAAATACGTTTAAATATAAGCACAAACAGCTCTTAATTTTGAATTTTCAAAAAGGAGGATTAAGCAGGTGGGGAAAACATGGCAAACCGAAGCTTCACAGAAGCAGCAACATTATAAGTGAGAGACAGAGAGACGAGCATTAAGTGTTAGTTATGAGATTTATTCCATATTTTAGCAAAATAGATTAGGAACACAGCAGAAATGCCTCGTCGCAAAACACCAGGCTCTGTAAATGGTGTGAATTCTGGCAGGAAGTTAGGACCAAACTTGGTTAAATGATTAATAGCTTCAAGTTTCAAGATTAATAACATGCATTAACGCATTAGCATTGACAGCACTAGTAATTTGGGTGTAATTAGATGCCTAAGAGTACTATGGTGAGCTGTTACTTTGGCTGTTAATTCTGACTTTCTGGAGCCTGTACAAACACACACACACACACACACACACAGACAACATGTTTGTCTGAAGTTCTAGCTCCGTTTCAGTCTTCCTTCGGCTGTGAGTTGCCATGGAGATAACCAGAAGTAGCACTGGAATCCTCACCCGGGGAGAGAGGACAAACAGGGGGAGAGAGAGAGAGAAAGAGAGAGAGAGAGAGAAAGATGAACAGAGACAGACAGAGAGAGAGACCTTCAGATGCTGCATTGGATGAAATGAGTCTGTGTATAAGATGTATGAGTCATGTCTGTATCTTCACATTTTCTGCTTGTTGGAGTGTGAGACTGTGTGCACTGAAAATGTGTGTGTGTGTGTCCTTGATTGTGTGTGTGTGTGTGTGTGTGCATGTGGACCACATGATGTGGTCATGATTAATGAGCTGTGGCTAAACTCAGGGCTTATGGACAGAATGCACAGTTGTGAACTGTTTTAATAAACATAAAATGAAAATAATGTTATAATTTACTATTTTATTGCAAGAATTCACCATTTCCAAGCATTTCGGATTATTGAAACAGTGTCTGTTTTGAAATAATGTGTGTGAATTGTGTTTATGTGAATATTTATATGGAAATGACTGTTAAGTAATAAATTGAATCATTTTAATCCAGTTGAGTAATCCTGCAGAAAAATGTTTCTGTGTTTTAATATCTCTCTCTCTCTCTCTCTCTCTCTCTCTCTCTCGCTCTCTCTCTGCAGTGTGGTAGTCGTGGGGAGTTGTTGGTGTCTCTGTCGTACCAGCCTGCCACTCACAGACTGAACGTTGTGGTGCTGAAAGCCAAACACCTGCCCACCATGGACATCACAAGCCTGCCAGGCAGTACGTATACACACACACACACACACTCACACACACAGTGACCTCGTTGAACCTGCAGTCCACACAGAAACACACAATCTTTGTCTAAGGTCTTTTAAAATGTAATGTCTCATAGTTTGATTATTATTCACTATTTTTACAATTTATTATTCAGTATTTACATTAATTTGTTCAAAATCCTACATTAAAATATGTGCTATCAGTTATTTAATATATACTAAGGATTCATTTATTCAGAGTCTATTGTAAATTGTTCACTAATTTACTGTAATTTATTCAGTATGTAATGCCTGTGTTCATGCACAACTGTATGTAACCTGCTTACAAACACCCTTTTTTACATTTCAGTCACTATTAGAATATTAGTTGAAGCAGAACCATAAACATTTAGCTGATTATTATTTTATAGCAACATTAGCTTTAAGATATCAATGTAAGATATTTAAGTAAAACATTTACCAATAAATTATATATCTTATAATATGCTCCGAGTGACTAGGCACTGACACTATGATCAGGAGATTGCTGGTTCGAATCCTTTTCATGTAATATGTCATCGGCTAACGGAGCCCTGAGAGAGCACAATTGGCCTGGCTCTCTTTGGGTGAGTAGATGGCGCTCTCCCCCCACATCAATCCAAAGGGTGATGCTCGCACCACAGGGCATCTGTGAGCTGATGTATCGTAACGAGTCGCTGCGCTGTCCTCCGAGCGCTGTGGTGCATTTTTTTCCCAGTTTACGTAGCCAATTACCCAACCCTACTCCTTAGGACTCCCCCTATCACTAGTGATGCCCCAACACACCAGGAGGGTGAAGACTAACACATGACTCCTACAATATATGTGAAGTCAGCCACTGCTTTTTTTCAAGCTGCTGCTGATAGGAGTAATGTGGGGAGAGAGCGCCACCTACCCACCTGAAGGGAGCAGGGCCAATTGTGCTCTGAATGCCAGCAGCTGATGGCAAAGCTGCATAAGGGAAATCAAACCTGCGACCTCCCGCTCATAGTGGCAGCGCTTTAGACTGCTGGACCACTTGGCACCCCCAAAGCCTAATAAACTAGATTCATATGTTTACTTTTATCTGTTAGATATATATATATATCTGATAGAATAAACCTCTCATTGGATATATCACCGGTCATTCTTCCTCTCCACAGATCCATACGTTAAAGTGAACGTGTTTTACGGGCGCCGACGCATCGCTAAGAAGAAGACTCACGTGAAGAAGTGCACGCTGAACCCCGTCTTTAACGAGTCCTTCATCTATGACGTCCCCGCCGAGCTCATGCCTGACATCTCCATAGAGTTCCTGCTCATCGACTTTGACCGCACCACCAAGAATGAGGTGGTAGGCCGGCTGGTCCTGGGCGGTCAGAGCCCCACTCCGTCAGGCGTCACACACTGGAGGGAAGTGTGTGATAACCCGCGGCGGCAGATTGCCAAATGGCACAACCTGGCGGAGTACTAATGGAGAAAATGGAGTGTGTCCTACATCACATTATTGTAACCTCCTAGAGCAGTGATCCAGGACTCTTCAGGACGCTCTGGCTCTGCATATTTTAGTGTTTTCTCTCTGCTAACACAACTGAGCCAGCTCAGGAGAACCTGAAGAAGGATTTCACTTATGTACAGTGTATTAATTAGCTGTTTAGACTTTTATTGGTGTGTAAAGCAGCGAAAAGGCTAATGTAGCTTACAAAAAGTGGAAGCCTAATCCCCACCAATGGGAAAACTATGGAGTTTCTTAAACTGGATGCTAGATTGTTGTCAATAAACGTATATATAAAGCATGGTAGATGCTAAAGCAGTCTTTAGCTGGGCTAATGCAGTAATGTACCTTAGCCTGTATTTACAGACAACAATAATTTCAGAACAGTTTCAGACAAAAGAACACACGAATAAAAAGTGAGTCTATTAGAGATTATTAATAAACAACTCCACATGGTTTGAGGAAAAATGTGAGATGATTTAGTCACGAAATTAGCACCATGCTAACCATTCTTATCATTAGCATCATATTTGCAGTGTAAATGTACAGAAGCCAAATTTACAAGCCCATTTTTGACCTATGTACATACATTTATTTTGTATATCTGATATATTTTTTGTCTTTAAAACTCTGATCAATTGGATTAGGTGTGTTAGTAAAGAGAAAACATCAAACATGTGCAGCACAGAGACAAGAAAACCCAGATAACAAACCCTCTCTTCCCCTCGCGACCCAACATTGGCAGGTGTGTGTGTGTGTACATGTGTAAACATACTGCACTGGACCATCTGCACTCCCTGCTAAGGAGCAGTCTGATCAAACCAGTTGGAAAGGACTTTGGAGATTCATTTGCAAAAAAACTAAAAAAAAACAACAACAAAAAAACAAACTGTTTTTCTCGACTTATTTATCTGAATATATCCATATCAATAAGAGACTGTCTGCGGTTCTGGTTCTATCCTATGGCTTCGGCTTTGGCCAATAAGAAACTAAAGAAGAAGGAGCTGATGTTCAAATCTGAATCTGAAGAAGCTGCACCTGTCCTTCAGTGCTGTCTACCTGCATACAGGTGCATCTTCAAACCTGTTCTGTTGAGCTGCATGCCAGAACAAACAAAGACGTGGTTCATTTCTGTGGTTTGAGTAACAAAAAAAAGAGAGAGAATACTGCTTAAAAAAACTAAACTCACTGTAGTGAATAGGGCTGGGTATCGAAATTCAATACTTTTATAGCAGTGACTGAATTACTGAAATTATGATGCGTGTCATTCAGTATTCAGTACTATCAGTCTTAGCAGCATCTCTGAGCCGGTGAGCAAAAATCCAGACCGTTGATCGACGGTCTGAATTACATTACATTACACTTGCAGGTAATTAACGCCAACACTTCTTGATGAGTCTGCAGGTCAGTAAACACACTCACTTCCAGTATCTCACACTCAGTTTTGCTTTAAGCCATGCCCGTTTTGGGTCTGTAGAGGAAAACAAGCGTGTGGTTCAGGTATCAGTATCAATGTCAACGTGTCTGTATTGGTATCTAAATGTTGATGCCCAGCCCTGGAGATGGAAACACCCATTCCCTTCATTTCACAAATGTTGTCATGCTACATTTGATAATGCTAACGCTAATGCTAATGGGAGCTGATTGTGTTGAGTGGGTAACAGGGATAGTGATATATTTGCAAGACCAATGAATATGTGATTTTGATTTTGATCAGACGTTTGTTACTCTAGACAAAAAAAGACGATAACATCGACAAAGGAATCTTTTTTTTTTAATTGCAGACATATTAATATGTATTAATACCCAAAACATGTATTTTTAATACATTTCTTTTGTTGCAAACATTGATATCACATCCAAAAAAAATTACTTATTCCTTTTTTTGCTTTCTTTATATTTGATTCGGAGCAAAACCTCACTTAAATGTAAAAAAAAATCAAGCATAGAAAACTGTTAATTATCCAAGTGTGCTCATCAGTGCCTCGCCAACATCGTGTTGCCACGGCAACTTTATCATCTAGCACATTAAAAGCAGTAGTCTGCCAAAGACTAAATATACAAGCATTGGCTGTAGGTGCTGTTTCTCAGGCAGGGTGGAAGATTTTATAATTTTTCTTTTTTTCAATACCCTGAAAGCAGCCTCACAGGTAGAGTTTCGGTTTAGATGACTCGTTCCTGAAGGAAAAAACTCCTCCTTTATCAGCCGTGCTCAGCCTTTCCTGGCTCGCTTCAGTAATTCGCAAGGGAGATGAGAGAGAGAAATAGTTTCGACTTTATCTTTAGGTCTTCAAATTCCCGCTAAAAGAACAGTTAGATTGACAGGCTGTTTTTAGGCTAGCTGAAACTTTTCAAATAGCTTGGTGAAGTCAGTTTAGGTGAACATTTACTTCGAGTTCAACTCCTGTCAACAGTCAGTTTGGATTACTTTAAATATACTGTATATATACAGTACTGGGCAAATGTGATAGGTACATGTGAAAACTGGAATTATAAAAGTGTTTCTTTGTAAAAAAAAGTAAAATACTATTGAAATACAAAAGTCTTTAGCAAATTAGTGCTTAAAGTAAATTAGTGATTAAAACACTTACAAAGCTCTCCACATGGTGGTCTAGTATTATTTATAGTAATAATACTAGGTAAATATTTATAGTATTATTGGAACTATATGAAATTGAACAAATCCATGCAATAAAGCACAAAAAAGATTAATCTAACATTACATTAATGTTGCTGATTGGATCATGACTAGAACCAAACTAGCTTAAAAAAAAAATGCTTCCTGATGATAAATTATTGTCACATTTGATTCAATACATTGTTCCAATGTGATCTGGAGTTTTACAAGCAAACGTTTTAATTAATGTGCTTAGGTATAAAATACAGCTCTGGAAAAAAAAGAGACCATTTAAGTTTCTGAATCAGTTTCTCTGATGTTGCTATTTATAGGTTTATGAACGTTGTTGTTTTATTTTATGAACTACGGAAAACATTTCTCCCAAATTCCAAATAAAAATATTGTCTTTTAGAGCATTTATTTGCAGAAAATGAGAAATGGCTGAAATAAGTTTTAAGAGTTCAGAAATTAATATTTGGTGGAATGACCCTGGTTTTAAATCACAGTTTTCATGAATTTTGGCATGTTCTCCTCCACCAGTCTTACACACTGCTTTTGTATAACTTTGTGCTACTCCTGGTGCAAAAATACAAGCAGTTCAGCTTGGTTTGATGGCTTGTGATTATCCATCTTCCTTTTGATTATATTGCAGAGCTTTTCAATTTGGTAAAATCAAAGAAACTTTAAAGTGGTTTCTTGTTTTTTTCAGAGCTGTATTTGCACAGTACTGTATATAATGTATAAAATGGATACTGAACCTGTAGGATGTATTAAGCCTTGTTTTTCAAAAGGTTATGTTTGCGGTAAGTTTAGGCAGCACAAAGTACACTGTTAATTCCTAACAGTAAAGAAGCAAGACAGTTGTAAATGGCTTGTGAATGGCTGTAAAATTATTATTTTTACATTTTCAGCAGTTGGAGGGAAACGCTACACCCGTCACAGTACATAGAGATTTGCTCTTTTCAACCCGAATGAAAATTAAGTTTATTTCTTTAAAAAAAAAAAAGTAGAAAACAAAGTCACTGAAGCCCGGGCTCATTACTCTCCAGTCAGAGCTGGACGTCAGCACCGAGCTCACGCCAGCTGAAATAAATTGCAGAGAGCAGTGGGTGACTTTTAGAGAAGCGATTAAGAAACAGAGCATGCAAATGTTAGTCTGAGCAGAGTCTGACTTGTATTACAGAGCACACACTTCCCCTTAGCCCTGCTGTACATAGAGATTTTACACTGCAGGACGAGCTGCACTCTATTTATTTGAGTGTTTATTTCTAACACTTACAAAACATTACATGATATCCACTCAAATTTGTCTTTAAATGCATTTACTTTCAACAGTAAATGTGTTGATGCTATTCATGTGGAAGTGACAGCAGTAAATTCAGTGCAGCACTCTGATCAGTGTATTCAGCATCCCTTCAAATTCCACTTGTTTATATAGCTGTTGGATACATGTGGATAAGTGTGTGTTTTTTAAGAATCCTGTTTCTTTGCCCGCTTTTCCTATTCATTGTAGCAAATGTACAAAATGTATCATAAAAGACTCAGATTTCTGTAGCCATTGGCTTCGTTTTTCATACAAAAACTGACTAGCTCCATAGAATTACTATTAGGGTGAACATTAAACTCAACTGAAGCTCATAGAATGAACATATAGCTTTTACTATAACACTCTGTCTGATATAATTCCCACCCTCAATTGTAAAAGAAATACTGTTTAGTAAATGACAACATTTAAAAATATGCAGATTTAGGCAAATATTTGCACTTTTAGATGCTCTTTTTTATTTTCCTTATTAAAAAAGAATATATGAGGAGAGAACCAAATAGCTGTGATGAGACCTGATTCAAAGCTAAACTGGAGTTTTGCACATGTCAAACACAGCATATCTATTACATATCCAGCGGTTAATAAAACATACTTTTTATCTTTTTAAGAGACACAACTGGATTTAACTATAAATAAATCTGGCAACATTGTTTTGCTTTACTACTTATAAAATGTAATTACAAATGACAAAACAGTGACATAGTTACATAATGAAAGCATTTATAGTCATATTCAAGAGCTTGGTACCCCTGTACATGTTGTGTTGATTTTTTACATGGAAAAATAAGTTTTAATTTTCTTTAATCACAAATAAAGTTCATTGAGGGTTCTTTAGAGAAGGCAATAGTTCTACGGTTAGAGTTTTCTTCAAATACAAATTGAGCCTTTAAAAAAAAACTTTTCAGTAATATATATACTGTAGACCTTTTTTTTTTCTTAGTGTCTTCCTAAACAAAAATGTATTTAAAGGTTATTTAGTAAAGGTAACAACAACAAAAGCCATAACAATTCAAAGACCCATGTGTATGATTTAGTGGTAAGGTGGTCAAAATCTATTGTATAAATAATTTAATGGTAATTTAATGGTTTTATATAGCTCGAAAAAGAGTTCCACCGATAAAGAACCATGTTTTTGAGCTTGACAGACATATAGTATATATATAAAAAATAAATAAATGCTTTTCTTATATGATAAAATAAAATTGTGCCCTAAAATGTAACAAAAGAATATTTTAGAATAGTTTTTTTGTGTTTACAGAGGACATAACTTATTTACAATAAGAAAATCAACATACGACTATAGATTAAGCATTCTGTAAGGAAATGCTTTTAATGATTTTTCATAAAAATGACAAAAATCTAATTCAAACCGTAAGAAAACTAAAGTGGAATAAACTGAAAGTTGGAAATCTGCACTTTCCTCACAGTTACTCTCCTTGTTTTTAGTGAACTCAGAGTCAGAAATCATTGCTAATAGAATCAGAGCATACTTTTGTCACTGCTGGTGGTAACCGAGGTACAGGATCCACCCCCCACAGAGTCCTGAGCTGACACAGACTGCCCCAGTGATGGTCAGACCTGAGGGAGGGAGTGTGTGTCTGTGTGTGTGTGTGTCTGTGTGTGTGTGTGTTTTCCAGTGATGTCACCCAGACAGCTCTGGGCCCCTGAGGCAGATTCCCATGTCCTTATTCTTTCCCAGTGAGACCGAGTTCACAGCACTGAGTGAGCGGGCGAGAGACAGAGCCAGAGGTGGAGAAAAAGAAACAGAGAGAGAGAGAGAGACAGCTAAGGCACTGTAACAGTTAGACAGGCAAGAATCATCTCCTATCTCTGCTCATTCAATACGTGTTGAGGTTAATTACACCTAGCTGTGTAATCTTATCCAATATCTGTCCGATATCCATATCTGACATGTTCAATATAGTTTGGTTCAGATGTATTCTCAGCCTGAGCAGATTGTTTAAAAAAAAGGGTATTTATATTAGGGCTGCACAATATATCATTTAAGCATCATCATTGTGATATGCGCATGTGCAATATTCACATCACAGGATTGCGATGTCACCTAAGGCAATTAAATCAAACACGTCATGTTGCAATGTTTTGATTCTTGACACAGGAATTAGATACACAGCGTTGTCTCTGTGTCTGTGTAAGTGACAGGCTGCTGCTGCCTGAGAAGCACAAGGAGGAGGGGATGCGCGAGGGAGGGGGAGCGCAAGGGGTAAACAAGAGCATGGCCTCCATCCACAAGGTTGGGCACGTGCTTGTAAACACACGTGTTAAAAGCTGTGCACCTCAGTCCAGCACAGTTTTGCACAGATATTTCCAGTTACAGCTGAATTCACGCTTTACATCCCAGAAAAACGCTCTTATTTACCTTTTAAAAAGCCATTTAAATGCCTAATTAAAGGGCCGATAACTGTTGTTTTGCTGTTTTTCTTGGGTTTTGAGTACTCAGCGCTGACTCAGCTCTTGATTGGTCTAGATGCGAGACAGCGCTTGGGTGGAGGGCGGGGCTGTTGACGTCATAGACCCTGCAGTGTTTAATATCGCAATATATATCGTCGAAAAAAGAACATTTGCAATATAAAATTTTTCCAATATCGTGCAGCCCTAAATCATATAATTTTCTTATTGTTGCACTAAATTTAGTAGTTAAAGCAAGGCGATATATATAAAAGAGTGCAAACTCTTACACCAAAGGTAATTTAAAATAAAATATATACATAAAACTCAACACTTTAAACCTATCCCAACCTGGCTTGTTTATTAAATGTCGTCTTTGGACATGAATAGGCTACATTTAAAATATCGTAAAACTCTAAACTCTAAAATTTAGAGTGAGGGTTGTTATGAAATGGCTCATTGTATAGAGACTTGCCAATTTAGACTTGTTTACAGTGGTGGGGATCTGAAACAGGGGTTGCCATGTAACACAAAAATATATAGTAAATAGATTTTGTCCTCGGAATAAAATTGTATCCCACCACAATAAATGTTAAAATATAAGTCTTATAAATAACTAAATAAATATTCTCAAAACTGTGGCAAAACAGTGTCTCAGGTATCAGGCCTGAGTTTTTGAAAGGGATTTTTTTTATTTAAGTCTGGTTCCATTATTAAGCACTATATACATTACTGATTCTGTAAGTCTCTATAGAATGGAACACCTTACCCACTCTGAATGACTCTACTGATGCTTGAACAATTTAAAAAAACATGGAAGTTCCCAATTTGCCTCATCGTGCAAGTTTAGAATAAATATAAGTAGAATAGAAATAAAAGTATATATATAAATATATATATATATATATATATATATATATATATATATATATATATATATATATATATATATATATTTATTCATAAAAAAATGCCCCCTATGAGACTATTTGTATTACTCTTCTGTCTGTCATCTGGTCCAATAAGGAATCATACATTACTGTATATTAGGAATCTGCTTTTATATTCTGCCCTCAAACACCACACTGAACTCATTTTCTATTCATATATTCACTTCAGCACTGTCACTGTCACACATTTCTTCAAGTGTACATACAAATGAAAAAAGTCATTGATTCAACAGGCGTGATTAATTGTGCATCAACACAATTACGTGACTCTGTTTACCTCCTCTTCACAGTAATTGTGTTGATGTGCTGTACTTTATTGATGTGCAAAATTATGTGCACATTTAAATCAATATATTCAGCACATTAATGCTTTCCAGTGCAGGGAAACTCAATGCTGTTTATTCCCGATTAGTCACCCCCGTAACTTTATACCCACTTATATCTAATCTCTGAAGAGCTGGTGTGTATTACATTATATTTCCAGTGTTTTTTTTTTTTTTTAAATGAACCAAAATAGCACACTGAGCACACAAAGCCAATAAAATAATGCAACCTAAACAAAATAAGAATATATATTTTGACTTCTTCCTCTTTGGTCCTCCTCATTTCTTGGGTGTACAAAAGCTTGTTTATATCTATATATAAATAATATAAATATGAACGGTTGTAAAGTATTGTTTGTCTTAATGCACTATCAGGCAGTAGCACTTTCTGCCCATATGTAATTCTCCCTAAACTGATGATGGGTTCTTTTGGTGTACATCTTTCTTTTTTTTATTTTTTATTTTCTAATTTCTTTGGAGTCCCCCCACTCTTCCCTAATTCTGCTCTTCTTTTCCCAAATGCAAGCTCCCAGTTCTTTGCTGTTGTGTGTTGTACAATAAATTGAGGTGCAAAGAAAAAAAATACAACATTTACTAATGTAACCGTAATATCGGCCCAACTCGATGATGCAAAGTCAGTACGTTTTTATGTGGAGGAAAACTGCTTTTGAGGACACGTAATGTGCATAATGCTGTTTTAAGTCTATGCTAAACATGTTACACTAATGCTGACTTGTACTGTATGTTGAATTTGTTAACACAATGAACGTGCAAATAAAAGGAAAAATTGACCCACTACACATGAAACATCTGCTTTATTGCTTATGAATACAGTGTCAATCATTTTTGGCAATCAATTATTGGCATACTTTTTTGTTGCTGTAATTAGAAGATTAGATTGATCTACAAATGGCACACAGTTTATACAGAAACATTAATTTCAACATTTTATAAAATAAGTGATATGTGAGTTGTTTAGTTTTTGAACAATTTTACAGCACAAAAAGAAAATGAACCTCTAACAAACTTTTAGTTAACACAAAAGATTGGAGCTTTCAAATTTTAAAGCTTTATAAATACTCTGACTTCTCAAATCGTGCCTCAACAGTCAGCAGCCATGGGATCCTCCAAGTAGTGTTTCAAGTAGCTGTTTCCTCAGCCACCATCTTGGCATTAAATCACATTAAATCATAAATCGACTGACCAGCACGAATGAATAGGTACGACATGGCAACAGATTGCAAAATTAAATCCAAATTTTGTTTAAATAACTATTGCACACTTTCTGTAAATCCTATGAAATTAAATTCACTTCTCAATTATCACTGTGTTTGTCTGCTATATGATATATTTAACTGAAATTGCTGATCTGAACAACCAGTGATTTTGTAAAGGAAAATCATGAAAATTGTCAGGGGTGCCCAAAATTTTTAATACCACTGTATCTAATGACTGTCAACATGAGAATAAAGAGAACCATGCAACAAATGGCATAAATGTGACTTTTCAGTTGTAGTTTCTTTCCTGCTTGTCGAAGGTACTGTTTGTATAAATAGTCACGATCTGTGTACGTTCAAAGTTCTTTAGCCTCATTTTAAATGTCAGGGCCTCAGAATTCTACCAATGTGTGGAACTCCAAATCTCATCAAAGTTTGGAGCTAGAGCTTGTTAATGGTGTAAAAATAGTGATTTCTTTGCATGGGCAAATCTACGCCCCTATCACTAGCATTATAAGACTGTTGAGAGCGTCTACTAAAAGCGGTGTATTTCAGAATGCTGGGGTAAATGGAGGAGGGCTATTCAACACAAGTTCATACTTGTTATCATGTTTCACTACACCCCAAGTCTATTTTACACCGGAGTTCTCCTTTAAGGTAAATTACATTTCCTCTCCATATTATCAGTATAGTGATTGCTGGCACAGGAAGACCTGGGGATCTGGTGCTTTCCTCTGATCATGCTGGCTGCCTAGAGATGCTGCATCAGCAGGAGTTTGAAAAGAGGTGAGGCTTCATGTGTATTGAGGAAAATTGGGTAAAATTAAAAATAATTTATATAAAAACACATTCCTTACAAAATGCATCAGACTTTGTTTGAAAACATTGAAAACAAATTAAGCTGAAGAAGAAAAAGCAGAAAAGAACCATCAAAGGGTTTTCTTTCGATTACTCTTCCACTGCACCACTATACCACAGACTACTGCAAAATCATTCTCAAGGTCTTTTGCTGTCAAGCGGGGGTGTTGATTTTCATGCTGATTTGCATTACAAACTGAATAAATGGCAGCCTGAAACAGCTTTACTATCTCCTTATAGCCTGCTCTCATGCTTCATTTTCAGAAAGCTAAGATGATGTTTTTTGGGGGGGGGGGGGGGGATTTGAGGAATCAAGAGTATTTATAAATCTTTGAAATTTGCCTCACATGGCCTTTTCTAATGATGATTCTGAAGGAACGAACCACAGGGTGCAACTCAGTTGAGCATTCATTATTAATACCTACTTGTTTTTGAATATAAAGTATAGTTAAAAGTGTCATATATACTTATGCTTTCTTATAAACAGTGAATTTTGAGTATGGTCCCGGAATAGGAGAAGATGGTATGTATTGTGCTAAGCAGTATCCAGTTATACTAGACATATATTAACAGTAAATAAATAATAAGTAAGTAATGAATTACACATAGTGACAGTGAACGGATAGTTTTGTGTATGATGAATGGGGACACACATATATACAGTGAGTCCAAGAAGTATTTGATCCCTTGCTGATTTTCTTCGTTGGCCCACTAATAAAGACATGATCATTCTATACTTTTAATGGTAGATGTATTCTTACATGGAGAGACAGAATATTAAAAAGAAAATCCAGAAAATAAATCTAAGGAATATATATTAATTGATTTGTATTTCATGGAGTGAAATAAGTATTTGATCCCTTAGTATTCATTAGCAGTTCTGGCTTTTACAGACCAGTTAGACACTCCCAATCAACTTGTTACCTGACCTGAAGCCACCTGTTCTCACTAATCACTTGTGTGAAAAACACCTGTCCACAGAATCAGACAGATCACACAGATTTCAAGTCTCCAACATGGGTAAAACCAAAGAGCTGTCACAGGACCTCAGAGTCAGAATTGTTGACCTTCACAAAGCTGGAATGGGCTACAAAAAGATTAGTAAGGTGTTGGATGTGAAAGTAACAACTATTGGTGCAATTATCAGAAAGTTTAAAGAGTATAACATGACAATCAACAGACCTCGGCCCGGTGCTCCAAAGAAGATTTCGCCTCGTGGGGTGGCAATGATGCTGAGAACGGTCAGAAATCGTCCTGCAACCACTCGGCAGGAGTTAGCAAATGACCTGAAGGCAGCTGGGACCACAGTTTGCAAGGAAACAATTGGCAACACTTTGCGCAACAATGGATTCACATCCTGCAGTGCCCGAAAGGTACCCCTGCTGAAGAGAGCACATGTGGAGGCGCGCCTCAAGTATGCCAATGATCATTTGAAAGATGAACCAAGTTATTGGGAGAAGGTTTTGTGGTCAGACGAGACCAAAATTGAACTTTTTGGCCTCAACTCCACCCGCCATGTGTGGAGGAAGAAAAATGCTGCCTATGACCCCAAGAACACTGTGCCCACCGTCAAGCATGGAGGTGGAAGCATAATGTTTTGGCGGTGTTTCTCTGCCAAGGGTACAGGGCTACTTCACCGCATCACTGGGAAGATGGATGGAGCCATGTACCGCACAATCCTGAGGGACAACCTCCTCCCCTCTGCCAGGGATCTGAAAATGGGCCGTGGTTGGGTCTTCCAACATGATAACGACCCTAAACATACAGCAAAGGCAACAAAGGATTGGCTCAAGAAAAATCACATTAAGGTCATGGAGTGGCCCAGCCAGTCGCCAGACCTCAATCCGATCGAAAATCTATGGAGGGAGCTGAAGGTCAGAGTTGCCAAGCGACAGCCCACCAACCTTCATGATTTAGAGAGGATCTGCAAAGAAGAGTGGGCCAAAATTCCCCCTGGTGTGTGTGCTAAACTTGTGGTTAACTACAACAAACGTCTCACCGCTGTGCTTGCAAACAAAGGCTTTGCCACTAAGTATTGAGTGTGTTTGGCAAGAGGGATCAAATACTTATTTTCCTCATTGAAATACAAATTAATTAAAATATATTCTTTAAAATTATATTCTGGATTTTGTCTTGATATTTTGTCTCTCCATGTTAGAATATATCTACCATTAAAAGTGCAGAAGGATAGTGTCTTTATTAGTGGGCAAACAAAGAAAATCAGCAAGGGATCAAATACTTCTTGGACTCACTGTATAATGCACATGACTATTTACAGTATCTGTCATGTCTTAGCCCTGTCTTATGTCTCTGTGTGTTGTTCCCACGTGACCCCTGCTCCTCTGTGTCCCCTGTCTCAGTAGTTTTCCACCATGTGTCTCATTTGTAGCTCTGCCCCTTCCCCAGGTGTTTCCACTTCTAGTGTGTTTCATGTTACTATAAATAATCCTCCTCTGTCACTTGTCCTTCGTCGGTCTTTGCACCTTCCCCTGTTGTTTTGTCTCTCTCAGTGTTTCATAGCTTCTCTCAGTGTTTCCTTGTCTTCTATAGCCTTAGTCCTTTGTTTTCACGTTTATAGTTTATTTCCTTGTTTATTTTCTAGTTTATTTCCCTTGTATATATTCCCTGTTTGTTTATCATTATTAATTTATCTAGTTTGTTTATGTTCTTTAGTCTCCCTCGTTTATTTTGGTTTATTATCTTTGTTACGTGTTTACTTGTTTCTTTGTTTATCTTAGTTATTTATTTAATAAATTATTTATTTCGCCCTTACCTGCACTTGCGTCCGCCTCCTCGTCTCCCTGCCTGGGTCAACCGTGACAGTATCACATTTCATACAGTAACTGCATAAATTATGCTCAAATTTCTGCATGCCACCATGATTGGATGAATGAGTAGATAATTAGTAATAATAAAACTGTGAATATTTCTTTTTAAGCTTAAACCAAAAATATATGTTTATCATAAAAAGCTATACAAGTTTAGCTATTCATATTATTCAGCTAAAGGTAAAAAAAAAACGGTTTTCTACAGATGTCATCATCTTACTGGAAGAGACCCCACATCTGCATATGAATGATTCTTATATTTCTGTGTTCTACATCCACTTGTGTTGAGCTACACTTTACAGAATACACCTCTCACTCAGGACTCTCACATGGTCATTAGAAGCCTATCAGGAACTGTTCTCACTCTCTAGTGCTGATCTGCTTCAGCTGTGACTGATTATTGATTCCCTGCATCTGGCATTATTACACTGTACGAATACCCCTTTCTTTTTCTGTCTCTCTTTGCGAAGTATTGCCAACATTACACTGACCCTGTACTGTTATTTTGGTGTATGTCATATGTGCCCTGACTCAGATGTGGGGAAATGTGGTGAAGGATAACTCAGATAAATCTGATTATAGCAGTTGTTTCCACATTTGTCTAGAACAGTGTCTGTGGTTTTTACACCACAAAACTCTCACATGTATATTCATATTTTTAATGAGGGTTTTTCACTGTAGCCCACCAGTGATATCCTTCTCTGTGTAAAGTAGCTGTGGACAGACTTTATTTATAGATTTTATTTGTCTGCTTTTTTCACTTCTACACCAGCAGTATTTTAGTAGGCCTAGTCTTTAAAGGTTCCTTTTTGCAAAAATCCAATTTTTCTTGCTCTTTGTGTAATACTATAGGTCTCTCCAAGTTGTATATTAATGCTGCACATGAAACTGTTCCTCAACCTCCATTGTCTACAGAAGCTTGTAAAAGAAAATATACAGAATCAGGTAAAGCACAACACGTGAATTAGTATTCATGGTACTAGACCTGGGCTACCCACCTCCATGTGTAACTATATTTTACATAGGATCTCCGGCGAATTTGGCATTTTTCAGAGATTCTAAGACTTGACATCTGATCTTGCAAAGACTGTTATTAGTGTAAAAATTCTTTATTTTAAAACATCTCTGTTGTCTGCCTCCTGGTGTCGAAGTGCTGTTAGCCAATCAGAGGCGATATGTTTGCCGAAATCCTATCATATAACTGTAATATGTAGAATAATGCCTCTGTGATTACTATTTAAGGTTTGACACCCTGTTTGACTGCACTGGTGTGACTGGTGAAATGGGCAGAGAGTTGCTTGTAAGTGTTATTACTGTACCAATAGAGCTTACATGTTTCTCTCGCTTTCATCGATGTTTCTGTATTCCTCAGCTTGTCCAGAAATGCATGTTAGCATTTTTTAGGGGTGGCCCAAAGCATGAACTGCATCTCCCAAATATAGGGAAGTTCAAGAACAAGCAATGCCAATTCTTGCATAATACTACTTTTAATAGCTAGAGCAAAGTTTTAGTTCAAATCTTAAAAAGCCATTATCCAGAACAATTTGGATGTTTTCCTGCTGAAAACACACTTCTTTCAATTCTTCTGTTCATTGGCGGGTTTAGTGAAAGTGTTTAAGCAGTACACCAAACCATGCTGGACTGGAATTTCAGCACCCTGGGCTAGAGTTGATTCTGTCTGTGATTACAGCTGGTTTGAGGTGAACCCACATAAAACGGCAGGCCTAGACAGCATTTTTGGAATAGTGCTCAAGGGGTGTGCTTATCAGTTCATCTTTGATGAACATCCATGATGCAGGTGGCTGTCCTTGCATGCTTAAAATCAGCCATGAATATTCGCTTGCACTGTCTGCCCTGTACACCCTACTCACTCTACACCAAATATCACAGCATCCATAATAATCAAATTATCAAGCAGGGAATCCTCTGAAATATACAGGGCACAGGGGCACCAGGGCAAGGATTGGAAACCACTGGGTTGGGCTCTATTAGCACAAGATGAAACTCACATTACTTGAAAAAGTCTTACTTACTGTCATGACTCCACTTTGCAACTCTGCTTGCAACGTGAACCTTGCGTTCCTACAGGTAAAAGAACCAGAATTAAATTTGGGTGTTAAGTAAACAACTAGATGGGCTGATGCAAAAAACGATGGATAGGTTGTTCTACTCTGCAACTGGTCAATGTAAAATGTGTTTGGCTGGGAGCAAGAATTTAAGTGGTTGATGCCAAATATGATTGGCAGGCTTTTATATACCTTTATAGACCTTGCTCATTTAGGTCTCCGGTCTGCAGCCAGAGTTGCCAGGTTTGCGTTTTTTTCCACCAAATTAGGCTTGGTTTGAAAATCCAGTTGCGGGTGAAAATTCAGGGGTGGGGGTGAGTTTTTTTTGGCCTACTTTTAAAAATTACCACGACCGCCAAAAAAAACTAAAAAAGTGGGTGTTGCCTTGGATGGACATGGCAAGAGAGAGAAATCACAATGTAACCAGAAATTAGCAGGCGATGAGAAGAGAGTTTAGGAGGGGCAAGAATTGAGAAATGAGTAAGTAAAAGTCTTTTTTTTTTGCAACTTAGGTTTTGGACTGACTTTGGGCTGGATATTTTGGTTGGATCTGGCAACCCTGTCTGCAGCGCTACCCTTCTGGAGTGTCCTCGCTGTCAGCTGACCTCATTAACGCTTCGGCAGTCCGGCCGAGGCCCAGAGCTGAACCCCACCGGCTTTAGGACCCGGTGGCGGCGGCGGTGGCAGTGGCAGCACTGCGCCCTCCACGGGGCTGTGTGTGTTTACAGTGGAGAGAATGGAGCTTTAGAAACTGGAGTTTTTATTAATCACCAATCAGAATGATCACCTGCCTTACTGCTGAGGGGACGATGAGGACTGATACACTGTGATACAGGTGAGCACACACCTGCAGCTTTACCTACTTCTTTAAAAATCAATCAACGAGTTTTAATGTTGAGGTTACTAGAAGTTCTACAACTGAGTGAATAGTGCCTCCAAAAGTTTTTTTTCACTCATTTATTTATTTTTGCACATTTATTTTTTAGCTAACCAAGCAACTTTTACTTTGTTGTTTTTTCTCACTTTATGCCGTAAAATCCCACTAGAGGGGGGAGGGCTGCAGGCTGGGCAGTGAACTTGAGGCTCGGGGCTGGTTTTAAAAGTGTTGTTGAATGTTTTTGTTAGACTTTAAGCTCTCAAAATGGCACTTTCTTGTCCCCTTTCGCTGCACTGAGTCAGACAGCCAGCTTAATCTGTAAATGACGGTCAAGAATAGCTTGTTTTAGTTAACAGAACATGAGCGGGTCTATTGAATTAGCTGAACAATCGGGTCTCTCTTCGCTCTGCGGTCACGATGCTGGTCCTGCTCTCTCTCTTTCAGTGTATGTCAGTTTGGCTCCACATTTACACACTTTTCTCCGCTTTTTATTCACTTCATAATCTTTTAAAAGTGTTTTTTTTTCAATCAGGGAAAAGAGGCCTGTCTGGTATACTCTGCGTGTTTTACCCAGGTTTCCTCATTCTAACGGTGAGCTGATAAAACTTTAGTGGAGAAAGTGCTGCTCTCAAACAGCACGCAGAGTTTCAGCCCCTGTCCTCAGAGCTGATCCTGACCGAGGCCTAAACTGACCAGTCCAGGGGCTCTGCTGCAGCCCGAGCCCCAGACTGGAGCACTTCAGCTGGGTAGAGCTGAGTAGGTTGTCACGGTGTTCCTCTATAGAACCATCTACCAGTAGTTCAGACAGTCATGCTTGTTATAATAGGTAAATGCTGTAAAAATCCAATTGCATTCCAGAAAAAAACAGTATCACTGAGGTAAGGCACTGTTAAAAATCTGATCTGGAAAATATGGCTAGAATAAATTCACAATATATATTTTAATGGTGGTTGTTTATCATTTCAATATTTATAAGAACACCAGATGTCTGTACTTACAAACTTCTGAAAAATTATTTTGCCAGTTTTTAGGGCTGCAAATAGCTGATTATTTTGGTAGTCGACTAATCTGATTTTTGTTTTTTCGATTAGTCAACATTTATTTCTGCCATGTCCATCTCTAAAAACAAAGAACATGGGATTTAAAATGAGTTTTATTTGTTTATACATTAAAAATACTCATATTTAGTCATTAAATATGTAATCTGTTGGGTTTGGGGACATAGGGACCACATTACTCCAGTGCTGGCCTCTCATCACTGGTTACCAGTGAGATACAGAATTGATTTAAACATTTTAGTGTTGACCTACCAGGCTGTACATAATGAGGCCCCAGCTTACATTTCTGAGCTTTTGTTTCCACTTAATAATGTAAGGTCTTTAAGGTCCTCCAGCCAAGTTTTACTGTCTGTTCCACAAACTAAAATAAAGCTAAAGGGTGACCGGCCTTTTGCACCTCGAGTGAAACCTGTGTGAGTGAACAATTTACCTCCAATTTATCTCCAAATAGGCACTTTGTGTAATGCAGTACTGTTAAAAAGTAACAATTAGTTGACAATTAAATTTTTAGTCGACAAATTTAAATAATCGGCATTGTCAATTATATTGACTTATCGTTGCAGCCCTACCTATTTGTCATATAATGTGTCCTTTAATGAATGTAAGTCAGTGACAGATGCTGTAAATAACGTATTCCTAAATATGTAAAATGTAAAAAACCTTTTCACAGTCACTGAAATACTTTCCGTCACAATATACAGTACCAGTCAAAAGTTTGTGTTAATTTTTTTTCCTACATTGTAAATTAATACTGAAGTCACCCAGACTATGAAGGAACACATAAGGAATCATATAGTAAATAAAAAAGTGCTAAACAAACTAAAATACTAACTGAGGTGGCTCTTATGTTGGGTGCTGTTAACTTGTGTTTTTTGAGGCTGGTAACTTCTTCAAATGTTTCAGGTTGACTGACTCTTTTTTTTTTTTCTTAGTTGAGTTTCTGCCATAATATGGATTAGAAAATTACTCAAATAGGGCTATTCACTGTATACCAATTCTGCCTCTTCATAACTTTACAATTGATGTTCTCAAACACATTAAGAGGACAAGAAATTCAGTGATTAACTCTTGGCAAGGCACAGCCTCTTACAGAAAGGCATTTCAAGTAAATACTTTTCAAAGCTGACTGAGAAAAATAATTTGCAAAGCTGTCACTTTGAAGAATCTAAAATCTAAAACATATTCTGCTGTGTGTAACACATTTTTGTTTACTTAAAAACTGCATATGTTTTTCTTCTTAGTTTGGATGACTTTAGTATTAATCTACATTGTAGAACACATTAAATTCAGTGTTTTTTATTATTTTAAAGTGTTTAACGTATTACTGGTACTTTATAAAAGTATAAAATTATTGACCAGCCCCAGTTCTCACTCTCTAAATAATCTCAAATGTATTGGATATATAGAGGTCCATCACTTTAGTTCCACTGCTCCACAGCCCAACACTGGAGGGTTTATTTAGCAGGGTGACCTTACTCTCCAGATCATCTCATTTTGTTGGCAGAACTTTTTGATTGTGAGTATGCAAATTTGTAAGTATGCAAATACCCATGTGTTGACAAAGTATTTTTCCACCTAAACCTAAATAACTAAATAACTGAAATCATTACATGAAATCATCCAAAAGCTTGTCTGAATAAATTTGGACAAATTTGGAATATATATGAATCCCAGTAGTGGTCAAATTAAGTGGCCATAATTTGTCTTAAAATGGACTTGGACAGAAAATCTATTATTGCTTAGCTTACTGATATAACTTAATTTCTTGCTTGTGGCTAGTGGAGACTGTACTATAATACTGGGAAAACTGTAGGTAGGTATAGTGGTTAATTAACCCCAATTTTTCAGTTTGTTGTTTACTGTGAAGCCTGCAAACTTAATATTGGTAATTTTGTGATTTTTGACATTTTCTTATTGTAATAGTGGTGTTAAATATTTTCTGGAGATATTAAAAGTGTTTAAGCCATGTTTAAAGCTCTGTACACACATAAGATCAGTTTTGAATAAAGTAAGGAAGGGGCTAAGCAGTTCATTAAAGAATCTATGACTGTTATTTAGAAACATAATAATTTAAAATAAAAAAAATATTAGAAAAACTTGGGAAAATCATTGGCTTATATAAACAAATGCTGTTGTTTTTTCCTCCTCCTGTATGGCCACTATTTTGGAGGTGAGAGGAGCTTTTTGTGCGATATCTGCAGCGTATATTAAGTTGAAATAATGTACATCATTTACAGTTTGGAGGAGTCCAGGTGTGGTGCTGAAATGCAGAAGTGGCTATGTTTCAGTTCGTGCACCTCCTTTTAAACTGTCCTGCACATTTCCAACAAATATACGTTTAGGAACCCAAAAAGTTCATTCCCTTTAAGCAAAGAATAGTAGGTTTTTCAGGGCAAACTGTTGTGGGATGTCTAGTTGTAGAGGAGCAAGGAGCTGTGGCGACCACACAAAGAGCCAAACATTGATCCATGTTTGCTTTTTGTAGAAAAGCAAACTTCTGTAACAACAGAACAAATTCCCACAGGTAATCTATGTACTCAATCTTTTCACTTCTGTTTACTGCCGTTGTGCAACGCCCTCTGTGATGTATCCTTGGTTCTATTAAAACCTGTGCAAATGTGGGCTGGTTCACTGCATCAAGGTTCTTATAAGCCTAAACAGAACCAATTCTGTTTTGGTTGAGAAGGGCTAACTGTGCACTTTTTAAAAAAGTGCATTCACTGTTGTCTCTCCCCTGCCTGAAATGTTTTTTTTGTTCTTCTGAGTGGAGCGTTCTATAAACAGTGATAGAAACATGGTAGTTCACAGAAAGCTCCAGCCCCAATATGCTGATTCATTTGACTGTGGTCAGTGTCACCCACTACTCTAGGGGCAAGATGTTGGATGGATTATGGAAGATGGATTATGGTAATGATTATATTGATTACATAATACTCCCAGTGCTTCCCAGTGCTGTTGTTGCACATCCAGGTCTTGAGTATTCGTATGGCCCACCTAATGTTTCTTCTTTACTGCACTTTTAATTGAGAAAGAAACACACAGTTTATAACAAATTAGTTATTTATAAAAGTAGACTTTTAACAGGGTGTAAGGTAGCAATGAGCATCGCAACATGCCTTGAGCAGGGTATAAGATAGGGCCCTGTGTGAGCAAAGAAAGAAATAGAAACAGACAAGTTCATGATTAGTCAACACTAAAATTCACAGTCGACAAGCAGTGTTGATTATATCTACTGATTGTTGCATATTTACATAAATAAATATTTATACATTGAGTATTTACATAATCATGCTTCCATAGTAGGCCTGGTCTACCAAACGTTGTTTCACTAATATAAAATTCCCTCCAGACTGACGGGTGTAAAATGTTTGCTGAACCAGCCTTTATACATCAGTTTTTCCAGCATCAGTCAATAACTCTGTTCAGTTCTGCACTCCCATATTGATCCTCCACAGTGCTGCAGCAAATGTGTGTTACTGACAGTGGTTAATGTAGCTGCCGACCAGTGGACTCATCACAGTGTCACATGAACAGCTCGGCCAAATGAGTCACTTCCTCTACTGCTCCAAACTTTGCCACTAGTGTCAAAAGCACACGCATAAGTGCGCTAAAAAAAGACATGGTCACACATTACAGCCAACACCATGATTAAAAAGTACACATGAACTGCACTCATTGTTACAGCTTAGGCTACACTGTACTGATCGCTTAACCCCTTTCAGACCTGAATTATCTCCAGTGATTCGGGGGTGGGGGAAAGTAAGAATGCTGTTTTCTGACTGTAATGCACAGAAAATAAGACTAATATTCTTCCATAAAATCTGTATAGCAAATAAATCCAGTTAACTAAAATCTAAAATATTATTTCTTTTATTATTTTCATTGCATTGGAAGCATGTGTAATATTTTATATTTTATTTTGACCTCTCTATTTCATGAACCATCCCTAAACAGTAAAAAAAAAAAAAAAAGCTGTTATTCAATGACTTGTGTACTTTTGTTTTTTCAGTGTTTTCGCAGTGGATGGGACCAAACTCTACTCTTTCATTAGTTTATAAACTTGTTCATTGACTGGTTTATAGTCTCTCAAATAGTATTATGTGCAACAAAACATTTGAAAATACATGATGGGTTGAATGGGTTAAAGGGACATATACATAATATTACATACATAAAAAGTATGACCAGAAACAAACATGCAATGCAAACAAACTGCATATCTTTCTGATTAAATAATGCTCTACAGAATTAAGTAGACAAGGATTAATGTGTAAGAGTGTAAGAGTGACTAAAGGATATGTTTATTGTGCATTTTAAGGCTGTGTCATATTGTATCGTTTGCAATAATATCGTTAAATGTTTGACACGATAAGAAAAACTCATTTCAATATTGAAATATTCTTGAAAGCTATTTTGCTGTTTACTATGTTTAATTTAATTGCTTGTTTGCAGTTTATGTGCATGGAATAAATAAGCTGGTAGATATTTGTTGTTGCATTATTATTGATTTATTTATATAACAAAAAACATATTGGTATTATATTTATATTATATTTTACTTTATTTAAAACAAATCAATGTTTTGTTTTATCGCCAACATGATTGTTATTACAAAATATTGTGATATTATTTTAGGTCCATATCGCCCACCCATAGTGTATTTAATAATGGAAATACTAGAATAGTCTGTTGTTATATTGTACTCTGTTGGTATATTTGAGAAAAATAAACTTATATAAATATGATAATCTTGACAGTTTTTTTTTTATTAAATATGACTGACAGTTTTCTATTGATATATTAAAAGCCTTTTTGTAACAAAGGTGCCAACTACATGGAGCACGGTGCCATTTTTCCCGTAAACACAGAAAGAGGTGGGGTTTCACACCTGCAGTCCTAGCAACCGCGGTCACTGTCTATGTCTAATAGCAGTTATGAAAGTGAAGCTGCATTAAACAGTGTGAAAACAGACAGCAATACAAACAGCAGGCAGCCAGAAGTACACACAGTTTAATTGCTGGAGCTTTACTCCGCAGGGTTACTTGGTTCATATTTTTTTTTCTGCTAGTCTATTTTCGCTTTTGGTCTACATGCATATTATTTGCTTACACTAGTCTATATGTTCTGTTTGTACTGCAGCGTGCTTTCTCCTACTACCTCATTTTGCTTGTCCTGATTTGACCTTGCTTATTTTTATCTTGCCTGTTGTGGGTGAACACATGCAGCAGCTGTTATTTTTTTTGAGGTACCAAAAATATGTGATTCTGTTGTAAAATTATTTTGCTGTTAAATAGTTGGCAAGCTAACGATGAAAAGATACATACAGAGACAGAAGGGGATAATTGGCAGGTTTGATGGCACACCACTGATATTAAGCTTAAGGTCACAAATGTCCTGATATCCTAATAATGGTCTTAAGTAGTCTAAAAGTATTGTTTTCATAGGGTCAATATGAATTTAAAATCTTTTTGTTTAGGATTTATTCTCCATAACATGATCCTATATGTACTATACTCACTCACACTTGTCTACATGCACTTTACTTGCCCTTTAAATCTTTAATTTTCCCAAAAATGTGAGGAGAAATAAAGCCGCGCTGAAGTACAGCGTTATACAGGAGTTTAGTTCTTCAGCACAGACACTGCAGCAGTATTAGCATTAGCTGCTAACTGCGCTAAGCACTAGCTCTTTCACCTTCCAGAGGTAAATGAGTATTATTTGCCTACAGCCTGCTGCTAACCACAGCTAGCACTACTGAAGCAACATTAGCATTACCCACTAACTGCTCTAAGCACTAGCTCTTTCACCCGTTCAGAGGTAAATATATCAGACTGTAGGCTGTGTGTTTACTGTATTAAACAAGCTACGTGGAAGGAACCTCTAGGTAATGTTACCTTGGCTTACCGCAACACTCAGCGTTCCTCAGTGTAGAGATGCCAGGCGGCATTTACTAGCCCTAACTGTGGCTAGAGCCAGAGGTTAGCCGCTATTGCTGTGCCTTTGTGTAAATCTGGAAAGCTAAGCTAACTGTAAATAAATGGAAGTGCTTTACTCACCCAAATAAACAGTTTTCAGGAGAGAAATCTGTGTAGATTAACATCCAGCACTCGTTTGACTTTAAAATATATATAAATTACAGTTACACCTGCTGAATAAGAAGGAAAACATGGCGACACCCCTGGTCCTTACTAGGGTCGCATAATGCACCTAATAATCCAGTGCAATTTATGTATGAAAATAGACCATAAAATAGACGCTTATTGATGGTGTGCCTTAAAATTCGGTGTGACTTATAGTGCGAAAAATACGGTAAACTAAAACAGTGTTGCTACAGCTCAGAAGTTCAAAAGGTAGATACATTTTTTGTTCTGTTTCTGTGAAATGTGTGTGTTTAATCCACCCGTTATGTTATGTATGTTGTTTTTTATATATGTAAAATGTGTGTTGCAGTTGTTTTGATGGAGTCTTCGCGGGGAACTGGCTCTCACTCCCGCGAGTATAAACTGGTGATGCTGGGGGAAGGAGGAGTGGGGAAAAGCGGTGAGTAATGAAAGAGTAAATAAAGTTTCATTCTTTCTTTCCTTCTTTGTCTCTATTCTGTTCTCATTTGTACTGTCTGATTTTAACCCTGCCCATTTCAACAAACCACATTCTGTGGCCTTTATTTACCCTATTTTAAAGCCTTACTTTATACCGGAGTTACACAGTGTACTCTTGTTAGTCATTTTTGCAGTATTGTGTTTTGTGACCACAGTATGTGAATGGTCCTGTAATTTATTTTAATTTTGTTTTGGGAGTGTCCAGATCACCCTCACATGTGGTTCTATTGACCAGCAGCATCTGTTCTATGAACTGCATCCATGTCATTGAGTATAAATAATACTTGTCAAAATAATGCAGAACAAACAAAAAACATCTGATCCTGAACCGCTGTTTTATAATTCTAACATTATTGGTCGCATTGCAATCCTAATTCATACTGAATCCCTTCTCTCAGTCTTGTGTTCACTGTTGTGGTTAGTCTGGTTTGTTTCAAAATGAGGTGTCCTTCATGTGCACACACACACACACACACACACACATGCACAAACAAACGCATGCACTGCTGCTGGGCGGTGGCTCGCTGCTTTAGCAGTCAGAGGCTTCAGCTCTGTCTGGTCGTTAGGGAGTCACCTAGCAACCCACCACCCCCAAGTCTGTTGGCGTAGAGATCAGTAGGCTTCACCTGGTGTAGATGTATTATGGTTGCACTGCAGGAGAAACTTTATGGTGACTGATATTTTTACTTTATTTCACTGACTGTCTCCATGGGAACTGGACAGAAGAGATGCATAAAGCAGTGTATGTATGTGTGTGTGTGTGTGTTTGATTTCATACATTTTCAGGTCAGGTCTTAACCGTAAAATATGATTAAAGTAAATCAAATATCTCCAAAAACAGTGACTTTATAGAAAGCAAAAATGCTTTTAACTTTAAATCAAAAAGCTAATGTAAAACGGGAGTTTTCCCACATAATTTTTGTACCGATGTACACTAATCAATGGAAAAATTTCACACCCAGATAGAAGTGTTGCATTGCAGTGCTGCAGTGCACTGGAATATGCATTCAGATAGGGTAACTGGTGGCAAGACCTTAAGAACTTAACATTGGCCTGTCAAAATACCTGTAATATACTGTAGAACAGAGGAGATCTGGCCTCATGCAAAATTGCACCCCACACCATGACACCAGACCTTCTTGTTGTGTGTTGCATGATCACAGTGCCTCCACACAAAAATTTGTTGTTTTTTTTGTCATCTCCACCAAGACAGAAGCAGGACTCCTTACTGAAGATGACTTGAGGCCATTCTGACTCACTCCATGACAGTGAGGTCAAACACCACTGTAATCTTTAACAATGCTGATGTGGTATTAAGTTGTCATAATGGTCTGTGTGCATGTTATCCAATGTTGTGCAGCCATCTGCCAATGGTGCTGGTACTAATAGGATGACTCATGGAGGACATTACTGCTTGCTGAATATCCACAATCGTGACTGTAATGTTTTCTGTATTTTTGATGATGAGCGTAATACATATGACTTATAATTTATAAAAGTGTACAGTACACTCCTAATATATTTAATAAACATGGAATGTATTATCACATGTTCCTTATATACTGTACATAATATAAGGGACTTAAATATATACTTTCCATATTGGACACACATGTACCTACATACTTAATACTTATACACTTATACCAACCACTTTATAACACCACCTCATTATTTCAACACTATACACCCACATGCCACAAGCATGTCAGTGTGACTACAGTGCTCAGAATGACCCACCACCCAAATAATACCTGCTCTGTGTTGGCCCTGGGGCTCCTGACCTTTAAAGAACAGGGGAAAAAGGTGGATAAAAAAGTAGGCAGAGAAACCGTAGGAAAGCCAGCTTGTGGATTTGTTTAGTTCCATCACCATTTCGCCTGATTTAACTGATTTACCAAACACAGAAATTGAAGTCTACATTGGTGGAAAGGTATTATGTTGAGCTGTTTGCTGAAGGGAAAAATTCACTCTGTTACTCTGTGTATTATAACACCACACCTGGATTATGTAAAAAAAAAAAAAAAAAATCCTCTCTCTTTTTTTCCCCAGCCATCATCATGCAGTTTATCAGCCACAGGTTTCCTGAGGACCATGACCCGACCATAGGTAAGAAAGTAAAAAAATATATATATCTGCCTCTCTTCCTAAAGCCACTATATGTTTGGTGATTGATGTTTACAGTGTCAGAAGGAACACTAGAGGAAATAGTCTATTAGTGCATACTTTCACATGGGTTGGAGGAGTGTGTGTTGATTTAGGCCAGTGGTTCTCATCTGTATTTTACCATGTACCACCTATGACCAAACTATAACTTTCAAGGATCACCTGGAACTTAGCTTGTGCCGCACACACTTTCATACACAAAAGTCTAGATGTGGCCTCCACATGTCATATAATTTATGTTTTTGCAAAAGTTTTTATTCAGTAATAGTGAGGAGAAGGGAGCTAGTGTGGTAGGATGTTTGACATCTCGGAAAGCTTGATAGAGAAACAAAAGGAGTGCATTCAAAATCTTTATTGACAAGTCAGTTCACTCTGACTTAAAATCTGACAAAAAAAAACTCATGAATAGTTTATAGCGTTTGGCTCCCAAAAAAAAAAAAAAAAAAAAGCAAATATTCGTCTTGGTACTGCACTGTATAGATCTGCTCATCAAAGGGGGCTTCTCCACTGGCACACTGACCGCCAATCTTTACTTATAGTGTAAGCAGCTACTGTAGCTAAGGCTCTTTTTGTTTAAGGGTGGGACTTTATAATTAAACGGACACTGGGATGAGAAGCCATAATTCATTCTGTGGCTTGTCTCCTCATAAATAATGTCTCTGGTGCAGTGTAGTGTGATCTATGGTGAAACATGACATCCCCTTTCACCATAGGTTAATTATTCAGTAATTAATCTTAATGGAAAACTGTCATATAAAAGGTGGTATCAGGTTACTTTAGCTTTAGCTTGCATGTCACAGAATTCTTTCCGTGGTGAAAAAAAAACATTTAAGGAACATCTCTCAAGGAAGTAGGTCTGTTAGTATCTCAGTCTACCATAAATAGAAGACTTCATGAGAGTGAATACAGAGGATTCATCACAAGGTGCAGATCATAAGGCTCGTAAGGCTAGATTAGACTTAGACTATTAAAAAACATCTAAAGAAGCCAGCCCAGTTCTAGAACAGCGTTCTTTGGATAGGTGAAACTAGGATCAACCCCTACCTGTATGATGGAAAAAACAGCTCAACGCAAAGCTCACCACATTCTCTTTAAAACATGGTGTTGGCAGCATGGACGTGCATGTCTTCCAGTAGCACTGGGTTTGTAGCGTTTATTGATGATGGGACAGAAGACAGAAGCAGAAGGATGGGTTATAATACAAGCTTGGGTTTGTCACCTCATTAATAATGTCTGTGGTGCAGTTTAGTGTGATCTGTGGAGGCTACATGACACCCCTTTAACCATAGATTAATTATTCAGTCATTAATCTTAATGTAGACACTATTGTGAAATAGTTGGCAACCCGTTAGTTTAGCATATCTTTTTCTGTTCTGCAGAGCTCTGTTGTAGAACATATAAAACTGATGTTAATAATTATAATATTGTAGTTATGAGAGTAAATATCTGGAATGTGGGCTTATATACAAAGTCTAATGGGTTTAGCATAAACCATCAAATGTAATCTTGGGGAAATCAGAGTGGAAATTTCAGTCCATAATATTTTAGGACATTCAGTGAGCAACCAGTTGGACACATTCCACAGATTGAGAACCACTGATTTAGGCCTTATATATATGCAATTGGTGGGCTATAAACATACATTAGCTTTGTAACAAGCTAATGCTAAAGCTAAAGACACCAAATATGTCTTGACTGCTTGAGTACACTTGGGGTAATAGGAATATTTTTGTAAAATAACCTAAAATATTCTATTCTGTCTATTCTCTCTAACCTGCAACACCTTATCTTACTCAAACAGGTTAACAGTGTTTCCCACGCATTACTATACCTGATCAATTACAGCATAATTATCAGGCCCTTTGTGAGTGAAGTTGGCAGGTGTAATGAAAGCTGACATTAGCACATTGTATTAGACCTTCTGGTGCATTTATCAATTCATGAGGTTGTAAAGCTTCCTGCTCCAGAAGGCTTTTTTACCAGGTCTGATCAGGATGTTGCATTATTTTCCTACTAAATAATGCACATGTTTAATAAAGCTCCCTAGTTTTCATCGGCTGTATAGTTACTGTAAGCTGTTGTTTTGTATGTTATTAATGAAAAAGCATACAATTATTTTGGTGCCTTTTTCACTGGGACTAAAATCTCTGACCTCATAATTTCATTTGATTCATCTTTGAGAAATGCAGTTATGCATGAATAAACCCCAAATGTTATCCTCTAATCTAATATGAATTGTATTTTTCAGGTCCAGTGTTATCTCTTAACATAAACACACAGACTAAACTGTAGTTGCTATTATCTCAGCTGTTACTCTCTCTTTCATAAAAAAATGATTCACGTGTTCTCCTAACATGATAAGTACATTGTTTTCTTATTGTTTTTATGTTCTCATGTGGGCTTGATCCTGATCTCAGAGGATGCGTATAAGACGCAGATACGCATAGACGATGAGCCAGCAAACCTGGACATCTTGGACACAGCAGGACAGGTGAGCAGGAGAGGAAAAAACAAGCACAGAAGGAAAAACAGTGGAAGGTTAGGAAAATTAGGTCAGTGTAGGGGTAAATACTCACTGGGATCATGTTGTGATCATCATTATCCTACTGTAAAAGTACAAGAAGTACAATAGTCACAAAACAGCCACTGTGTCTGTAAATGTCATCCAGAACTACATCATATAAACACTGTAAAATTTAGTAGGTGAATATAATCAGCTGTAGCATTAAAACCACTGCCTTGAGTTAATAATATTGATTATCTGGTTTCTGAGTGGTACCTGGCAACTAATACATATTAGTCCAATGGTTCTCAAACTAAAGACTATGGTTCTTTGAGCACTAAGGGGAGCACAGAAAATATAAGCTACTGTATCTCTTTTTTATATAAAAATTTCAGTTATATCAATTTAGAATTATCAGATATAGCCATATCTTAAAAAAAGTTGTGCAAAATTAAAATATAGCAGAGAAATGTACATACATACATATTCAGCAGCAACTGAACAGTCAGTTATTGACAAAATAACATTAAGTTGATGTGTTTGCAGGAAGAAATATGGGAAACATCAGAATCTGACTGTACATTGTATTGGCAAAAGTATTCACTCACCCATCCATATAATTTAACCCCGGTTCCAATCACTTCCAAGACCACGTGTATAAAACCAATCATCTTCTACACACATTAGTGAAGGAATGGGCCACCCTCAGGAGATCAGTAAATTCCACCATGGTATCGTGATAGGGGGCAGCACCTGTGCAACAAGTCCAGTTGTGAACTTTTCTCACTATTAAATATTCCACAGTCAACTGTCAGTAATATTATAACAAAGTGAAGCGATTGGGAACGAAAGAAACTCAGCGTAAAATGGAAGAGCGGGGTCAGCTGATTGCTGAGGCACTTAGTGTGAAGAGACCATCAACATTCTGCAGAGTCAATCACTATAGACCTCCAAACTTTGTGGCCTTTAGATTAGCTCAAGAACATTAGAGCGTAGAGAGCTTGATTAAATGGATTTCCATGGCCAAGCATCTGCATCCAAACCTCGCATCACCAAACGCAATAAATGCAAGCTGATACTTCTGGCAATATAGTGTATAGTGCAGTAACAAAATTCAATAATGTGTAATTTGTAAACTTTTGTATATTTTTGTAAAAAGCAGTAACTTTTGTATGAATTATAAAAATGTAACAAAATAAATAGTGTAATATTCCACAAGATTAAAATGCTTAATATTTAGTTCATGCAAATAAACTGCTAACATAAACAAATATACAAAAAATCCCATTAAATAGCAAAACAAAATATACCACTTTCAAGACAGAATACTGCTATTATCACAATAATTATAAAATTATACCAATAATATTACAAATGGGAGCTAGAGGTTAACATGTCACCTGCTAATTGTATGTGTAATGACTGCAGCTATGTTGTGTGTGTGTGTGCAGGCTGAGTTCACAGCCATGCGGGATCAGTACATGAGAGCTGGAGAAGGCTTCATCATCTCCTATTCCATAACGGACCGCCGCAGCTTCCAGGAGGCTCGTCACTTCAAGGAGCTGATCTACCGTGTCCGCCGCACCGTGGACACACCTGTGGTGCTTGTGGGAAACAAATCAGACCTTGCTCACCTCAGACAGGTATACTTATAGTGTATACTGTTGTAGATACATGTACAATTTCACTTAAAATTGTGCTAAAATATAAGGACGTTTTCTTCACAAGAAATAATAATAAAAAATTAATTTATTAACTATTTGTGCTTAAACCCTTAACGTGCCTTGTCCCATATACAGGCTACAGGTGTAGATGATACAAAACCCTTTTTTCTGCACAAAAATAACTTATTTACATTCTGAAAATTTGAGGGCTTTGCAATCTCCTACAGGACACCTGGAAACACTGCCTGTTTTATTTTGATTATTTTGATAATAGCAGATTTACGTAAATATTATTATTTTTTTAATTACAATTACAATTATGCTTTTCAATAATGTTCCTTATCTAATATGAAAGCTTTTTATGTAATGCTTGAATAGAAATCCTCAAGATTTAGTGGTTTAATGTCAGTCAGACACTTCACAAAAATTCTGTCCTGTTAAGGGTTTAAGCTCCTTCTTGATTGTATATTTGTCTGTATGTAGCTTGTCTGTTGATTTACAGTTTCATCCTCTGTACCTTTATTAATTGTTAGTTAGCTGGTTGAATCACTCTTAGTTAGCAGTGACAATAAGGTGTGTAATAACACCAGCAGCACCGCTGTGCCTGATACACTTGTGCCGGCACCACCAGTAACACTTTAACAAAACCAGTGTCACTTTATTAAGTACAAGTAGGTGCTCATAATAAAGTGGCCAGTAAATAGAAATACAAGGTAGGAGTTTCGATTAATATGGATGGTTTTTGAGAGTATCCATCCTAATCTCTTTTTGTTTTTTTGTAGGTGTCAATGGAGGAAGGAAAAGAGCTGGCGAGGGAATTCCAGTGTCCGTTCTTTGAGACATCGGCAGCATTTCGTTATTACATTGATGAAGTGTTTGCCGCACTGGTGCGCCAGATCCGTCAGAAGGAGGCCGAGGTGGTTCGGGGGAACGAAAGAAAGAGCCGCCGCTCACACTCTTTCTGGAGTCGTCTGAAAGCACCGTTTCACAAGAAACAGCAGTCTGGGCACTGAGGGGGCTGATGGGATACTGTGGTCCTCTGAGACCTAGACGGGGACATCTGTACACTGAAAAAAAAGTGCCGCATTGAGTTAGCTTGTTACATACATAATTTCCCAAATGAATGTAATATGCTACATCAGCACTGTTCTGACTTTCAGTTTACTTACTTCTGGCAATAATTATACTGATGTAACATTTTATTCACATGGAAATTAATCAGTGCGTCACTTTTTCCCCCCAGTGTCGTCCTCTTTCTGCCAGCTCCAAAAGGGGCGTTTTGTGAACTATTGACATAGATAGCGTACATGATTTAATACCATTGATTAAGCACTCCAAATCATTTTCATTTTGCTGATCTGACACCGACCAGCCTTTTTTGTGCAGGACACACACTTACGGTCATTATACTGTATGTAAAGGCTGTTTATTGTTACTCTTATAGGTTGACTTATTATTAGTGGAAAAGTATTGAACTTGAAAGTTTTGTATTTCTTAATATATGCGCAGCAGCTTTTGAGGTTGACTTTCAGGAGAACTGTAGTACCTCGATTTGAAAAATGGGAGGAAATAAGAAAGTTGTGGAGACCTGAGGAAAGGATTGTTATGGGGTGATGGGAGTAGAGATATGCAGTATTGTGCATAGTGTGAGAATACTCTTCATTTCTTTCATTTCCAGTCAAAATGGCCATTAGGCAAGGTTATTGTTTTATCTTTTTAAAGAGGTTTAATAAGACAGAATGGCTGTGCAGCTTTTTTGATGGTGGTCGCTGTGTGATGTATGATGTTGCTAGGTGGTTTCTGTGGTAATCCAGGTAGTTGCTATGATGAGCAATATGATTAAAAGATGGTTGCTACACTGTTGCAAGGTGATGGCAATGGCATTTAAGGCTGATTGATATGGCTCATGTTGTTTTCAAGTGGTTGCTGTGGTTTATTGTGTGTTTCTAATGTGCTGGTATCATCGTGACATTTATGAAAACAACTGAAGAAAATGTGCAAAATTCTGTTGCTACATGGAAACATCTGATCAGAAAGCTGTAAACCCGCCTGAATCACACAATTAGACTGAGCAAACTGTTGGAGTTAGAATGATGTTGACATCTTTACAACTACAGATAAGTGTAGTTAATATAAGAGTACAGCATAAGAAGGATAAGAATAAGAAGATACATCAGGTAATCTAATTGCTTTGCAGTGCATACCATAATAATCAGTCTAATAATAATTGTGAGGAAGGAGAAAGAAAGCAAAGGAACATAAAGAAAAATACAGGAGTTTGCAAAACTGGAGTTCAAAACATGATTCATAGAAAAAAATATGACCTTTAATAAACTTTCTAGACTTGATAGTCTTAAAAATGCCTCCATCAGAACAACAGCACTTTCATCTTAGACCTGTAAACATCCACAGATGTTTGTGTCTCCCTGAATGAAAGGATATGGAACAGATAAAGAAGCTCTTACTGAGAAAGGCAAACAAATGAATCAAACAGCTGCTCTCAAAAAAACTCAAAATGAAAATGCTTTGACAGAACAAAACGTGTTTCTCTGCAGGTGTTTTGAAGAAGAATTACACGCGAGTCTACAGAGAAGAACAAAAGCTGTAACAAAGATAAAGGGTGCACTTGTAAAACACTCAAACAGCTAATATCACACATTAAACTAGAATTAAATGAATGAAAAATGGTTCAATTAAAGTATGAAATTGCTAATAGAATGTGTTGACAATCTTGTACTTAATGGCTGTTTTGACTGGACCCTAAACAAATGAAGGGTGAGTTTTGCGGTAGGGATGATTTATAGAAGGTTTAAGATATTGCAGGAAAGAACAGAAAGTGAGAATGCAGTATGTGAGGAGTAAAGGACAGAGAAAGAAATAGATGGACAGCATTAAACAAAGTGCTGAATTTATGTGTACATGATTTTCACATGGGCATAACTCATCCACATAGAACTGTTTTTCACATTTTTAGCAATGACCTGTCATGTAATGCAATTAATTCATGTGAAAACTATGCACACATTTGATTCACATATATACATATGTTGTGTATACATTTTATTTTTCAGCGTAGGTCAAAAATATGGATGGGAAGTTCAGTTATGTGGAGACGTGCTAGTTGGCTTAACTGATTCTGTAAAAGTATCTTTTCATCCCAGTTGTGTTTTTGTGTCCAAAGCTTGAGTCAAGGGCATGTTTGCTTTGCATCTGTGGGCTGCAGTCTGTTTGCAGTGCGGGTGGGTGTGTTTCGATAGGGATTGAGCTTTGTCAGAGGGGCTTGCAGAAGACACACTGGGAAAGTCCAGCCATGCACACACAGAGAGATTAATGGACTAGATGACTCAATACAACACAATAGAGTTGGATTTACAGTAGAGGGTATGCCAGTTGTTACTGTTGTAGAGTAATGTAGTCAGTAGATGAACAGAAACCTTACCTCTCCCAAAATGGCAAATGAATGTGACTAAATAAAATATGTGGTGTTCTCTCTTTCCCATATTGTGCAGTTACTACACATAAGATCTGAATGGTATATCTGGCTGTTGCTGAGTGTTATGCAAATGCCAGACTTTTTTTTTTCTTTAAGTGTGAGATTTTTTATTAATTGCGTGATCATGAATACTATATTTTCCTTAATTTATTTTCATCAGAGATTCTGGAATAAAATTGACGTAGATTTAACAAAGTAAATTGTGGTCCAGTTGTGCTTTTGTTTTAATTTTAGAAGTCTCATGATGCCCTCCGATGGCAGATTAAGGGTATTACTACAGCCTGAAAGCCTGTCAAAATGAATTCATGTTGATCATGACATTTGATCATAAAATATAATGTGCATCTGCATTATGTTCTTTCCATGTCTCGCCCCTTTATTAATACTACTAAATATTTTTGTACAACATGAGAGGCTAGCATTACGGCTACCGTGTGCTGATGATGGTGAGCTGATACTGAACTCACAGCCAGAGCACGTTTAAAAGACTTCCAAGAGTTGAAAAAGGCTTTACAAATTAAATTAAAATGTCTGCAGTACTGAAGCATTTGATATTTTGACATTTTTAATACATGTTTCAGTATCTATGGATTGCTGGCTCAAAAATCCCAGATCACGCTGCTAACCTCAGCAGCCGGAGTCAGAGAGAGCCCCAATTGGCCATGTTGTCCCTGGGGGTGTGATCTCTTAGTGGGATGTTGGTCAGCACAGGCATCTGTTAGCTCATTAATTAGAGCTGGGTCTCTGCTTTGCTCCGAGTGCACTGGTTACCCAGTAATGCATCAGCAGCAGTCTGAGAAAAGACAATAGCTGACTTCACGTGTATCAGAGGAGGCATGCGCTAGGCGTCACCCTCCTAGTGTTGAGTTAATAATGCTACATTTACATGCTTGTCAGGCTGTACGTTTCTCTGATAAGTCGTTCACCTCACTTGGTCGCATTCATGTGGTTTGTGTAGGAAATAAATTAAAAAATATTTTATGCTCAATAACATGTTTGTAGAAGGCTAAAAAGTATTACTATTACAATTATGGTACAAAAATAACATTAATGTTTGATATTTTACTGTTGTTTACAACCATTTAGGTCACAACTTTGTCAATTTGTGCTACATTAAACATTTTGATGTGCCCGACTTGAGAATCCCACTCCAGAGGGTGTTCATGTGGCGCTTTCTAGTGGAGAATCTAGTTTTCTATTCAGCCCATTTCTAGTATTAATAGTGATTAAAGGAGTCCTGGTGAGGATTGGGGATAGTCGTCCTTCATAATTGGAGAGACAAATATTAAATATTTATAAACTAGCCTACCAATCCTGCACTATTATGATTAATATAGTATCTACATGTCTGAAAGTATTAGTCATTAAAAATATATTTTAAAATGCTTCAAACTACTTTTTAAAAATATTTTAATCTTTTGAAAAGCTGATTCAAACTATTTTTCGAAAAGACATGAGTTTTATTTGAACCAGTGCAAGACTACTAATTTTCAGAAGTGTATAAAAAGAAAAACAAAAAAATTGCAGATGAGTAGATGACACTGCAGATGAGTTTTAAACAGTTTTAAAAAAGTTATTAGAATCCAGAGGAAATTCTGAAGAGTGATTTAACATTTATTAAACTAATTTACAGCCAGTAATGGACTACATGAATGTAGTCCTGGTCAGTTAACAAAAAAGTGACAAATAGCTAACTTATATGTGAAGAATTTAAAATCATAGTTAACCAAAACTATATTTTCAGTGAACAATTTCACACCACCCACAACTAAAAGAGTGTCGTTTTAATTTGATTTTACAAAACAGCTTCAGTTTATTTGGACTCGGAAGAAAGTGAATCGGTTCAGCGGCTTTGTTCAGAAGATCCGAGTCTAAAGAACGAGTCAGATTTGTCCCTGTTTGCTTACCGTCGTTGAGAGGTCGCTGTCAGTGCGCAACACACTGATGTTTTGGGGTCAGAATATACAGTAGTGAACACAGAAGCGCTGAGCAGCGCAAGGGGGGTGAGAGAGGAGTGATTACGGGGCTGCTGCTTTAATTCGAGGGTGTAAGACTCGCTATAAAGTTTATAAACCCGCTGTAAATTCTATAAACTCGCTGTTTTCGCGGGTCGTTAGCATTTAGCTTTAGCTGTGAGTGAACAGCGATGGAGTCGTGGGTGCGATTCAGCGCTCAGAGTCAGGCTAAAGAGAGAGTTTTCAGGTAAAACACGCTTTATATTTAATCCCACTCTATTTTAGAGCTGTTAATAATGAAACACGGTGTCTCTGCTCAGCTCTAACAGCTATACAGTGTCTGGGTGAAAGTTAACAGCTCTAGTTCACCTGAACACGCTCAAGTTTATCTTCAGGATTAGCACAACTACTGCTAAATTACATCATATGTAACTAGCTAGCTACTAAAGTATTCAGACACTCAGTTAAGATTAACTAATTAATTAATCTCTGCTTTATGGGTATTCCGTTTTTGAGTGTTGTTTCTATAGCTAGCTAGCTAATCTCCATAGACAAGAACTGATAATGGGTCGCTCTGGAGAAGCAGCAAGTTAGCTAAACGGGTCTAAGGTCAACCCGGGAGTAACAGTGTTTAAGAGATATACAACTCTGAAAAAAAAATAAGAGACCACTTAAAAATTCTGAGTTTTTAAGATTTTACCAAACTGAAAACCTCTGGAATGTAATCAAAAGAAAAATGAATGATTACAAGCCATCAAACCAAGCTGAACTGCTTGCACCAGGAGTGGCATAAAGTTATCCAAAAGCAGTGTGAAAGAATGGTGGAGGAGAACATGCCAAGATTCATAAAAACTGTGATTAAAAACCATGGTTATTCCACCAAATATTGATTTCTGAACTCTTAAAACTCTAAGAATATGAACTTGCTTTCTTTGCATTATTTGAGATCTGAAAGCTCTCCATCTTTTTTGTTATGATCGTACAATGATCGTAAACACGCACCCTTTTTTAAATCATTTTGGACTAGCAGGGAGTTACACCAACACACTACTACTGATGGTGTTTTCAATAATGTTTGTGTTGTTTCTTGTTGAACAGGGCTGCCCAGTATGCCTGCACTTTACTGGGCTACACACTGCAGAAAGGAGGAGCTGCTGCTGAACTACTAAAAACAATAAAGCAGCTAGAAGCTCATCTGAGTCTCAGCAGAAAGTGTAAGTTTACATCAGAATCTCTATTGGATCTGTATTAGTACTAGTTTAGATTAAATTAAAATATTTGGGAGGCTTAATAATTTAATTGTTGACTAAATAAGTTGAGTTAAATTTCTGCAGCAGTTTTAGTCCACAATTTATATAGTTTCCTCTCTTGATAATAGGCACAAGTTGTTTGAACAGTTCTTATTTCATTGATGTTCATTGACTCCTATTGAGGGTTTGTATTTCTGTGTATTTATAGTTCTAAGCTTTGTTCTCCTCTTGTGCTTCTTATGCTAATTTGATATATTATGTAAATATGTCTGTAACCCTATTTTGTCTCTGTCAGTGTTGCGGTTAGGAAATTCTGCAGAAGCCCTGGAAGCAGCTAAACGAGCAGTGCATTTATCTGACTGTGTGCTGAGGCTCTGCATTACCGTTGCCCATTTAAACAAAGCCATGTACTTTGCCTGTGACAATGTGCTGTGGGCTGGCAAAACTGGCCTGCTTCCTCAGCTTGACCAGAACAAATGGAGCCAAAGATCATTCAGGTGAGTTTAAACCTTTAAAACGGCTCAAATAGCTTTCAGCCAAAACTTTTAAAGAGTCCACAAAGCTAATATTGCCCTGATGCAGGCCTTCAGTGATGACCATAAAACTTTAAAAAACATTTTAAAAGAACATTGATCCTGGAGAGGTGCCCTTGAGCGCCTAATGCCAAGCACTGGATTTTTGGAATGATGGAGCTCCGTCCAGTACCTGGGCTATTTGAACTAATCATCCAGCATCATTATCTAATGTTACCAAAGCTCTTTGGGCTGAATGCAATCAATTCCATCTCACAGCCATTTAAAGGCTTTTACTAAAGCAAAGAGGAAAAATCCTTCCTGTTTAAACCCTTGATTTCATAGCAAACACTGGAGGAAGAAAAATATCTTGTATCTTTTAGACTTTTTATGTATCTACAAAATGTTTTGTGCTGGGTTCAGGCTATGTTACACGAGCTATTGTTGGGCATTTTTATAGCTAACAGTATGCTAATTGGTGGAGTATTATAAGTATTAATTACTAAATCTCTCTAAGACCTTATAGCTCCAATGGAACTGTAGCTTTATATACCCTTTCTCTTATACTTGACTTTTATTTCTTTTTATTTACTTTTTGTCTCTCTCTTATTGTCCCTTAAACTTGTTCCACTGTTCCTACAGATATTACCTTTTTGCGCTCATCCTTAACCTGACCCGGGATGCCTACGAGATCCGTCTGCTGATGGAAAGGGAATCTCGCAGTATTTCAGCTAAAAGCTCTCTGGCCAGCCCTTCTGTTCTCTCTCCTGGTCCAGAGAACGGTGAGTTTTCACCTGGCTTCTCTGCTCCACCATTCCCCGCTCTCCCCGTTCTGACGGCCCGGCTCCAGCGGCAGCTGCACCTCCTCATTTCAGTCCTGAGAAATAACCCTCCTTTACTTCTGGATCTACTGAAGAATCTGTGTGACCTTTTCATTCCACTGGACAAACTGGACATGTACCCCACCAGCCCGGGCTTCGTTGGAGCCTGTGGCCTCACTTCCTCCATTCTGTCCATCCTCACCATTCTGTATCCCTGGCTCAAACTCAAGCCTTGAGCAACGTGCACATCTCTGATGAAGCCCTACAGATATCTGATAAAGTGCTGGGTCTGAACTGAGAGCTGCTGTTGACTGTAACTGGGGCTGATGATCGAGGGGAAGCATGATGGAGCCTGAATTAAAATTTCCCAGACAGTAAGCCCACAGGAAGTGAGGTGGTGAGGTTTTATCTGCATGAGTGGCTGCAAGGCGAGGGGGCAAGTGTGCGTGCGTGCGTGTTTATACTATGTATGTCTGTTTGCAGTGAAAAACATATTGCACTAAATTTACTTGATCCTAATGTGTACATAATTTTCACACAGTTCAATTCATATAAACACTGTTATATAAAATAGTATTTAGCAGTTATATTTTATTAATGTGGAAATTATGAATACATTTTATATCTGTTTTATCTGTGTGCTTTATGTATGAGTACTAGGGCTGCACAGTATGGACAATACTTGTTTTCAAAAAACCTGAAAAACGCTCAACTACCCAATTTAAAGCCAATTATGATAATGAGACCTGCATAGAGACAAAACTTTATTATTTGAAATCCAAATGAGTTGTGAGGTGATATCTTGTAAGTAATATTACACATTGGTCAGCATGTTCAGTATAAGGCAACGAGCGAGGCCTGGTAGTGGGAGCCAGATGGATGTGACATTTCCAAAATTGTGCAGGATTTAACATTCCTCAGTCCACATGTGATGTGATCTGTGTACCAGGAATATGTTAAAGAAGGCATTACCACCCTTAGTGGACAGTGTGTTGAGTGGTAATGATCATCAAACCGGCTGAATATCCTCCATACAGACAAGCAACTTTTATATACACTTTTAATGCAGGAGGCCCCACATGCATATCCTGCTGGCAAATCCAAACTTCTTTAGCTTTCATAGGACATGCAGGGGTCTGGTTCTTGTCCCATGATTTTTGGCATGCATATGTGCATAACCTCATATCTGCAGTGCATCAGGAAAGAAGCAAACCTGATAATGATTGACATATATTGATTAACGAATGATGTAAAAATAGTGCAGCCCTAGTATGTGTGTGTGTGAGTGTGTGGGTCTATGCGGATGAATGGCTGTAAGCATCTTACATGCATATTTGCATGAATTTGTTTATCACTTTTTCATACACACATAGGAGTGCTTGTAAAGCTCTGTCTGAACCCTTTGGTCAGTAGCTTAATCCTCAGTTTGGATGCGTTTTCCAGAATTTACAAATTTCCACAAGTCCAAACAATGCCCTCAGCTGAACAAATGTCATTTTAAACAGATCCTCATTCCTTTAAATCACCATTAAAAACGTGATGTGATTTCTCTATCAAAACATGATTTGGAGTGCAGTTAAGATATTCCATTCAACTGTGGGCCTCCAGTAATTGCGGTAACCATAAATAACCATGACCTTAGAACTGAACTAATGGTTAATCTCATTTGAGATGTTGCGATGCATCTAATTGTGTTATTGTCTAACGAGGTATTCTTAATGCAGCAAATCCAGTGTTATTCTGCTTTATGATTCAGAAATGGTGCGCTGTATGTGTCAGTTTTAAATCTAGTGGTGGATCATTCTGCTGTTAGTTGCGCTGCATATAATATACTGTGGAAATTTTGAAATTACAAGCTAATTTCACTTTATCTTTTGAATATATTCATTTTGTCTGGCATAACTTTGCATTAATGTAAAGAATGTATGATCTTCCTGTAGTTTTCCACTGAACTGATTAAAAAACAAGACATCTTATCTGACATGTTTGGTCAGTTGTTGATGGTTGAATTGTTTTCTCTGTAAATTATAAGCTCATTAAAAAGCTGTATCAAGAAGACTGCTTTTTTAAACCAGTAAATCTTTATCATCTAACCTGCTCTGTGTGAGTTATTCTAATTACTGAATGTTTACTTTAGAGTCTCTTGCTACTTTATTAGAAATGCCTCCCCTGTAGTTTGACCTTGCTAGCTCCCACAGTGAGTGGAAATGTAATCAGTGTTTCTAATAAAGTGGCCACTGAGTAGAAGTACAATCTTGGTGTTTCTAATAAAGTGGCCAGTGAGTGGGAACAAAGGGTTAATGCTTCTGATCAAGTGGCAAAAGTATGTTTATAGACTTTAAATATTACCATACTGATCAAGAGCTGTGAAAGTAATTTGTGTGTGGCTAATATTAGTGTTGGTTAACCCTTGTCCTTACACAACCCCTTGCCAGCTGAGCATGTGAGTTAAAAGCCAAGTCATAAGGGGAAAATCTCACTGTTTGGTTAGTGTGTTTTCACTGAACTTACAAACCTGAAGCAAGAAAATGTCCTTTAACAATTCATGTGAAAGAAGTAAATATCTCAAGCATTCAGTTTTTTTATGGTTGCTACTTTAAACATGCAGGACAGGAAGCACAGCATAGCACAATACTTGACAAAAATAAGTATGAAGCAAACTATACAGCTACTTCCATTGAAAGTTAAGGTTTTATCTCTCTCCTGTACAGTTGATGTTTTGGAAATACTTGTTTTTCTATGGACAGCGATAATACAGAGACTTTTCTAACATATTGTGGACATATTGTGCACTGATATGACAAATTAAGGTAAATGAGTCTAAATGTATAGAAAAATATTTAACAATAATCAACGTGGCATCAGAACAGGGGTGCCTACATTTAACATCTTCATATGGGTATTTATAATATAGATTAATGATAAAAGTAAAAAGAAAAGAAAAGTACATTGTAATAATTGTAAGATGTTAAACCAGTCGTTCCGTTTTTCTATTAATGTAAGCTGTGCCCACCAGGGGGCGACACAACACAGTTCTAGAACAAGCTTCAAACGTATTACTGTTTAAATCAGTAGGATTTATGAAGCACTCAAATATGTCCCATCTTCTAGTGTAATGAGTAATGTGTACATAGGTGTGGGCTTTACAGGGAGATTAAAATGCCTCATATTTAACAATTTGTATTATTTCCTGATTTTTCATCAAACGTGCCACATTACTTTAATCAAGTGAAACATTTTCTTTTTTACCATTTTTTTGTTGCACAATAAGGCGCACTTAAAAGTCAGTGGGCCTTTTATTCCAGTGCGTCTTATGTATGAATCTTACCAGTCAGGTTGTAAGAAGCAGTAAAGCCACTCCACTGAAATGCAGTGTTATACAGGAGTTTCAGTTTAGTTCTCCAGCACCAAGGCTGGAGTAGCATTAGCATTAGCTACTAATCAAACTAGCTCTTTCCCCATTCAGAGCGGAGTATTACCAGCCTGTAGCCTGCTCCTATCCCCAGCGATCACTGCTGGAGCGGTTAGCTACTAATGCTAAAGCCCCAGCCTTAGTGCTGGAGAAGTTTGATAATCTAAGCTTGTAAATAAATGAAAGCGCTTTACTAACCCAAATAAACAGTTTTCAGGGGAGAAATCTGTGTAGATTCACACCCTGCACTTGTTTAACTTTAAAAAGAAAGCTTTTTTTAATACAGCTTTGTTTACATAGCTTAGCTTTACTTAACTTAGTTATCTAAAGCCAACCCCCACCACCACCCAGCGGTGAGACCTGCTGAATTGTAAGTTCCTTATAGTGTCTCTTAACATGTGCCTTATGTATGAAAACAGACCAGAAAACAGACATTCATTAATAGTGCGTCTTATAATACGGTGCACATTATAGTGCAAAAAATACAGTAATCAAAAGGCAGTGGAATACATATCTAGAGGTACTGACTTTGATAGAATTCAATATAGTCAGAAAATTGGGATGTAAGTTTTTATAACAATGAATATCAATTTGGCGATCTTTATGTGTGATTAGTATTAATATTATTAAGTATTATTATATTATTATTAAGTATTATAATATTATTAAGTATTAATAATAATTATAATAATATTATTATTACACCAATGAAGTAATATACCAATGTGAATGCTACAAATTAGGTGTTTATCAGTAATTATCTAGTAACCAACAAAAAAATTGAATGAGTTGGACTTGGTGTTTATAACTGAACAGTCAGTTCTTGTGGTCGACATGTTGGAGGCAGGAGGAAGAGTCTTTTATGAAGAACTAAGGGACTTTGATAGGACCCAGACTGCTATGGCTCGATAGCTGAGTCATAGAGCATCTTCAAAAGGCTAGGCCTTCAAGGGGAAGGGGGTGGGGGTGTCCTGGTCAGCGGTGGTCAGTATCTACTATCTGTCTGAGGAGGGTCAAATGAAAAAACAGAGACATGATGTTGGGAGCAATAAAAATTCCCTGTAGCTGCAGATGAGACACAGAGCCCGTAATGTCCACAATTATAAGTGCCTACAATGGACACACAAGTGTCTGGACTGGCTCTTAGAACAATGGAAGAGAGCTGCCTGGTGTAACGAGTCCTGATGAGTTCTTTTACGTCACTCGTGTGACCAAATACGTGTGTCTCATTTACTTGTGGGATGTGCTGGATCATGTCAGATCCATAATGCTACTAAGCAGGATAAATTATCTGAGGCTAACATGATGGTTCCGCACAAAGCATCTTCTTAGATCTTATAGGATGAGACACCATAAGTACAGTAGGCAGCATTTTAGGCTGTAATGTTTTGGCTCATCACAGACATAATTTTGTTTTACTTATATATTTCACAGTTGCAAATATCTTTGGATTAATTTTTCACGTGTTAATGAGCTCATGTGTTGCTTTTTATGACATCACATAAACAGTCATTTAGGTTACGTTCACATTATAAACCACATTGCTCAAATCGGATTTTTTGCTCAGATCGGATTTGGCTATCTTGACGGTTCACATTCACAAATGTAAGAGACCTGTATCTGTGTGTAATGTAAACAAATCTGTCCCTGAAACGTCTAACATTCGCATATTGATGCATGTATAAATGTCGCCTTCTTCACCAAGAACAAGAATGCCACATTTAAGGGTACGAGAGAGAAGCATGTAGCACATGCGTAAAAGCAAAAATGCGCATGAATTCTGATTCGACCTTTCATATTCATGTCCCATGTCTGTGGTTTGAATATATATCCGATTTAGGAACACATATGAAAGTGACTCAAATCTGATTTGAAAAAAATTGATTTGGCACGTTTACACAGCCATGAAAAAGATTTAAGCCACACTAAGCAAAAAATCAGTTTTGAGCTCATTCAGCCTGGTAATGTGAATATAGCCTTTGTCATTCTGTTTATGGTGTTGAAAAAAGTGAGATATTGAAAATGGGTCCTTTGATCATAGATGGTGTGTCCGCTTATTAAATCAATGCTGGGTGAGGGACCTCCTAAATGTCTATGAATGAAAATGGAACTGATGATCCAGCTGCTTTATTTCCTGATAGAACCAAATTCACTGTTTACATTTTTTGCTCAATTTGTCCAACCTGGTACAGTAACTGTACATACACCATCCAAACCTTTGTGGACACCCCCTCTTATCACTTAGACCTGTCTGCTGTTTTGGGTCCTAGGGGACTTGCTGCTGATTCATCCTGCTGCTGGTGGCCATTATGGCCGGGGTATCTTCATCATTCACCAAGTGAGTCACACACTCCGCTCTAACAGCGCATGTAAATATGTGGGAGGCGTCATTAGCACCTGAGGATACGCTCCTTTCATCCCTCTGCAGCCCAACACTGCGGCCTCCGTTAATTACTCCCAATAGAGTGACCAACTGCTCTCTCTATTCCTCTTTCTCTCGCTCCCTCACTCAGAGCACATTCATCACTCCCTCACGTGGATGCTAGATCCTGGGATACTGGAGGCTGCTGATTACCCTCAACGTGATGCTTCTCTCTCTTTCTGCTATTCTCCATTTTTCTATCTCCATCCTTTTCCCCCATCTCTCTCCCAACCTTCTTTTTGCCCCATCTTTCTCACTTCTTACACCGTTCTCTCCCCCTTGCCCCCTTTTACTTTGCCCTTTTCTTTCCCTCTTTTATGCCATTTTTCACTTTGGCCTTCTCTTCTGCTTCTTACATCCCTCTCACTTTACCCTTTTCTCTCTCATTTTTACCCCCCCCCCCCCCCCGTTCTCACTTTACTCTTCTCTCCCTCTTTTTTTTACTCACCTTGCTCTTACTTTACTCGTCTCCCCCTTTTTTTACCCCCTCCCTCTTTCTGCTTGTCTTAATTTTTCCCCTTCCATCCTTTTCCCCATCCCTCTCAACTTTCTTTTTGCCCCATCTTTCTCACCTCTTCTACCCCTCTCAATTTTTCCTTCTCTTTCCTTGTTTTACCTCATCTCTCAACTCACCCTTCTCTCCTGCCTTTTTACCCTCCCTCTCACTTTAGCATTCTCTCCTTTTTTACCCCCTTGCTCTCACTTTACTCTTCTCTCACCCACTTTTACCACTTTTCTCACCTATTTTACGCCTCTATCACACTTATCTTTTTTTCTTTAGCCTATTCTTCTCAAATACAAAAATAAATATTTCTTTCATTTTTTTTTATTCCAATTTTTATCTGTCTTTATATGTTAAATCAGTTGTAAGACAATTCTGGGCCTTACTCTCTGTCTTTGTTGTTTTTTCCTTTCTGTACCTTTCTTAAATATTAATCAGTAATTAGTTATTTAAGATCTTTAAGTTGAACACCTTATTTTTATTTTCTTCTCTGCAGAATATTAGTTATGGTTCTTCTGTATTGTTTTCAGAAATTGCACACACATTCACACAGTTAACTTTTTCCATGCCAAGAACTGTAACACAACACCTTGGCCCACACCTGTATGTGTGTGTGTGAGTGTGTGTGTGTGTGTGTGTATGTGTGGGTGTGTAGGTGTCTGATTCTTTTTCTTCATGGCTGTTGTTGAAACAGTGCCAAATTCCTTTGGACACTGTGTGTATAAGTGGACAGTAATTGAGTGAAAGGTATTCTTATGTAATAGTCTTTTGCTGAAACGTTAAACAATATGTGGCATTTTAACTATAAAAGTCTCTGGGGTCTGAGTACGAGTCTCTGAGGTGCTAGAATAAGTCCTTAGAGTGTAAGTACGAGTTTCTGTGGTATAACTCTCATTCAGAGACGTGACAGAGACTTGTACCCATACTACATAGACTTAAACTTGCATCCCAGAGACTTAAGTGTGGTGCAAATACAAATTTTTGGGGTACAAGTACAGTTCTTAAAGTTGCAAATATGAGTCTATAAGGCGTGAGCATGTGTACATGTGCTGCAGATACGAGTCCCTGAGTTGCAAGAGTTTCTGAGGTGTGAGTAGACCATAAAAAAAATATTACTTAATTAATCAAAGTAATAAGCACATTTTGCATCAATGAAATATTAAATGGGTCAGTGCTGCTTAGCATTTTTCTTGCACATGTAAAAGCTATTTCTGTTAGCAGGAATAGCTGTGATGCACCACAGCTTACTCACTGTCCACTCTTTTAGCTCCTACCCGGTAACACTTTATAATATGGAACAGTATTATAAAGTGTTACCTCCTACCCTGTACTTATACTGTACTCACTACTCATAGTGCTTCTTATTTACTCTGGTCTAGTGCTGCAGCGGAAGTGAACCTGTCCTCTCTTCAGCTGGCTGCATGTGGGTGTTATGACAGTGTTTCCCTCTATATCCAGTTAAAATTAAGTTTTGCTTACTACTCATGAAATGCTAATAATCTAATATAACCTTCTTGGCACCTTTGTTACACATAATTATATGCACAAGTACAACATTAAGAGAAAAAGAAAAACAGCTCTACATAAACTGGATACAATTAGTAGAAAAAGAACATTTAAAAATATTTATATATATGTTTTGAGAGTGACGTCAAACATCAAAAAAGTCTTGCTAGTCTGTTTCAAATGTTTGACCAATAGGCTTCTAGGAAGAAATCTTCATGGTATAGTGCTACAGAGGAACGCAGCTCATGCTGAAGATGGCATCACTTCTGATACCCCTGATATTTTTGTCTCCCAAACATAAAGACCATTACCTCCCAAACCAATGTGACTCATTGTCAGATGACCCAGCACTGTTGTCTAAAAGGCTAACAAGAGGGCAAGAAACGGAAGGACAACAAAGGTAAGGAAGGCTCATTCCTGTCTCAGTCATTAAATCCACCCCTGCTGACAGCAGATCTGGAGTTCACAGTCCAGAAAAAAGTCTAACACACAGCCTCGCCTCGTGTGTGGCTGCAGCCTAAGGGCAAGGAAGGGAGCACAAGCCAAATATCCTCAGCCCTGTTAGCCTGCCTGCCACAAGGGAGGACTAATACCGCCGCTACGTGCCTCACACCAGGCTTACAGTGCGGCCTAGTGTCCTGGGGGGGGGGGGGGGGGGTGGGGGGGGGGGGGGATGCAGAGAATGTCCCTCATATAGCAACCTATGGGGACCAATGAAGAAAAACAGAAGCAGCCCCCCAACCAGACAAAACACAATAAAAAGAAAAGCCCCTAAACAACCACAATCAGGCAGCTTCCTGGTTTACTATATTTGTTAACTACTGACACACACACAGCACGGATGCCCTGTGGTGGCTTTCGTTAGCAAGATAAATCTAAATGAACGCTATTAGTTGTTCTTGGACACTGCTTACCATTATGAAATCATTAAGTACCCGTACAACACATCTGGATTTCTGCTTTCTGTTTAGTCAAGCAATTTTCTCACGTTTAAGCTCTATAATCAGTTTAACACCATAAACGGAACCAAATGTTCCCACAGGCCACTCAGCGTAATGGCGTGATGGGAGGCGTGCTCCAGAGCAGCATGGCCTGTTTGCAGCTGCCCTGTTCAGTTCATCTGCATGAATCTTAGACATGTCAGCTTGACCCAGCAGCTCACTGGTAAAGTTGGTTGTCTGAGGAAAAAAAAAGGCCTTTCTTCAAAGGGAGTTTTACGCTTTAAGGATAAATAATAAAGGAGCAACAAAAAAGTGTTTTAAAGAAAGACAATGTTTCGAACAATGTTTTAAAGTTTAAAGCCAGCTTTTGAATGGGTAAAGTAGCAGACCTGCCAACATGTATGCATGTTGTGTAATGACCACGCATTTTGACCTCCTAGTACACTTGTACGATTCCATGTACTGAAGAAACATTTGGGTGACCTCGTTGTGAGTGTGTTCGTGATCACTCTTTATCAATGCTGATGTATGGGTAGTTACCAAGAAAGCTTAGCTTTGGAACCACCTACTACTTTCATCCATATTTCATTTTCCTCCAATGAGCCGACCTGTCAAGAGCTATCAGAGTGGCAAAGCGCGCACACGCCCAGAGAATCCACAGCCACTTCAAGGACACGGGTGACGCGCGGCGCATGTGGCAGGGCATCCAGGCAATCACCAACTACAGGACAATGCCACCGTCCTGTGAACGTGATGCCTCCCTCCCTGACGCCCTAAACAACTTTTATGCACGGTTTGAGGCACAAAACAACACGATGGCGAGAAAGACCATGCCCAAGCCGGACGAGCAGGTGTTGTGCCTGACTGCAGTGGATGTGAGGAACACTCTGCGCAGAGTCAACCCACGAAAAGCTGCAGGACCAGACAACATCCCCGGCAGAGTGCTCAGGGAGTGCGCAGACCAGCTGACAGATGTTCTCACGGACATCTTCAACATCTCCCTGTGCAGCGCCACTGTCCCAACGTGCCTCAAGTCCACCACCATCGTCCCCGTGCCGAAGAAGTCCACAGTGTCCTGCCTCAATGACCACCGTCCCGTTGCACTTACACCCATCATCATGAAGTGCTTCGAAAGGCTAGTCATGAGGAACATCAAGACACAACTGCCCTCTTCACTGGACCCCCTGCAGTTTGCGTATCGTCCCAATCGCTCCACGGACAATGCCATCACCACCACCCTTCATCTCTCCCTCACCCACCTGGAGAAGAAGGACACTTAGGTCAGAATGCTGTTAATAGACTTCAGTTCAGCATTCAACACCATCATCCCACAGAACCTCATCAGGAAGCTAAGCTCGCTCGGCCTCAACACCCCCCTCTGCAACTGGATCCTGGACTTTCTGACGGGTAGACCCCAGTCAGTCCGGTTCGGGGGCAGCACCTCCAGCACCATCACACTGAACACGGGGGCCCCCCAGGGCAGTGTCCTGAGTCCTCTGCTGTTCACCCTGCTGACTCATGACTGTGCTGCAAAACACAGTTCTAACAGCTTTATCAAGTTCGCCGATGATACAACCGTGCTGGGTCTCATCACCAAAGGCGACGAGTCAGCATACAGAGAGGAGGTGCAGCGGCTGACAGACTGGTGTACAGTCAACAACCTTCACCTGAATGTGGACAAGACAAAGGAAATGGTTGTTGACTTCAGGAGAGCACAACACACCCACTCTCCACTCAACATCGACGGGTCCTCTGTGGAGATTGTTAAGAGCACCAAGTTCCTTGGTGTCCACTTAGCAGATAACCTCACCTGGACCCTGAACACCAGCTCTACAGCCAAGAAAGCCCAGCAGCGTCTCTACTTCCTCCGGAAGCTGAGAAAGGCCCGTCTCCCTCCACCCATCCTCACACTCTTCTATAGAGGGACCATTGAGAGCATCCTAAGCAGCTGCATCACTGCCTGGTTTGGGACCTGCACCGTCTCTGACCGCAAGACCCTCCAGCGTATTGTGAGGCAGCTGAGAGGATCATCGGCGTCTCTCTCCCCTCCATCACGGACATTTACACCACCCGCAGCATCCGCAAAGCAACCAGCATTGTGAATGACCCCACTCATCCCTCACACGAACTGTTTTCCCTCCTGCCTTCGGGAAGAAGGTACCGCAGCATCCGGTCCAGCACCACCAGATTCTGCAACAGCTTCTACCCCCAAGCCATCAGACTCCTTAACTGCAGAGACTGAACTGATGGTTTTTCTGTACATGCACACACACTCTTACCCCACTTACCCCAGAAAATGGAAAGCACTAAAAACCCTACTACCTCACTGGACTCTATTGCACACTGTGTAATAGAGTAATTACTACCTCACCTGGTCTTTTTTGCACACTGCAAAATTTGCACACTGTCTTGTTATTTATTTATTATTCTTTGTCTGTATGGTGTTGTATTGTCTGTCTGCACTTTTGTACTGTTGCACTATTGTTCTGTCTACACTGTGTTTATGTGCACCATGGTCCTTGGAGGAACGTTGTTTCGTTTCACTGTGTACTCTGTATATAGCTGAAATGACAATAAAAAACACTTTGACTTTGACTAACTGTCGACATACTAAAGGCTCTCAGGCATCCGTCCATCTGTCTCTCTCTCTCTCTCTCTCTCTCTCTCTCTCTCATTCTCTTTGTTAATCTCAGGATTTATAATTATAATACAGTAAAAATTGACCAGCCTGCCATTATTTACAGAATATTGTGGTGATTAATAAAGTTAAGTGACTTAAGTGATTGACACCTCTAATATAAATATAATTGAATTCTGCCAATTTAACGTCAATTCTTTTATTTACATTTAAATACTAATTTTTAAAAAACTGTCGTTTCAATTAAGGTATTAAGTAACCAATTATAGTCCTTTTACAAACACTTTTTTTTAATAATGCAAAATATTGTTTATTATCTTATTGGGTGGGTGGGGGGTTTGTGTCAAGTTAAAAGTAGTGTTAAATCAACTTTATTTTTAACTATTAAAAGGTCCTTTTTCATCTCACTTATAAACATGCAATTTTTGGAACCATACATTGATCTTTCAAGGCATCGCTTAAATAAGCCTTTGTAGCACTTTTACTTTTTTAGGTGTTTCTAACATTAAAAAAAATCGTCAAATGGTAGTTTGATTTAATACAGAAGCTGCGGCTGAAGTTTTTTTTTTACAGATCTTAATTTATTTTGCCACCTTTTGTACCACTGAATAAATTAAATACATTTAATGTACTTTTTGCTTTTAAAGAAATTGTAGTTTTCAAACTGCAATTTCAAAATATTTTTGAACCCTTTTTTTAACACCATTTTCATATCCCAGCAGACAAACCAACAAGGACAATATATTAACCTTTTAATTTTAACCAGGAATTTACTTCAGTAGTGCTTACTGCAGTCATACATTTACATCAGCAGTGCCACTCAAATCACATGTGAGCGAAATTAACAAAGACAAACGCAGCAGGTCTTTTAGCAAACAAAGAAATGCTAATGCTAATTTAGTAACATTACAACCATAGCCCTGTAGAGCTTAGCCCTGTCTTTCAGCTGAAAAACAGAGTTTGTTAAAGGGAAGTAAACTGAAACTGACAAGTATTTGACATCAAATTAATTTAAACCTTCTATTTAAAAGCTCCCTGCATTGTATACACTATACAATAGCACTCTAATGGCTGACTAGGGCCAGTGGACGGTCCCCTAAATTATTCTGCCTTTTTAGTTATTTGCGCAAATAATATAATTGACAGATTTTTAAAGCAAATACATTTCCACATGTAAACAGAAATAAAATAGGTGATAGGTAAAGTTAAAGATTTTACTATGTATATTTATATATAAGAACTTATGTGTAGGGTTATACGAAGAAAATGTTAACTAACACACACTAATGTATCAGGCTGCAGTAGAGACACACTATAATACTCTGCAATAACAGATTTACTAAACAGTTTAAACCATTTCATGCCACTGGCATGGATAATTGATGCTGTAGATTGTGGATTTGATACTGAGACTACATCTCACCCACCTCCCAACACCCCCCCACTCCATTCTTTCTCTCCTCTCAACCCTGCTGTACATGGCTATGCTTCACTACCCCTGAGCAAACAGATACGCCGTCAGGGTTGAAATAAACCTCCCAAAAAAAGACCAACAGCAGAGAGACTGCCCAGGATCAGTGTAACAGTACAGCGCAGGCACAGTTCTCAGGCCATATGAGCCTGTAGCTTTTGGCTGGTGGGATACACAACAGGCACGTATTGTCTCACAGCAATCCAAGATCAGCTACCACTAGACACCCGAGAAATAAACTATGATAACTGCGCACTATAATGTTATATCAACAGGCTGGTGCTCTAATGAACGTCTGTGGTTTCATTGTACAACAGCTGGTCTAGGGTGGTCCAGTTAAGCGCAAATGGATCATTTAACCCACAAGCGAAAAAAAAAAAGAAATCTTGCTTGAAGATTGCTGCTTAATTCAATTCAGATGTTTTTCAGTTTTTCAGAGCACCTGTGAGCTACACTTCACAATAAAAGGCATCCCACCATGCCGTTCGTTTCTTCCAATAACATTTCATCTAAAGCCAAACTTTTTTGTTGGGGGCCAGAAGGAGAAATATACTTGAAGTCACGGGCCACACTCTGTAATAAAAAAAATTGAAATATACCACTTTAAATAATACTTTTTTCCTGATTATTTCATTTACACACCATTTTACTTGACTTACTATCTTTATCTTTGACAGTGTTGTGTAAACTAAGATTTTTTAAATTGATGTTTAATTTCATGATGTCTCTTAATATAAAACTCTTTCATTACAGCAACTTTTAGACTCTTTGGCCCGCTTTTCCGCGCTAGAAAAACACACTCTCTCCGCTTTTAGACACTTTTGCCCCGATTTTCTGCGCTAGGAATGCGCACCCTCTCCGCTTTTAGACTCTTTGGCCCATTTTTCTGCGCTAGAAATGCGCACCCTCTCCGCTTTTAGACTCTTTGCTCCGTTTTTCTGCGCTAGAAATGCGCACCCTCTCCGCTTTTAGACTCTTTGCTCCGTTTTTCTGCGCTAGAAATGCGCACCCTCTCCGCTTTTAGACTCTTTGGCCCATTTTTCTGCGCTAGAAATGCGCACCCTCTCCGCTTTTAAACTCTTTTACCCCGTTTTTCTGCGCTAGAAATGCGCACCCTCTCCGCTTTTAGACTCTTTGCTCCGTTTTTCTGCGCTAGAAATGCGCACCCTCTCCGCTTTTAGACTCTTTGCTCCGTTTTTCTGCGCTAGAAATGCGCACCCTCTCCGCTTTTAGACTCTTTGGCCCATTTTTCTGCGCTAGAAATGCGCACCCTCTCCGCTTTTAGACTCTTTGCTCCGTTTTTCTGCGCTAGAAATGCACACTCTCTCCGCTTTTAGACTCTTTGCTCCGTTTTTCTGCGCTAGAAATGCACACTCTCTCCACTTTTAGACTCTTTGGCCCATTTTTCTGCGCTAGAAATGTGCACTCTCTCCGCTTTTAGACTCTTTGCTCCGTTTTTCTGCGCTAGAAATGCGCACCCTCTCCGTCTCTTTGGCCCGTTTCTGACACCTAGCATTCAAACTTTGAATCTTACATTATAAAAACCTGCTTAACAGCTGGCCAACTTTCATTCTATTTCTAAAATACCTCGTAGTTTGGACACCCCTGATCTAAAGCCTTAGATAGTCACTGCTGGCCTAAAATCTGCACGTCGGCAAGCATTAGTGATTTACTGAGCATGAATATAGTTTTTTCCACGTTTCCACTGCATTCTCAAGTCGTAACCATCACCACCAAGGATAGGAAGTTTTAGTAATATGCAAAGGACAAGACAAAATGATCATCATGTGAATTAAACAATAGCAATTGGGAGTGTGAAGTTTTTCTTCAGGGTATAAAGGGAAAACATTAAACTGAACGTCTTACAATATTGTGTTCAACCTGTTTACTGTAATGTCTGTAGTATGTAAGGAAATTCCATTACACCTTCAACTTCATAAACATATATTAACATAAAATATATTATTAGGGTTGCCTGACAAAAAACAGGACACTGTCATACTAACAGCTGTCCACAAATATACGGTTGATGTAACAGAATCAGAGACGGCTCTAAGAAGCAGGGTTGTTTAAAACTATGAATATTTCAAATGCATTAATTAAGAGAAGGGACTGCTGCTTACCTGCTTATCTAAGTACTGGTGTGAGCTTTGCTTGTGCTTGCTTTTGCACCCTCTTGGCAAAAAGGTTAGGGAGAAAGAGCACACATGATGGAAAACTAGGTAAGGAGAGGCCTATGATGTGTGTTTCAGGCTTATGTGTTTTTTTTATGATCTTCACTTCTATATTTACAGTTTATACACAGTAAATGTCAATATAGTTGTTTTAAATGTGGTGATGTGGAATCTGATGTGCTCTCCCTCCTTAATATTTGATTCACTATCCGTAGGAGCTGACTGTACTGATTGGATAGTGAAGTCACATGCTCCCACAGCACCAACGAGGCACAATGGTGCAGGTTAGCAAGAAAAAAAAGACATTTAATGCAGGCAGAAAAAGTCGAAATATTTAGTTAAACTAACCTAGTGAAAACTGGGACATTAAATGAGATTTATTGAGAGCTAGTCAATCCTATAAAGACACACCTACTAGACCTGTACCTGTTACATTAAAGGCAAAGGCCATCAAAAATTCAAATCTGTTTAGATACTTTCTTGCACCTAAAAAAAACAGAACAGGATATCTGCGGATCCTTAAAAGGTAATTTATCTAAAGATATGTCCTTATTTTGTCGTAAAATGTCTAAATCCATCCCCTGAGTTTTTCTTGTATTTTTGCGCAAAGCATTTTGCAGTGTTCAAATTTGATATAAAAGTTAGTTTTGCTAAATAATACAATAATCACAAACGTATTGTAAAGTCTGTAAACTTAATTTTGGTGTTTTTTGTTATTTTGTTATTTTTTCTCTAAGTAGTATTACAAAGTCTTAAGTTTCATTTTTCTATACCTGCAGATACCCTGATTTAAATTTGCTGTAGAATTACTCATATATGAGTTACTAATTCCTCACGACTAAAGCCACCAGAGTATGAAGCTTTTAGCTTTTTGTTTCAATTCCACCTTAAAAAGGCGCATACATTAGTGTATTAGATGTTTTAGAAGTGCTTAAAAAGTTTATGGTTCTGAATATATTGTGGGAAAATTAGAAACAGCCCACAAAAAAACTACACCTGCATTTTTATATAAAATTCTGTGTTCCACCTTACAACTTACCTGAATCCGGTGTCTCGCCACAGCAGTATTTAAGGTGGAATGGTAAGTCAGCAGCATTTAAGGTGGAATTTTAAATACAAACAGTCTAAATCTTCATGTAATGATTTGCTGAAGGCCGTAAAATGTGTTTAAGACAGCTAGATAGTAAATACCGACACACGGTGCTGTGACCTGTGCAAGTGCCCCCTTAATGAAGATCCATGCAAAGACTTTCTCTTTTTTTTGTCTTATGTCCCTGATGTTTACAGGCTGTTAAAATATTGGGTTAGAATAGCTAACTAACTACTTTATGATGAAACCATTTAATATGAATTGACCGGATACCCTTATATTGTGGATATATTCAGATCTGCCTACATAATTAGCCCCACAATTGATAATGTTATCTGTACTCTGTAAATCCAATCAGATCTAATTTCCTTTCTTGATTTCTTAATTTCGTTTTGGACGGACACTGATGGAAGCTTGATTATATAATGACATATAGGAGACTTATGTGGTGGTACAGTGACATTTTACCAATAATCAAAATATGTATACCTGAGCAGAGGAGGATGGATGTTTGGTTTGCACACTGGGGGTTGTATGATTTGTCTTGTGTGTTGTTTGATTTAATTTAATTTAATTAAACTTATTGAAATATAACAGAGCAACAACTTATACAAATTAAGTAATATATATAAAAATTCTTATTTTTTTTTTTTTAGATTTAAGGCCAAAATGTTTCTTGCAATCTGACCAAGAAATGGTAGTACTTCTAGTGCTCAGATCATATTTAGCTGTAGCTTTAGTTGACATTCTATTCCTCACCTTCACTCTTTAGGAGCAACTTTGAAACTGATCTCAGTGCCACAGTGTAATCTCTAGCAAACCCTTACTTAGTTCATTTTCCCATGACCCACCCAGACTGCGAGGGCACGGGCTCTTTGACTCGGGGGTTTTCCTGACAGACCCGTTTCTCTTTTCTTGGAAACTGTGTTTGAGGATTGAGATTTGATCCCTAATTTTTTTTATGAGCATTACTTTTGAAGGACGTTGTGCAGCTGAGCAGAGAGACGTGCAGTAGTGTACATGATGATCACGTGCAAAGAATAACAGATTTATTTAGAAATCCTCTCAATGTGTTTGGGAACATATTCCTTTGATATGAGATGAGAAGGTGTGGTCTGCTGAAACCCTTCACCTACTACAGTACAATTTGTCTGCACCACACAGGCCCAAATTAACATCCAGGCCTTTTTACCACGTGCCTGAGTCAAAAGAGGGTAGACTTATGATTAGCCAATATGTTAGTGGCCTGTTTGTGTCGTCTATAAGGGGATTTGACCCAGTTTGGAGACCTACACAGACCTGTTCATTTCATTAGAAGCCTTTGTTTAAATGTTTTTATTTTATATTGACCTTTTTACGTCACAAACGATCCCTAAACAGTAAAATTAACATGACAAAAGTACATTAAATCAGTAAACATTAGCCCTTACTTTGCCTTTTACAGTGTTTACATTGTAACTGTGATACTAAAACAATTTATTGTGCAGACCTTATACTGCACCATGCTGTCTGGACAGCCACCTGCAGTAAGTAGTGGATCTTGGGTGTGAAGAGACCTCTCAATCACATTCCATAAATACTGTATTGGACAAATTCTGGATACTTGGGTGTAATGGCATGGTGCGTGATCCTGCAAGAATATTTAATTATATTGGGACTACACAAAATAAATGAAAGGCTGCAAATGGTAAAAAGACAGAGAAACATGGCAGGCACTGTCAATGATGTGTTTTGGCAGATTAGCGGTGAAGCCAATCCATGCCATGATGATACACCCCACACCAGTATCAAACCACAACCAGCCTCCAGCCTACCATGTTCCATGTTGACAAATTGGTTAAATGACTTAATGGGGCCCTACCATTAGCCTTAAACAATTGGTACCATGACTCATCAGACCATGTCACATTAATATAGTTCATTTTATAGAGTCTAAAGTTACATAGAGACCCCTTTCATAGAGAAACATGACAAAGTTGGAAGTTTTAAATGGGGTAATAGCACAGTCACAATTTATTCAGGGAGGTAGGACCCAATCTAAACTTATATATGGCGCAATTGCACAGTCTAAAATTATACATAGATATGTCAATCTAAAACCATATAGGAAGAAATGACATGATCTAAATGATCTAAAGCTATATAGGAATATATGGCACAGTTTGATGTAATATAATGATATGGCACAGTTTAAAACTATACATGCAATAAAAGATTTTATCATCTTTTCCAATATTGGACATAATCCAAAAGAAAATTCCACTTCAAACCAATTGAGTGGCCAAAGTCTACTGAATATATTCTTAAATAAGTTTAAGGGGTGTGACCAAGCTATTCTCTCCCCACTATATCAAAATATGGACATTGCAATTTAAAATGGAACATTGATACACAGACACAGGTTTGTTCAAATATATCTTAATAAATTGGAAAGTTGTTTAGTGGTTTTGGGATTAACCACTAACAGGAGCAGTGTAAAACCTGCAGGTAAAGAAAACTTGAGTAAAAAGTACAGTTGAAAAAAATAAAGTTGAAGTTGAAGAGTTCTTTAAGCATCATACTTAAGTAGAAGTACTGAAGTACTCAACATTTTTGTACTTAAGTATTGCAAGTAATTTATCCAATTAAAAAAGTACAAAAGTATAGTTTTGATCAGATATTTTAGATGTTTAGGCTAAAGGACACTCAAAGTGAAAAACTACTCAAAACTCACTTTGGATTTTTTTTGCAGTGAAGTGAAAATAGGACAAAAAAAAATGAATACTCAAGTAAAGTACAGATACAGCATTTTACTACTTAAGTACAGTAGTGAATTAGCTCTACTTTGTTACTCTGCACCTCTGAAATTAATCTAATAGTTAACATGAGCCGTACAAGCGTGTTATAGGAAACTATATATTTAAATCATTAAAGTAAGAATGTAAAAAAACATACTTATCTGTGGTTGTTTGGGGGGCTCTTTTATTGACTAGGTTCCCTCCAAAATGGCAGGAGGTGACATCACAACACTTGCTGTTTGGTGCTATTTAAGGCTGTGTAAGCCATTTGGCAAGCTTTAGTTTAAAAGCTGTTTGAGGCTATAGAATTATTATTGTGTGACTTTTTTTGTTAAACAACTTACAAACACATAAATGTAAATATCTTACACATTTAGTGTTTTTTTTGGCACTTATAGAACCACCCTCTTGCACCTGACACAAAGCATCCTCCCATGTTTTATTTCTGCTGGACCATCACAAGGTGGTTCCATTCAGTGTTCAGGTGGAAAAGCCACAGATGTGACATTTTACTCAAGAGTCACGTTTCTTCTCTCAGCGCACTGATTTCTAATGCCATCTAATGTCCGAAACAGTTAAACACTTAAGAGGATTTAGAAAAAATGCTGCCTTATCCCTTTCTGTAGCCCCTTTACTTCTTCCAAGCTTTCATACTATGACAGGAATGCTCCTAATCCAGCTTCTAGTTTGGTATTTGCTTTTACTCTTTATTCCAAAATAAAACCCTAAAACAAATTGTTTATCTACCCAGTCCTTTGTGAATTGGGTTCACAGGTAACCCCATTCACTAGTATCAAGATACAGATTGAAACTATTTTTATAGACGTTTACACAGGATTAAATGCACAAATGAAAAGCTCAATTTCAAAATACTGTATATTCGTTTTTTTTTATATACATAAAGAGATTAACATATAGAGCATTATCATAATATAATACCACAATAGCAGCTGACCTCATTTGGTTATTGCTGGCTTTTCACAAGAAGCTTAGTAATTACCCACTAAATGCAGCTAATAGACCAAATGGATTATTATTCTGTATCAGATGGAATTCAGTGTAGGCATGTCATTTAAGGTAATGAAAGTAATTGTTCTGAGGTTTTCCACTTTCCAACATCTCAAAACTCCAAAGGTTAAGTCCACACTTTCATCCGCTGGATGTAACTATTCCAGTAATCTCCCTCTACCTATTCATCTGTCCATTCATTAGAAATACTTATCTGGTGCTTTCACTCACTGGTCAATTTATTAGAAACACCTAAGGCCAGTTTATACTTCTGCGTCGAACCTACGCCATAGCCTGTGCGTCGTCGCGCATGCTACACCGTAGCCTACGTCGTAGTTTGATGCGAAATGTAATTAAATGGAAATGTAACAACGCGTTGTGCGACACGGACAGCTGCAGCTGTGATTGGTTCACCGGGCCCCCTCCCACTCAATTCCGCCTTCGTAGTTTAAACTGAAAAGTGAAGCAGAGCCACTGACACGCGCATGCAGAGGTATAAATGCACTCCACTGCGTAGCTGGATACATGTAGTCTACTGCGTAAGTTCGATGCAGAAGTATAAATTGGGCTTTATCCTGTGCATTCCAGTTATTGGCCACTTTAATTGCAACATCTACCTCACATTTCTACAAACTGGACACTTTATTGAAAACATCTAATTTGCTCTATGTCTCACTGGCTACTTTATTATTAACACCTACATTGCACTTCTAATCACTTGCCACTTTGTTAGAAACACTTACCTTAAACTACATCTCACTGGCCACGCATATTCTTTTGCTTCCACTTACTGGCCATTTATAAGAAACGACTGCAATGTGGCCACATTATTGGAAACATCTACCTTGTACCAGATGATATGCTAATGCTGTTGCACAGCAACCGATGGGCTTCAGTTTGTTAACTAGCTCAGTGCATGTATAAGGTGGGTGTTTGTGATAAAATGGTCATTGAGTGCAGGTAAAATGTGGGGGCTCTGTGTATGAGAGCTGTGTGTGACTGACAGCAGCATTCCAGCACTGATGTCTTCAGTAACTGGACAGTATGCATTGTGTGACAGTGGGCATTAAACTCCTGGCAGGCCCACCGCAGTGCTGAGACCGGCCTCTTGTCTGTATCTCTCCATTATGAGTTTTTATGGAGTGAGCAGTGAGAGGTCAGCGCCTGTCGAATTAAAGCCAGCCAGCCAGAGAACGCCTCACACGTGAGTTTAAATTAAGCGTGTGTGTGTGTGTAGATAAGCGGCGCAGGTGTGCTGGGGCTCGTGCCCAGGTGCAGCAGTGAGACGGTCCAGCCTGGGGGGCAGGGCCGCTGAGCGACAGAGGAATTCAGTACAGCAGGACCGGAGTGACCAGAGGAACGCCAGGAATTCCTGGACTGAAACTCACCCAAACACACACACACACACACACACACAAACTACTAACAAACTCATACACAGACTATATCACCTTATCTTTCTCACTAGTTTTGTCTCTCTTGTCCTATCTCTCTTCTTCCCCATCCTCCTCACTTCTTCCTTATTGTTTGTCTTCCCACTCTTCCTCCCTCTTTTTTCATCATTCCATCACTTCCTCTTTTCCTTCTAATTCCCTCTTTTTACTCTCTCATCATCTTTCTCTCTTTCCACGTACTTTCTCACTCTCTCCCCAGCACATTAGTGTGATTTCTATTATACTGATCAAGAATTGTATACATATACATTACATTAAATGTTTTTTTCTTTATTTTTATGATTTTTTTTACATCAATGTAGATTAATATTGAAGACACAAATGCAGGTTCCTTACAAATGTGGCACCATTTAAAAGGGAAAAAAATAACCACCAGTCTTTCCACCAGTCAAGAAGCAATTTATACTATAAAGTAATAATCTATTAAAAACAAATATCCATACTTTTTGTGCTATGTTTAGTATTCATTCAGGAGGCATCTGAACAAAAACACTCCCACAGGAATTTTGTCCATAAACTTTAAAACAAATTTCTCTACACGTTTCGAGCTAAGAACATCAAATTCGGTAAATTGCTTTAATGCTTAATGACCTTTTACACAACGGAATGCATAGCAGAATGTTTATTTCTACCAAGTACCCTCTGACAGAAAGTTCTGTCCCCTTTCTCTCCTTTGTTCTCCAGTATGTTTGTGTATGGAGGAGATTTTGGATGAACCAGCTTTTGGGGAAATGTTTTGGCACCACAGATTTCAGCCAAATGCTAAGCCAAATGTATTTTTGGAGTCCAGAACTTAATATAATACAAAATTATTATCAATAAAGTGCCTCAAAGCAACCCACACCTATACCATAGACATATCTTACCAACAACTTAGCCACACCTTAGCAACCAACACCTGTACAACAGCAGCACTTCTAATCTGCAGTTTCACTTGCAGCTTTTGCCAGAACTGTACTCTCTAGTTCTGTCTTCATCTCTTTTCACCCTAATTCTCTCTCTCCTCCCCCTCATTCTCTCCGGGTGCAGCTGAGTGAATCACACTGGTGAGCTCATTAATGCAGATGGTGTGTTGTTGTTAATGTGTACTGGGCTGGCGCTGCAGGAGGGCCAGGAGGAGGTTCAGGAGGTTCAGCGTGACTTTAGTTCTGGCTCTGCTCTCTACAGGTTACGCTGGACAGCACAGTCTGTTTTTGCCGTCTAGGTTGGTCATTAATCTCAAAAATCAAACTCACACCTAAAGCCAAATCTCCTGCCTGGGGTTAAAGTCTGCACATGTCTGCTGATACTAGCATTACCTGCTTACACAGGTCAAGGAACTGGAGTTAAGGGGTTTTGTTAAATGACATCATGATTAGTCATTATTGTCAAATTGTAACAAATACTTAAATAATTGTTGCTCCACCTTGCTGCTGGTGTGAAGTTAAAGGCTGGAGCTCATCTGTTGAGGCACAACATTGTTAGTCACCCTGTGCAACCAGATCAGTGTCCGTGCTGTGCTGAGGATGGATTACCACCCTTATTGACAGCAGTGGCCATATGGTCTAAAACTGATCAGTGATAAATGAGGATGGCGTGACAAACTGTGCAGTTGGCGAATCTCCCAATTTTACACCCATATAGTAGAGTGATAATGGAGGTGTTTCTAATAAACTGGCTTGTTAGTGGAAGTTGGGGGCTCCTTATAAAGTGTCTAGTGTGTGGAAGCACAAAGTAGGCATTTCTAATTGAGTGGCCAGTGAGCAGAAGCATGAAGTAGGTGTTTCCAATAAAGTGGCCAGTGAGTGGAAGCACAAGAGACAAGAGAGGTGTTTCTAATACAGTGGCCAGTGTGTAGAAGCTCAAGGTAAGTGTTTCTAATAAAGTGGCCAGTGACTGTAAACATTAGGGAAGTAATTATATGTAGGCATTTTGTTAAACTGTCCTAAGGCAAACATGAATACACATTCCACAAATGCAAATGTGAAAATGGAGTGAAAGCACAAAATACAGGTTTTCAAAAAAGTAGCCAGTGAATAAAATTATAAAGTTGGGGGGTCCTTATAAAGTGGCCAGTGAGTAAAAGCACAAAGCAGAGGTTTCCAAACAAGTGGTCAGTGAGTGGACACACAAGGTAGATGTTTCTAATAAAGTGGCCAGGGACTGTAAATATTAGGGAAGCAATTTTATGTAGGCATTTTGTTAAACTGTCCTAAGGCCAACATGAATACACATTCCACCAATGCAAATGTGAAAATTATGTGCAACAGGAAATAAAAATTTCCCATGAATTTCCCCCAACTGAGATTTGGTCATATTCTTCTTCAAGGCCTATTTTTGTAGAAGAAAAGCCTTATGCACAATCTGATGGAGTCTGTTTATGTGGTCAACATAAGACACGACTTTCCCTTTTTTGGTTTAGGAAGTATGAGATTATGTGAGAAACACACATTACTGTTTCTTGTTATAAGCTGTGTGTACAGCTGCTCAAGTTCCTGAGCCAAACAGGTGGTCTGCTAGCATGCATTTTTTTAATTAGTTTATTTATGTTCGTTTTATCTAATTTGTTTAAAGATATTGGTAGATATAAACATTAAGACAGATATTGGTAGATCTTGAGTATATGGTATAAAGCATACACATAGCATTAGAAATGATATCTTTATAATTATCATGTTGATCACTGTGATGACCTGCAATAGTGATACTGTTGCTACTTCAGGCTCAACACAGCAAGACACTGCACTGTGTTACTTTGGTGAAGTAGACAGAGTAACATTTGAGATACTGATATATATCTTGCTAACCCACTTTCTATTTGTGTAAAATCCTGTAATATTACTGCTTTTTACCTGAATATGCTAAAGAGAAAATTCATATTGTTCATATTTGAATATTGTTTATGTGACTTAAAATAAAGAGATTGTTAAATGTTTGGACACACCTTCTCATTCAATGTTATGTTTTTTTTTTCTTACATTGTAGATGAGTATTGAAATCATCTAGACTATGAGGGAACACATAGGAAAAAAGGTAGTAACTTAAAAGTGTTAAACAAACCAAAATACTCTGTGAAGCATTTTTTGGTGCTCTTATCTTGGGGAATGTTAACTTGTGATATCTAAGGCTGCACATAAATATACTTTCTTGATAGTTCTGATAGAAATGAGAGATTCTCTGACCTTCGTTTCTAAAGTGTTTTTTTTTCTTTATTTAGTTGAGTAGTTCTTGCCATAATATGGATTAGAACATTTTTCAAATAGGGTCATTCACTGTATATCAACTCTACCTCTTTACAACACAACTGCTGCTCTCAAACACATTAAGAGCAGTAATTAACTTCACAAGTTCAGCACAGCTGTTAACTGATGACCTCTGACTCTACCTCATAAAACTGACTGAGAAAATCCAGCCAATGATGTGTCAAGAGGTGCTACAAATTTTTTTTTTCAAAAACAGACATGAAAACAAAACACATTTATAGATTAAAACTAAGTGTGTCGCATGTGTTTATACTCTACTATACAAATCTTTATGAGGGTTTTAATTTGTGTGTTTAAAGGTCTTAGTTAGTTTGGGCAGTGTGAGCTACATTCTTGAGAGCTTATTACTGTGTTTAATCATTAAACACACACTGCTTGGGGTCTCGTACACTCATACACCGATCCAACATCAACACTGACCTTTGTTTTTTACCGTAGTGCTGAATTCTCTATTATGACACACAGACCTCCTACAGGCCGACCCCTCGCCACTGGCATCTCAAGCATTCTGCGTGACCAGTCATAGTTATAATGCTGTTAATAAAACAGATATAACGTTAATTAAATCTGAGTAATCAGGAGCAGATTTACACAGGATCACTTTAGTTGAAATAACAGATTTAATTTCACTTTAGTCAGAAAATGATGCAGAAACATTAACTGACTTGCAATGACTTAATCTTAGTACTAATACATATACAGTTACTTTGTTATAGAAGTTACTGAAAAGTAAACTTGACAACACAATATTACTGTTACTATGTTCATCATAAAGGTAGTTTAGGCCACGTGGCACCTGCTCTCCTCTTTCCGTGTGCTCTGCTAGACAGCTAAGAGTCAAACGACTGATTGGAAAGTGAGGGCACATGAAGAACTCTGCCTGTTCTCTCTGAGCCACTTCCTCAACCCTGATTAGATCAGCTCCTTTAATCCAATTTCTGCATTTCCCTCTACACATCTACTCTCATCTGCACCCACAGTAATGGGTAACATGGTTTTCCCTCATTCCGCAGTGTGTGTTAGTTTTCACGTACACCCTTCATCTGCTCTGACTGCTGGAGGCTTTCTGCGTCCCCTCATGCACAGTTCATGTACCCTGCTGACACCATTGACACCAGTGACCTCACTCTGGACATCAAAACTTTGGGGACACCTACCATCTTAACAAAAAAGATAATCTTTATCAGTGTACATTTATTATATATGCTCAGTAATTACTATTGATTGTTTAATGTCTATTATAAAGGATGTTGGAAATACTATAAAATATTTATGAGGTATAATTACTCATTTAGTAACTACTTAGAGCACTAAGGATTGAATATTAAATTTAATGCTAGGCTCTCTTCACCAAAACAAAAGTGCAATTCATCAATGAAGATGACCTTCTGACATTCTGGTCTTCTCTTGGTAGAGATGATCAACGAATTCATGTGTGTTGGCACTGTGGTCAGTGTCAAGATGAACCGTTTGTTCATCCAGTAGGCCTGGTGTCACGTGAGGGGTAAAATTTTTCATTTTGTATTATTCCAGATCATCTTTAATCTTTATTACATGCACATATAATGACAGATCAATGCTAAGTTAATAAGGTCTTGCATCCAGTGGTGCGCTATTTTGACAGGACAATAATTGTCTTGAAAATTGTCTTTAATGCTCAAATTCTATGCCATGGCCAGCTGCATTGCTTTGCCTATCCCTGATTGAAAATGTGTGGGATTTTAACATTTCCTTCTACTGAAAAAATCTATAGGAACATTTAAGCTGCATCGGATAGATTATCACAGTAAATATTGCCCATATTTTTATCATTTATCGTTCCTGGTAGCCAATATAGGTTCAAATGTATAATTTGAGACTCCTCCTCCTGGTTGCAGCTATTTTTTTGGTGATGAGTGTATTTAGTGTCTGACAATTTCATCTGAGTGCCATTATTGTTTTGATGTTGAATGTATTTAGTATCCACTATGAATCCTTCAGTACCTATTAAAAGTGTAAGAGTATTCAGTATCTACACTACACTATTCTGTAACTACTACGAAACCGAAACAGTTTTCATTAGGGATTTTCCTGATCCGATCATGTGATCAGAATTCAAGGCGATAAGTGCACAGAGTGGCCCAGCAGGCTAAGCACTGCCACTATGAACAGGAGACCGCCGGTTCGAATCCTGTTTATGTAGCTTGTCATCAGCTGCAGGAGCCCAGAGAGAGCACAATTGGTCTCTCCCTACATCACTCCAAAGGGTGATGTTGATCAGCACAAGTGAGCTGATGTATCAGAACCGAGTGGCTGCGCTTTCCTCTGAGTGCGCTGTGATGCTACTTGGCAATGCTGTATCAGCAGCAGTTTAAAAAGAGGCGGTAGCTGACTTCACATTTATCAGAGGAGGCATGTGTTAGTCTTCATCCTCCTGGTGTTGGGGCATCACTAGTGATAAGGGAGTCCTAATGAGTGGGTTGGGTACGGTGGCCGAGAAAGCCCAACGCAGCGCAAATTGAAAAGCGCTGCAAAAGCACAAAACACATCCATCAAAATTACAACACAGGCGCAGCAAATAGAAAAACGTGCTGCAACTAGAAAAACGCGCTGCAAATAGAAAAACGCGCTGCAAATAGAACCACAACACAACGGAAGTGAGTCACAACACAACGGAATTTTCCCGGGGGACCTTAAAAGATACTGTACCAGCTAAGCTGCGTCTTCAGTAACGTCTTCACTCTTCACTATGTGTACAAAGGACAATAAGTGGCAAACAAGGCGTTTTGTGAAGCAGAACTTTTAATAATATGCTCACAACCGTGGTAATCACAGGTAATACACATAACTTACTTTTCAGAAGCTTGCTTGCCACTTATTGTCCTTTGTATACAGCTGGTACAGCATCTTTTAAGGTCCCCCGGGAAAATTCCGTTGTGTTGTGACTCACTTCCGTTGTGTTGTGGTTCTATTTGCAGCGCGTTTTTCTATTTGCAGCGCGTTTTTCTATTTGCTGCGCCTGTGTTGTAATTTTGATGGATGTGTTTTGTGCTTTTGCAGCGCTTTTCAATTTGCACTGCGCTGGGCTTTCTCGGCCACCGTAGTTGGGTAGTTGGGCTGTGTAAATTGGGAAAAAACTTAGACAAAAATAAAGAAAGAAGAAAAAAAATGGGCGATCACGTAATTTTAACAAGGATTGGATTCGGCTCTTCGGCGCTCTCTTTCTCACACATTTCTTTTTTTTTTAATGCTATATATGCAGCTACACTAGTATTTATGTCCTCCATTAAAGCTCTTACGTAAACTCAGTAACTCAGCAACTTGTTAAAATATTCTAATATGAAAAGCAGCAAATCTACCCTGACATATTATAATACAATACAAACGTCTAGTCTAAATCTAGTCTTACAGGCCTAACTTTTACACTTTTATTACTGTCTCCCTTCAAAAATAAACTAAAATACAGCATTAAAAAAAGCCCTAAAGTGTGCATCCTCATACAGACCACATATTAGAGGAATACGGAAATATTTGCAGGTTTTTATGAAAATATCACTGTGTATCAAACTGCTCCTAGAAACATCTCATTCTTAGAGTCTCAGGGGTCTTTACAACCTTCCACAAGAAAAATCAAGCTGAAGAGACAGAGAGATGGAGGCTGTGTGCGTCTGGGGCCTTGCTGTTAATGAAAGAGAAAAGAACATGTACAGTTCTGCTCTGTCGGCCATGGAGTCCAATAATGAGTGTAACATTTCTTATCTTAATGAGGGCCTCCCTCTCACCATGGAAACAGCTCCCTCGCTCTCTCTCTCTTTCATTTCCGGGAAAATCCGGACAAGGGCTGTTTTTTATTTCTCCGTATGGCCCAGGACCAAAGATTTAGTGTCTTTAACAACCCATCTCCCAATTAGTAAACACACAAACACACGGACACAAACTAAATGGCAAGAGGTTAATGAAACAAACCTTCACTTCATAACAGATCCCAGAAATGACGTTTGTCATTTTGGCCTCCGCAGAGAGTCGGCTGGATGTGCGAAGTCATTATGTCTTGGGGTGTGTATGTATGTGTGTGTGTTTTCACTAATGTGGACAAAGTGCAAGTAGGAGGAATGTGGATGGTATGTGGTCGTGTGTGTCATACAGGCTGTCTGTGGACGGAGGATCCTGTGATGTCATAATGACGAAGGATGCTTAGCTACGCATAGCAACACGGGTTTCCACAGACATTACTGTGGCGACCGCCTCCGCACCACAGACCCACTCAGTGGGGGGTATTGCCCAGAGGATTCTGCGCTCTCTCTTCTCTGGTGCTCTGCGTGGGAGGTCATTTCTGAGGTTCTGTCCTCTCTCAATGATTCACAGTACGGCCGCTTGTTCAATAACCTCTATGCACACAAAAACACACAGCAAACCCGGATCTACTGGAACATTCCACACGCTAAAGCTCAGCATGTGTGGCTTGACTGTGTGTGCAAGGGATTTTTAAAAACATCCAGTACATCCACATAAGTGTGCATACTTGACCACTGGGTCAAATCACTTGTTGCTTAATTAGTACACACACAAATATGCCTACACACACACACACACACATACGCACACAAAGATGACAGCATTTTACACTTAGAGAGTCAGAGAAAAAAAAATCAGTGATTGGTCTCAATAACTGTTTGTTTGTACAATTCACTTTAGGCTTCAAATTGTTGTCAACTCCTCTCAGTTAGGTTTAAATTAATAATAGCCTATATACCAAAAGACAATAAATGTGCAAAATGGCTACCACAGTCCGATTTTAAAACACCACAACCCCCCCCCCCCCCCCCCCCCCATGACATTCATGCAGGTTGCCAGGTTAAAGAAACTAAACACACACAAATGATCATAAGACAAGTTCAGAAACTTTTGCAACATCAGTTTATAACCATAGTCCAAGCTTAAATTAAAAATATATATTTCTGCCACACTGCAGCTGTAGTAAAAAGCTGTGAGTGACAGCAGTTACGTTTACATTAGCATGTTGTAGCATGACACCATGGCCAGCAACAGTCTGGAACCCTTTACCCATCTTAAGCACTTGCTGCCTTAACAGCCCAGCAGCACACAGGCCACTGAATATGAAAGCAAGCACTCGAATGCTCAGATGATTTAAAATACCTTAGATGAAGCTCAGTGCTCATCTGTTCAGGAAACAAATTGCCAGCTAGCATCTGTCTTTTAGTCCTTCTGGGTTCCAATCTGTCTCCATACAGCTCTGAAAAAAAATTAGAGACCACTTCAGTTTCTGAATCAGTTTTCTCTGATTTTGCTATTTATAGGTTTATGTTTGAATAAAATGAACATTGTTGTTTTATTCTATAAACTACAGACAACAAATAAAAGTATTGCCATTTAAAGAATGTATTTGCAGAAAATGAGAAATGGCTGAAATAACCAAAGATGCAGAGCTTTCAGACCTCGAATGGTGAGGGTACTCAATAAGATGTCAGAAATCAATATTTGGTGGAATAACCCTGGTATTTAATCACAGCTTTCATACATCTTGGCATGTTCTCCTCCACCAGTCTTACACGCTGCTTTTGGATAACTTTATGCCACACCTGGTACAAAAAATCAAGCATTTCAGCTTGGTTTGATGGCTGATCATCCATCTTCCTCTTGATTGTATTCCACATGTATTCAATTAGGCAAAATCAAAGAAATTCATAATTTTTAAGTGGTCTCTTATTTTTTTCCAGAGCTGTATATTAAACACATTGCTGAGACGTTGGTAGGCTTTTGTTGGTAGGCAAAATATATGAGATAAGTAAGAATCAGGTAGAAAATTTCATTATTCAGTAAACTATGATGAAAAGAACTGGTGAACAATTATCTCAGACTTTGACATCTGTGTAGTAAACACACAAACACACAGCCCAGTGCTCTCACTGCTGGGCCACCACTGCCTAATAGACCTACATAAATTCCCATGATTTGTGATATCAAAGATAATTAAATAAATGTTTTTAGTTTCAATATGTTGACTAAAAAACAGGTTTATATGCATAACCTATATTAACTATATATATATATATATATATATATATATATATATATATATATATATATATATATATATATATATATATATCTTGATTATCCTGTTTTTTTTTCTATTACATTGGCTCTTTAAAAATAGATAGATATGTTATTGATCCCAAATGTTATCTTAAAGGCAGAGCGAGGAAATTTAAATATTTAAATTTACACAGATTTGCCAGAACTTTAACACCACTATATGTTTCTACACTTGCTGTCTATTTTATTGATCTGTTAAGCTAGTTAGGTAGGAGTGTCTAATAGATTGGACAGTGAGTGAACACAGTGTTTAAAAACTCCAGCAGCACTGCTGTGTCTGATCTATTCACTGTATCAGCACAACATACATTAACACACCACCACTAAGCCACTGTAAATGCAGTGCTAAGAAGGACCCATCACCCAAATAATTCCTGCCTGATCATTGAAGAACAGGCTAAAAGGAGTCCATTTGAGGCTGGTTGTATGTGTTTATTAAAATACATTGGCTGTATGTTTGGATATAGAAAAGTGATTATAATTAATTAATAATTCAATCAAGGTTCATGCTATAACGTGTAATATTGAGAGCGTAGATCAACACAGCATATTACAAGTTATAGCACGAACCTTGATTGTATTATTGCGATTATACCACAGTTCCATTATCCCTTTTTTTATAGATGTTTAGTTAAAGAGGAGGAGAAAATACGATCTGTTCGGTGTTAAAAACTCTGTAGGTTAAAATAGTTCCATTGCTCTGTTTGTAGATTTGCTGTATGGCTTGTAAGTGCTGCATCCTTGCTATGTTACCTGTATGTGGCAGAGTAATATATGGAGAGCTTCAGTCACAGTGCATAACCAGCTGATAATGGCACTCACAGAACACCTCTCATGGTCAGAACTAACTGTGGTATAATTTATATTTTATTGCATCTTTGTGATTGTAGGCAGTTATCCAGTTTTCCCATTTAATATGAATTGTTTTTTTATATATTTCTATTCATATATTTGTTCATAATTCCAGACAAAAACAAAATCTACATTCTAAAACATTGCTGCGAATAATTCATTGGGTCAGTCATTTAGGTCTGAGAACTTCAGGTCATAAGTAAATTGAGAGAACATAGGTTAACATTTCATGTTTTATTTTTTTAAAAAATCATAAACATAGCTTTCTCTATACTATTAACAATATGTACAACATTCCTGACATTTTAAATGTAAAAAAAATATGCCAAAACCTTCTATGAAACATAAGTTAGTAATTAAAATGTCCATCCAAACATCTTCTCCCAGTCAAGGCAACAGAGTGCTAATAGTTCATGGTCCATGTGACTGAATGACAGTCTAACAATGAGCTTCGAAAAATTAAGCTCAAGTGACTGTTAAAAGAAATACATTTCTGATCCCACTTTGGGGGGGGAGGGGGGTTGTTGTTTTGCATAGACAAATACAGTATGGCTATTGTTGCAGGCAGTGTTGGTTAATGACAGCATAGTTGTTGTTCATGCGGATTCTGACCTATTGACAATCTGAACACAAAGCCCCCCCAAAAGAATGTCACATACATGTATGACTGTCCATTTATATTCATCATTCATGCCCCCCCCACCCAAACATGTACAGTCTTGATCCAATATGGATTTCTTAAAGTGCACTCTTAAAAATAAATGTTCTTTTTTTTGTGGAATTTCTCCACAGAACCTTTTTTGGCACATTCATTTTTAAGAGTGTGGCATTTTCTCTTGAGAAAAGTCTTTAGTCTATTCAGTCCGTTTCCTCCCAAACACGGCAGACATGCTTCTAACGATGCCCTTGAATCCAGCAGCCCCTTTCTTAGGCACCCTGGACTCCCGAATAAGATCGAAAAGTTCATGAAACACCACCAACACGCCGTGGTACGTCTCAGCTGCAGAAATCTCAAAGAAGCCGCAGTCTGCAGAGAGGGCCAGTAGACGTCCTTCCTCGCTCGACACGGCCCGTCTGTGCTGGAGGTCCCGTTTGTTTCCTACAATGATGATGGGAGCCGAGATCTTAGCTTTGGCTTGTCGGATCCACTGAACCTGTTTCTGGACTACATTAAAGCTGGCTCTATCACAGATGCTGTAGACCAAGATAAAACCATCTGTCCACTCCAGCTGTTGATCAGTGATGTATCCAGGGTCATTGCTTTTGGTGTTCTGCAACACAAGAGATTGAGACAATGTTAAAATGATTTCTGGTTTATAGAACAATGTCTAGTGTCCAAAGTCAGAGGTTATAGTAAATTACAGATGCACAAATACAATTTCTTGTATGATACAATAACTGAAAACATAATTACTTGTGCAGCCAATAACAAAAATAAAAATCTATCACTTAAAATAACTATTAGAATAATACAAAAGCAATAATACATTAATATAGATAAAACAATATAAACAATTATGTTTATATATATATATTTTTTTAAAGAACTGGAGTTTTTTTTAGCGCAAAATGAATACAGATTTATATCTACCTGTGGGCAAAGTGAGTCCCAGATGTTGAAGCAAATCTCACGACCATCAATCTTATCACAGTGACTGTAGATTGACTCTGTTGAAGTAAAACAGAAAACAGCTGAGCAAACTCCAAAGAAGATAGTTCTCAAGATTATGAATACATCTTTTAACAAAAAGAAACAGCAGTTCATGCAGTTGTGCTCTACTCACCTATATCACCATATTCCCCAATGAATCTTCTCGTCAGGAAACGCACTGTTAGTGCTAAACACAAGAAGAAAAGCAGTTTAGTCATCTGGACATAGAACTTGATTTGTCTATTAAAACAACAACAAACAAATAGCTTCCAATACGCCTGAGCAAAGTACACAAGCGTCTTTCCACTTAATACCTGACTCACATCTGTCTACAGCCATAAAAGAGTATAGTTAAAAAAGAGAGACAACTGAATAGAAAAACACTGCACAAGAAAAAAAAATGCTAGAAACTTACCAGATTTCCCTACATTCTCAGCTCCCAGAAGCAAAACATTGGCCTCCACCTTCTGCTCTCTGCCCTCCATTGACTTGCTGCCCTGGCGAATCCTTGGAGTCACTTGAACAACCATTTGTAGAGTGTGTGTGTCAGTCTGAGATGAATTCTCCCAATGAGTGGGAGCTCTGAGCCACCAAGGCTTTTATAGAGAGAGTGGGTGGGGCTTTAACTCGCACTGACCAATGAGGAGGTGGAGTGACTACTGCATGCTTCTGAAGTAACTGGAGGGCTTTTCACAAAGCTTTTCACTGCATTTCTCAGTGGAGCCCAGTAACAAACTCAATGTGAGGGCTTTCCACTCTAAATGACCCTTTTAAAAGGGATTGACTTTTAAGATACCACAATTAAACAGGTTGTAAGTTAAAACGTTATGCATACACACTCATCAGAACCTGAACAAAACTCACAATATGGAGAGAATGGACTATGACTTGATATATGGTTAAAATATTTGGTATGTGATATTTGCTTTTTCAGTTTACTACAGAAAAGGCTTGCATTTCTTTGATTGTAAATGCTCTTTGTAAAAAAACTATGGATCAGCTTGCTTAAAAATGTAAAAAATGTATAAAAAAAAAAAAAAAAAAAAAAGATATATTCACGGTGTTTTGCGATATAACATGAAAAAAATGTAATTTGACAGATTTCACACAATTTTTTTTTTGTGCAACATTAGCCTAGCATCTCCCACTATTTACTAAATTGTTTTAGATATTAAACTAGTCTTGGCTCACTGACTACATCTGGGCACAGTGATCGATAATGATTCATCTAATGTTTTAACCGTGTTCCTTCATGGTACTCAATAAATAAAATATTACTTAACGCCATCACCTAATTTTATAAAAAGGCAGACAGACTCGGAACAATAAGAGAATTTTTCACCTATGAGAATAAAAGTGTAGTATTTTATGTGTTTTTATTTTTAAGTCCTCAATGTTCTACACCACAATTGCACTAATTCTGACTACAATAAGGACCCTAGAGAATGGACTCTCTGTCCTTTTAGTCACCAGTGTGAGGTGACATAAGTTAACAAATAACACAAAGCTAGGGTGTAATTTAAGGTGGATTGCAAGGGATGGGGAGGGGAAGGGTGTTAGGAGTTTATTTATTTTCTATTACATATTTAAAATTATATATATATATATATATATATATATATATATATATATATATATATATATATATATATATATATATATATATATAATCTACACAGATTTTAAATAATAGCTTAGACAATACAGATATAAGTATCAATCATTTGCTGAACCCCTGGTCAAATGACATATATAGCTGATGTTTTATATGTAAATAAATCACATTCTTTACAGAGGGATCTTATTGCACAATTACTGTGAATTGACTGAATGTAATTAAAATGTTATAGGTTTGAATAGGTGTTACATTTTCACACGTAGAAAATGCACATCATTTGAACAGAGGGCAAAACTGTATATATTACAATTTGGGCATTGTGAAAATCGTAAGTAATCACTAAATGATTAACAATGTATGAATTATCTGTCAGTAATTTTGTGACATTTATTGATTATTACTTCAGAAAACATACTAAAAAAAAAATTCTGCATGTTAATTTTATTAGAATGACTCATTATCCTAAACACTTTTTAAAACTAAATGTTTTACAGATTTTGTTTGCTCAATCCTGTAAAGGTTTGCAGGGCACATGTATGAAGCAACCAAACTGGAATTATATCACTGAAAACACTGATTCCATACTTCTAAACAGTATGATGCATATGCTAGGACACAAATAACTGCTTCTACTATCTGATTTGATGCAAAATGCATATGTGCACAAACGATTTTGGACCTATATGTATATCTTCAGACATGTCCAGTCCAGTGCAGAGGCTTTAACAAGTGTAAACAAACATACACAAACGTCTAAAATGTTAATCCAGTCCTGATTAGCAATGTATAACAGCCAAGTCATTAATAAAGAGTCTTTTCATTTTTAAAAATGAGTCTGTTTTAATTTATGCAGATCTACAGTAGGCAGTGTGAATGAATTGGAAATGAACACTAATGAGATGTAGCCTTTAGCGACTCATTAACAGCTCAAGTTATTAACAATGCAGCTCAGAGCTACTGGGCTACTGGAGGCCAGGCAGGTCTGAACCTGTTCACTAACACCTAGAAGGTCTGTTCCTTCAGAGATTATAAGAGGACTGCTCCCTCCAGTGGTCAAATTTAGGGATGAAGTAATTTAAATAAACTGTAAAAGCTTGATGGTTATAACTTTGAAACTATGGGGGGAAAAAACAAGAAATTGCAAGGCACAGTACTGTGAAAATCTGAAATAATTCCTAAAGGCATTGGAGCCAAATAAACAATATTACATTAGCAAAATGCACATCTTTGCTACAAATTAAAAGTACTGTGGGATAAAAAAAATTTTTTTGAACAATGTTATAGAATAAAAAGACTTAAGTATCATAAAGAACCAGAATTGTAAAGTGAAGAACATCTACCCTACCTGTGTCTAAAACATGAGCTTCTGTTAAGATATAATATAGATGCCAACCAAGAATCTTATTTTTATTTATTGTGATATTAGCTGTTACATTGTTCATACTGTACTAATCTGGATAGTTCTTACTGAATATTTAATAAGCTTAAAACAAGAGGAAGATTCAAATAATAAAGCCCAGGAATAAACATTTTGATTATGAAAACAAATACTTTTATGGTACAGAAACAGATGTGTGGGTCAGTCTGGACTGATAGCTTTTCAATTTCACAATTCACAGATGATGTAGCTGAAAACATGATAATCTTGATACAGCGTTAGTTTGTGTCCTTTTCTTTCAGGTGTTTTTTAGCATTTTCTGCAACAACAAAGAGTTTGATATTTTAGTCATCATTTTAGCATCTTGTTAAAGTTCTAATATGAAACAGACACATTTGATTAGTCCAAGGTTTTAGAACAAGGGTGCTCCAAATACATTTAAGGTAAAAGTGAACATGTTAAATGCAGTATACTGTCAAGAACACCTCTTAGCCAATCACATTAACTCACTGTGCCATAAAAAAGTATTAATAGTTCCCTCAAGAAACTTCAAGTAAATTTTATTTCCTATTATAAGAAATATTTATTAGGAATAATTTATTTAGCAGAAAGACGTTTTTATGTATATTAATCTGTGAAACATGATATTTGATCAAAGGTAAGAGACACGAGGAAAGAACTGTCCTTGACACAAAGTTAGAGCTAGGCAGTATATCAAAATTTTATCATATTGTGAAAAATTCTTATTTTCTAATTGTACCAAAAATATATTTTAAAAGGAATATTAAGGGGATCATCAGTGCTTAAAGAACACTGAACCAACTGTACAATTCTTTTTACAGATAATGTATAAATCCTGTTTATTTACATGATGTGCTGCAAAAGTGTAACAAAATCACTGTACTGTGCAGGAAAAGGTGTTTTTAAAACTGATGCTTGTCAAAACACTAGAAATATTGTGAAAATGTCTTTAAATATTGTTTACAATATTTTTACAATATCACCCAGCACCATTAGTGTGTAGTTAGGTACACCAAGTGCGGTGACTATACTGTTAATATTGATTTGGGAGTTATATTTTACTGACCAAATTTAAGATCCATACTGTGATATAAATTGTTGGCCCTATTGTCCAGCCCTATATAAAGTCTCATGTCAGTGGGTGCAGCACAGCAATACTGTCACCAGCTGTTCTAGAAATGGAACCTGTTCTGTACTTAAGAGCATGTGTTTATTTCTTGTATATAATTCACAAAGTAGAAGCAGAAGAAAACAAGTCTGTGACATACAGTGATATAGGGCTAGAGATATACTTGCACAGTTGTGCACATCCTCAGAAATGAATGCAATAAATACACATGATGCAGTACACACAAACATGGTATGGATGGCCAGTGCAGGCACTTTTACAGCACTAAAATGGAGGATTTAAAGACATGCCTAAAGCATATGTATGATGCATATGCCTCCAGTAACACGTATAGCATTTAGGCACATAAGCAGATAGTAACTTTCACATTGCAGCTGACTGTCTACAGAAACACATGGCCAGACAGTAACACTGTTTCTCTAGGCAAAGACCACAGTGTAATTGTATAAGTACTGTAGCACTGATTGGATCAGAGAGAAAGCTCTTTGTTGAATGTGAACAGAATCTTACTTCTCAAAGCCAAATGAAGCTCAGTGCACAAAACAACAGGATGACTGTATTGTGGTTTCTATTATATATGCATGTTTGTATTTATCCAAATAAAATGCTTTTGATGCCTCATCAATTTTGATTTTCTAATGAATTCACAAGGTTTTATCTTTATCTTATCTTTTTTACACATCTGTCTTTGTGTTACCCTGTTCTTCTTACTGTCCAGTGAAAGGGTTTTTCAAGAGGGAGGGATGAAGGCTCCAGCCAAAAACTCTCATGAGTTCCTTAGAGAAAGAATTCTGTAGTCGCATCACAGACTGTGGCTCCTGATGTGGATGTGAAGAAAAGAGAAAAAGAAATAGAGAGAAGTCAGTACACAAGAGAAGGATAGTAAATACAAAACGTATTTTTCTTTATTATTGCTAAAAGTAAAAAAAATTACAATGTTTAGTCAAATGACCAGTAGCCAATTGTAGCCAAGGGGTCAAGCTTGTTTAAATCCCAGTGCTATTTTACACCAATAACAAAATACATCAAATCAATATTACAGAAACATTTACCACAATAAATATAGGTAGCCTTCCTGCTGTAAAAATATGTACTGGCTCAGGCTACTTATAACTAACTAAGTTCTCTTTGATTAATAAACAAAATAACTATCAGTTACCGTTGAGGAATTCAGAAGTGTGTGGAGAAGAAGCCAAACATCAGAAATAAACTGTCCACGTGTGACATAGTAAGGGGTTAGCTTCCTCAACAGACGGCCTCGAATCAGAGTCATGTCCACATAGTAAGAAGCCTGAGAGGACAGCTGGACATCTTCCTTTTAATAGCAACAGCATTTTAATAACAGCAATTCCAGCTTAATCACATTAATGAGATCTCATCAAAAACTAAATACTTACTATTTTATAAATACTTATAATTTGAAACTAATTTACTTTCAAATGATCTGGCATCATACATTTATTTGCAAACAAATTTAATTTATTTTAAAAACTTCAGTTAATATCATATAAATGCTTTCTCTTGCAACCGAATTAATCCTACTCATAATAATAATAATAATAATAATAATAATAATAATAATACTTACAGTAACCGCCCTGTATAGCACTGAGCCTTGCTTTTTACAGCTTAGATACAGCAGCAGGTATTCACACTTCTATTAAAATACAAGGCAAAGATAAAATTGCATTAAAAAAACTAACTAATTGTGTGCAACTGGCATGCAATGAACAATTTTATACACAGCTAGATAATACTGCCTGGTTTCCAAGGGATTTAGTTAAAGCAGAGTCTAAATTAAAAGATGCAATGATGAATTGTTTGAGTGATGCTATAGAATAACAGAATTCTAGTAAATTCTGTTTTTTTTGGAATTTTATGGAATCATAACACTCACACACCTCTATTACACACATTGTTTATCAAAACAAAAAGTGGTTCTTTTATAGAATCACTCAAAACTATCTTTATTTTTAAAGGTATAGGTCTAGGAAACTGACCCTGGACCAGACTTCAAACTAAGGCTTGTGCACACAAAGAAAGAAAGCCTTACTTTTTGATCGATCGCGTTAAGATATGGAGAGCAGCCAGAAGGGTCAAGATCTTCAGAGTGAGACAGATCGCTGCACAGCGTACACCGCCACTGCTCCCCACTGCAAAAGCACACAACCAAGATTCAAATGTAAACTTGCCACTGCCCCATTATAGAGACTAAATAGTTATTGAATAGACCCTCAACAGTGAGACGAACTCCCTATTATTAGCCTTGATTTTTAGAATAAAACTGGAGGTCACTTACCTATTCCCTGAGATTGGTGGCAAGTGACACTCTCTGTGAAAAGCTTTTTTGCACACATAGCACTGAAACAGATTCCCCTTGATTCTGCAGGCAGCACAGCGCAGATTATTGTCCAGCAGAGAGAGAGATGCATTTGGAGTAAAGGGGGTCAGCGCAGGACACTAGAATGAAACAGTTCCAAAAAAAGATATATTTAAGATACAATTATTTCCTAATCATTCACAGAACGTAACTGAAATAATAATGTAAATGGTTATTCAAACCCTGTACAACGGTACAGAAAAATTTACCAGACAAAAACTGAATCTATTGCAAGGAAGATTGCAAGCAGCTGACATCCTACTACATCCTTTGGTGTCTGTAGCTTCACACAAAAGTTAGCTATGCTGCTCAGTATTTTTACATTCACTTTACAAGCCTCATTAATTAATTTCAATTTAAATATAAACATAAATGTAAGCAATCTGCATCTGTCTATAGTGTGAATGAGCCTGTCCCCTAAACATTGATATGTTTATGGTTGTCGCCTTAGCCACATTTTGCTATGCTGCCAGTGTTTGCTGATAACATCAGCCCTTACATCAGTGCTGATAAAAAGAAGACAAATAGGAACACAAAATCTCAACTGGATAGGTCTCCAATCTAAGACCAAACATGAAAGTAACATAAATATGATTTGAAAAGATCTGACTTGATACGCACAATAAAAAAAAAATCTGATGCAGGCCTGTCACGATAAGATTTTTTGTGGACGATTAAATGCCACTGGACACTGTGCTTTTTGTATTAATTTGTCATACATTTCTACACAAACATGCCATGTCATGGGACAGAAACTTGTATCATGTCCCATGATTTTTGCCATGTCCCATGGAAGCTAACTAAAGCTCCACTGGTCTGAAGGAGGAGTGTGGGTTCTCCTACATTCAATATGTCAGATTTGTTTGTCTGTTTGCACAAACAATTCTAGCCAAATTCCACTGGTAACAATCATTCCCAACCACTAACCAATTTTAAATGCCAGCCCAACCCACTATACTGTGCAGCAAATTTGTAAAAGAATTTGTTTGGAAAAACTTACCAACTTCACAAAAAGAGTCCTTTAAACGTTCACATGGTTCATTCTCACAGTTTATCAGGCCTCAGTTGAACTTAGATTTTTCATGAGCATATATTCAATGTTTAACCTTACTCACAAAAATGTCATCAAACAACCTACACTTAAACTCTGAATACATTGACGGTAACCCTCGTTTACAGAGAACACTTCATATCTTATACTGGTGTGGACATTCCAAGGTCTTACACTCAGGTAAAGCTATTACACGACTCCCTGTACATTGATGTACAAAATAATGTATCATTTTACTGAATTGGCTTGGAGTTATGTATTTATAATGAACATTAAAAAAAATTCTAGGTATTGCAGGGCAGGAGCAAAACAGTTCTTACTAAATGACAATGAAAGTACTGAAATGTGTACACTCACCTAAACAAATTAGTTGTATGGGTAACATATTGGGCAAAATACCTGGTCATCCTCCTTTATAGCACAGAACTGAAAGCTTTTATGATCTTCCTCCCACAGGATACACAAAGCAGGGTTGGTTGAAGGTGGCGAAAAATCAGGTAAAGGCAAACGGGTGACCAACACATCAGGGAGCCAATTCCTTTACAAATTGATGTGATGCAATAATTGGTTACAACTCACTTTAAATTCACAAATCTGGGTCATTATACTATGCTTTTATAATAAAAGAAATAACATTTAAGACCAAGAGCAAGAGAATACACGACTAAAATCATCACCTTCCTGGTGCTTCCATGACTGCAATATTACCTAAATATGAAGAGATTAAAAAGATGTGAATATTTTATTTTAGTTAGCAAGCAACACATTTAAACTGTATGTTTAAGGTATCAGTAACAACTGTTGGTAAAAACCTAATTGCACAAAGAGTGTTTACAGTTATAAATCAAATGAATGCAAACCAAATAAATGTGATTAATGTGGCTAATCACATAGTGAGAGGCAATCATCAGCTGCTTTTCTAGAATAATGTGTTGTAACCTTCAAACTTACTGCTGGGGCTTTTTTAAAACATAGACCTACTTTACCAGCAAATATGGATCTTCATTTTGTATGGTTTATAATAGTATTCAATGCTGCATTACTTGCAGATTTCTTTATATTGCTGCATTTTCCTCCTCAGCTCCACACTTTGTGGTATATCCAGACTAAGAAATACTGAGCTAAAATCCAGCTCTCTTCATTGAATTCTAAATCAGATTTCTAGGTTTTAATTCAAGCTAAAATAATCAGACTGCAGAAATGTATCCAGTTTATCTTAAGGTGCAGTTTCTAGGTGTGTCATACTTCCAAGAGAATGCATCACTATTTTTGATTTCCATAATTTCTTAGGGTCACAAAACATTGCAAACATACAGTTAAACACTGCAATCAAACATTATGGCAGAAAAAAAGGGAAATGTAAATGGCACAGACCCATTAAAACCACAGTAAATAAAACTGCCTTATTAAATAGATTAAATATCATTTAAGGTCATAGACAGATATAGTGCATCACCATTTAAAGCATTATGAGAGCTGTATGGCCATACTGATAAACATAAGGAACTACGTAGGTAGATAACTAGTATACTGTGTATTAAATAACAAAACACTATAAATTCTATCTCACCTTGATCATCTCTGATCTTTGCGAAGGTTCTCTCATCCTTGTCATCTTTCTCCTATTAAGATTAACAAGCAACAACAAATGAAGAACGTTAGAGCTGACAGTGGGCTTTTACCGATGATTTTAAGGCACTGCTTAACTATTGCAAAAATCATTAGCCACAGTACTACATCATTTTACCTTCAGAGGGACACTGTGACTGTCGCGGACATTAGTTACTGCAAGACTTTCCTCAGTGGGTTCCATTTTCTCTATAAAAGGGGGATTTGTCTGGGTAGCGGTTTGTTTAGATTCAAGTGCCAATTCATTCATTTTGACTGTGTTGTTCATTATGGTATCTTCATGGCTGTCGTCCTCAAGCTCAAGTATGCATGGCTGTGTTCTCTTTTCACTGCCTTTAGATCCAGCTTCTGACTGGTTACAGTGATATCCTAAGAGAGAATGAAGATAGTCAGTTTCACTTGTTTATTTATTTACATAATGGGCAATATCGAAATCAGCAAAAATAATTGTGCATATGCTCATATATTGCTCATATAAGTTGATCATCATAATAGCATGTCTATTGTTAGGTATATTACATAAATATTGTATTCAAAATAATGGAGACAAAAGAAATATGGTGTCAAAACATCCTTACTTTAACTGAATTAAAGCTAAAGTTAGTGGACACCCCATAAAATTACACAAATGTGCAAATTCACACACATACTCCTTGGCAATCTATGTGTTTAATGAATTAATGATGCTCCTTCTAATCCTTCTTGGATGAAGTGGGATGGTGATCATCCAAAATCCTGCCTTAATTCTCTTGTCAATTTCGCTCCAAACCAAAATAAAAGGTGTGAAAGGGACAAAAACTGGGTTTTAATGAAAAATAGTCTGGATCGTCTGTAGCGAAAAATGCTACTACTAGTGTGCAGTACTATAGCAAGCAGATTATAAAACAATAAGTGACCAACCTTTGACTTTTCTGGATATGGACGCAATTTCTGGAGTGGGAGCTTGACTTTCAGCAGAACAGCTGCCCACTGCTGCAACAGTGGCAGAAACAGGGTTATTTTTCATGGTCTTGTTTGATTGTAAATCACTTCTGAATTTCTTTGAAGGTTCATAGCGACAGAATGTGGAAGACAGATTAGTAGCTTGTTGCTTTGGACGCCTCATCAAATCCAAATTACTCTGGTGGCCTTTGCTGTTTTGACGGCGTGATGCCTGTGCAGAGCTACGGCCTGTATGGAAGGGTGCAGACACTGTGGGTTGTACAGATGCAGATGTTACAGGTGCTGAAGTACAAAAGAACGAGGATGCACGTCTTGGTGGACTGGCTTTACAGGACGGTACACGTTCCTTTCTTCGATTCAGAGGGGAAACAGTCTTGACTGAACATTTAACAGGCTGTAAAGAATCCTTAGGGTAGTACGGGTGGTAAGACCATGCCCGCTTCAGGCCAGGGTAATTAGAGTACTTGTTATTCTGGGAGGAGGAGAAGCTATCATGATTAGGAACATTGGAGTTCTTCTTCAAGAGCAAGTGGCTTAGAACAGGATGCTGCTTTGGGGATGGTGGGCTTTGCTGTGGCAGAATGACTGAGGAAGGTGAAGGATTTCTTGCAGCAGTAGGGTTAGTGGGGATTTGAAAGGCTGCTGTTGGTGCACTGAGGCTATCGTTTGGAGTAAAAAGGGGTGAAGATGGGTTTGGGACATTTCCAGTGCTGGAAGAGACAAATGGGACTTCTTTGGCCACCACATGCCCTATAACAAAAATGTGTAAAATGTGACTAACATAGACAAAATAGTTTAATGTACTTGCCATAATAGTGTGAACACTACATTATCCAACAGAACACTAACATATATGTTAAAAAAATGTGACATTATAACTCTTGTAACCATTAAGAAACATACACAGAAGGAATACAGCATACCAAAGATTTTGAGGACTTTCTTTACATGGTTCTCATTGGTATGGAAGGACAGGTCCAATACAGTAGATATGGGTGAAATCACTTGATCCAACATGCCCTGAAGCTGATGATGAATCTGAGGGACACAAAGGAGTCACAAAGCAGAGACCTGAATCATGAGCAGAAGGGACTTAAGTGGTTTGATGGATCACAACATACGGATACTGATACACAAGTAAAATTAGCTTGGTAAAACAATTTAAAGTGCCCATATCATGAAATTAAATGTCTTTGTCCATCAAAACATTGCTGAAAATTTAAAACATAATATTTACTACCATGTACACACATTTTACATGACAACTAAGCTTTAAAAACAACCAATTTAGTGTTTACAAGGGCTCAGTGCTTTTCTCACAAAACAAAAAGCATCCCAAAATTGTGTCAGTCGGACCACAATATTTACCACATTCATAATAAACATAACTGATCTTAACTGATCATTAATTTAATGGAATTAGGCATTTTTGTACAATGAAATATTAGTAATATTAAAGTATAAGCCAGGCATGGTTTTGACTACCTGTTTTTTGCATGACAGCAGAACTGTATGCTGCTGAGAAGCCAATGTTTTGTCTGTAAAGTTTAGCACATGGTCCAGTTTCTCCTTCATTTTCTGGAGTAATGACCTTCTCTCTGCAAGCTTCTCCTTCTCCTTTCCACACACGTCCTGAAACAAAGCCAAAGTAAGTCGACAATGTTACCCTCACCAAAAAGAAAATACACTTGTATTAACACATTTTAATACATTTTAAACTTAATATAAACTGTAAAACTATAAAATATTAATATAAACTTTAACTGTTGTTTGAATGATTCATTCATTTAAAATTGATATAAAAATATTTTTAGTTTTCAATTATTTCAAAATAAAATACAGCATCTTTTAATCATTTATTAATTAAAACTGTATTGCAAGATAATAAAAAATACTGATTAAATCAAAAGGCTGCTTTAAAAATAAATGCACATATTTTAGGACATCTGCTGAAACTACTGCTTCAGGGGGATGTGTGGGACACCAGATTATTGGTTTGATTTGTACTGTGTCTATGTTGTATAACTATAAATGTTTAGAAAGACAAATTAAGTTTTATGAATTTTCTTATTTTCATCTGACGGGCTGCAGGGACAGTTTTTACAAACGGCAACATTAAGCCTGATTTAAACAGCTTTTTTTATATTTTCACTTCTTAGTAACTGTTTGTGCGTTACCTTTATCTCTTTGTTAAGTTTGGCTGCTTTCTTGACCATCACATTGCACAGTCTGACCACTGTTTCCTTCACCTCCATCCTCACTTGGGCTTGTAGCTGCTCCAAATCAGACAGTCTATGGCACATTAGAAAGTTTATTTTTTATATATACTTTATGTACTAACACCCAAATGCACTGTTCAGCATTAGTTCAAGATACAGAAACTTCTTCCTCCATTTAGTTTTTTGCAGGCAGTTCTGACCAATAAACCAAGAGAAGAACTGATTCAGACAAGAACTAAATGTGTGAACACCTTTCATGTGGAAATTGAAATGCCTTACTTTTACTCCTTTTTGCATAACAGCTATTATACCAGTTTCTCATAAAAATGCTATCGGATGCCTGAGATTGTTTTTGCACAGCTCTCAAAAGATGTTGTCTTAAAAAAAAAAAAAAAAATTCTTATGCCATAGAAACACATAAGCTACTTTTCCATTTTTAACCTTGTTGCCTTGTTTCTGTGACAACCACTGTAAATACATCACTCAACACGTTTCTGTATAATGAACTTTTAATGTCCACTCTGAATAAGCACTTAAACTAACCACTAAATTATACAGATAATTCTCATTAATCAAAGAGAAAAAGTTTTTACATGTCTGTGAATGAGATCCACTGCGGTTATGTGAAAGTAATTATAGGCACAAAGTTATCAGACAACTGGAAATGATCTCAGGACTTTACAGAAAAAAAAACTTCATATTTACCAACCTTCCATCTAAGTCCTTTAGATTTTGCTGAACAGTCATTCTCTGCTGCTGGGCTTTATGGACCATCCTCTGGATCTGCTTTCTCTGTTTGCCCACCGCCTCTCTGGCAAACTGCAATCTGAAAGTGTCAGGTTTTACATTAATTCATTTTAAATGCAGCATTTAGAAACATAACAGAAGACCAAACTAATTTGACATACAAATGCTTGGGATGAAGGGGTTGGCAGAGTTTGCATATAAGCTTATCGCAAGTCAGACAGTAGCTGTAGATCAGTTCCTTCTTGTGGATGGGACAAAAGACAGGCCTTGGACACTCTAGAGAAATGAAATAATAATTAATATGTACATGCAATAGATTCAAGGTATTATTTTTCTATTTACTTAAAATGGTAAACAAATAGCAGTACAATATAATAATTAAAACAGGTTATGACTTCTAATGCTTTTCATTAAACAAGCGAATCTGTTTACTTATTATTTAATAAGTAAAGACATATTTCTTGGGCTTGTTTGGACGTACCTGGAGTTATTGTATGGACATAGTGTTTCTGTGTTTGCTTTACTCTCTTGTGGGTAACCACACATCCAGTACAGAAACTGTGCTTACACTCAATACACCAGCCAGTCACAGAAGGGTCTTCACACCTCTGACACTATGTTTAAAAAAAGTTTTGAAAAGGCTTTAAAGACAAAACATTTTAATATACTATAACTACACTGTATGGCTATATACTAGACATGTACATAATCATTTACTGTTTATTCCAAAATCAAGGGTATTCAAAATTATTCTCTGCATTCAGCATTCAGTGTCTTCTAAAGGTGCAGATTTGGGATCAGGCATCTTCCTGCAAAGCTTTCTATTATAGAATTTGCGTCAAACAAAAACAATGGACTGCTTTACTGGGATGATAGAAAAACCAGGCTATTTTTATTTTTTAAAGAGGGGCTACGACCAGACCAAGGCCACATCAATGCACAATAGGACTTACTCTGTCACTGTTAAATATGCCATATTTAATATTCTTCCAAGTCAAACAATTTTTCACCATTTGTCACTGAAATTATTCATAGTTGTAAGTAAACTGATTTAAGTTTATTTATTTTGAATGCTTTTGTTTTCAGTTTACTGTAGAAGGGCAGATTTGAGCCTTATCCCTAAAAGACCAGCGTGGCTGCAGGTGTTCATTCTAAACAACCAGCAGCACTCCAGATTTCACTTGATAAATTACTTGGTCAGTCTTTAAACAACAGGCAGTCATATTAAGCCATAGTAAGAGCTGGTCAGGGACTACAGATGAAAATTAGCCTTTACGGCTAGCTCTGGCTTATTTACAGTTGTTGTCTGTTGATTAATGAGCATTGTCCCTGTCAACTAAATAACTAAAAAAAAAAAGAACATGTGCTTCTGCTTGGCTGGAACAAAAACCTGCAGACACACCAACTCTTCGTGAATAAGACTGGACAAGTCTGCTGTAGAGTTTGTATTTTATGGGTTGTTAGAGAATAAAATGAGTGTTTGATTAGGCTTAGTCTCACCTTGTCAGCATCTTTGGGATTTGTGGGGAGTGCAGCAAACAAAAGGTTACTGATGATGTCTTGTAGTTCACACTTTTCCTGACACATTGGGCATTCTGTGACAATAGAAACCAGAAAACTGTCTGCATTCACAAATAGGCTTAATTTAAAAACAGTACAAGTTTAGCTGATCTATTACAAAATGACAAAAAAAGTACAAACTAGGCGATCAAGCAGGTCTACAAATATATATTACTCAACGTAATAATTATCAATACAAAACATTACTGCATGATCGTGTGGTGTATAATAATACAAATCATTAAACAACCTTTAATGTCATCCGTGAAAGAATAGCAGCCTTTGCACAATGAATGCAGACATGGTAAAAGTTTAGGATTCGTGCCAGAACATAAAGTCAGGCCGCATGAGGCACAGCTGACAAAACTCTTCTCTGGCTGGGGCAGCTTCATCTGAAGAGGAGACGTTCTCTCCATCTTTCAATCAATGCTCTGGTGAGAACAAGCATTTTGGAACATTTATTAAAACAATGCAACTTGTCTTTTGAGGATCTAAAACTTGAAATGTGATTATGATGCCTACCGTGAAATGTTAAAGACCTGGTTCTGAAGCCTAGATGGAATAATTGTGTAAGCAGGTTGGAATACCCCCTGAACAGGGTGCTGTTTAATTGCAGTACAACAAATACGTTTAAGTACATTTAAACAAGAACATAAACAAACAAAAACAAACACACACCCATACACACACACCTAGGGGACAATTTATTATAGCTAGTTGACCAGGTGTGAGAAAACCTACATAGAAATCACCAGGCCTCTGGAACAGCCTGCAGTGCCATGTTTTGTGCTTTAAGCTGTTGTAGGCCTGACCAACAGGTTAACTAAATATGATATTAAACTCTGGAGCACTGGGGGATAATATCTGACACCACATGTTAATATAAAGGTTATTGTGGCTCCACCTGAGAAAAGTGAGCTTATTGTTATTTTATTAAATAAACAGTCAGAAACTCACAGTAATCCTCGTGCTGTCCTCGCGCTCTGCTTTAAATTAAATGTCCAGTGGAAGCGTGACGTTACACGCGGACCTGTGGCACGTAGATGCAACACGGCTGCTGATTGGCGGAAGAGAAAGCGCGTGAGAATTTACTAATGAGTGAGTTCAGGTTAAGACACGATATATGATTTATAAAAAAAAATAATAATACTAATAATAATACTAATAATACTACTACTAATAATAAAAATAATAATATTTTTTATAAAATATATATATATATATTTTTTTTTATATAATATAACGTATATATATGTAATTGTTCTATTTTCATAATGTGGTGTCAAATTCAACTGATGGTTTGATCATTTGAGGTTAGGGCAACTGGAAATACGCAGAACATGCAATTTATTCTTAATGTATTGCTTAAATGCCAAACTCGCTTTCCTCGGCCCAATTCCGCTCTCTATTGGCGCAGCATTGATATTTCAACTTTTTAAGGTGAATTATCTTAAATTGAGGCAGACTTGTTGGCGTGGTGCTAAAATTCGTCTCCCCTTGGCGTGCAGGACGATTAGACTAAAATTTGATTATAATTTACTGTAACAGTAGATTAACCCTTATTTTTAAACAAAAAAAAAAAAAGGAATCTGAGGATAATCTTTTACACTTGTTCTGCTGTGGGATGCGCGTGTGCACAAAGAGGAGTCAGATTCTGACAGAACATAAATTCGTCACAAGACCTGGCAAAGCAACTCACCGAACTCATAACTAACATTTATCAAATCAATGTAAAATACAGAGAGACTTCGCCCACGTAGCTGATGATTACAGGCTGTAGAAAAGTTATTTTATCCACTCACTAAACTGTAGTCTAAAACCAAAACTAACCGGACCAAATGTACACTAGGTAACACAGACACGAAGCTTGGTTTGGGCTCCGGTCCGGACTTTCAGGTGTGACAACTAGCCCTCAGTTTAGCCATATTCACGTGGATACAGAGACGAACACAAGCCGTTGTTACTGGAGTATTATTTGGCGATTTGAAAGTTTTGGGGGCTCAGAATTTAGAGGGTGAATTTAGACGTAATCTAAATAAAAGACGGCATTAAGAAACCTATGCCTGACACCAAACAAGCAAATGAGCATTTCTTTATATTAAATCAAGCTAACAACAGCAAACGTGTATGAAACTGTAGAAAATATTGTTAATTAAGGGTTATTACTTACTACTTATTTATACATGCTCTTACCATGTTGTATTGCAGGACTAATTTCGCTTCTGTGTTCAGAAAGACAGTAAAATAGTTTTTTGCAGCCACATCCAATTATTTCAAATTGTCTAAACAGTTACCTAGCTAGCCATCACTACTATAAGTAATATTACCCTACCGGGCTACTATGCAATTGAAAATATAATAAACATATTTACTGAGACATTTGATTTTATTACAACCAAATAAAAAAAGCAGAGGTTACTATACTGAATTACAGCAACATACAAATATCTTTGTTTAGCAAGGATACGGCATATCTAAGTATACTTACACCAGTATTGTGCAAAATCGTTGTATCTCCAAAATGGCAGCTTTACAGGAAAATAAAACATCTTAAAATTTTAAATAATTGTCAAGTCTAACCTCTCCTTCTAAGGCATGCCAAGTAATTAGTGCCTCTTTCAGTAAACCAAATAAGTTCTGAGATCTTCTTGTAATATTGCAGGTGATTTTACAAATATTATTGAGTTACTAACTCAATGCAATAAACTGAACAACTCAACCAAACTTTGAAACAGTGAGTGTGTTTAATGATTTGATTCATATTCACGAGTCAAAGACAATTGTAAAAAACACCTTATTCAGTCAGTAAATTCATTGGTAAGTTGCAGATGAAACCCCTCCAGATGTTCCTTCAGTCTCTGTCTCACATCTCCACTTACCACTGTAGCTCTCACATTTGACGGTTGGCTGTTTGGACAGTTTCTCAAGGCAGAATTTCTGAACCCTTCTGCTTCGTTATACCCCTCTTCACTGACTCTTTGTTGGAAGCTTTCTTCTGTCACCAGTATCGACTGAGTATCTGTATTCTGAAGCCCACTGTCAACACTGACCCCACTCTTTTCACTTTTTCTAGCAGGAACAGGTACCAGCACTAAATGTCTATCTGTTCTTTCTTGCACCCAATATATCTGATTTCCCCACTCTGGTTCATTTTGTGTCACATTTCCCTCTCTCATGGCCACATCTGGAAGGAGTAGATTCGTCTGAAGGCCCAAACTGGGCTGCAGAAGATGAACCTGAGGCAACTGAGGTGTGGACGAGGTTGCCTCCTGTACTGTTATTGTGGGTTGTGTAGGTCCGGGCAGAGTATGCATTTGCAGGAGCATTTCAGTCTGAGGATGCAGCAGGGTAACTTGTTGCAACTGCTTACCGCAAAGCTCCACAGAAGCTTCCCTATCTACTTTCTCCTGCTGTGGAGGCAAATCCGTGGAGAGAGACTTTGATTGGTCCTCATTTCTTGAATCAGTTTCACAGTATAATAAGTAACAGTCCTTTGGCTCGGCAACAGAAGCATTGCTTTTTGTGCTCTCAACTATTTGGTCTGAGAACATGCCAAACGTCTTTCCACTTTTACCTTTCTGAATTCTCCTCAGTTTAGAACTGCCATGGGACACTTGGGTTTCTGTGGCTCTGAGACACTGTCTTCTATCCCGCACTTCTTTGGATTCCTCGTCTTCTCTACCTCGTCCACAATAAAAACAGCATCCTTCCTCCTCTTCTACAGGTGCCCTCTCTTTTGTTGTTGGTGTTGGCCGTCTCCAACCTTCTTCTGTGAAAATATCCATGTCTTCTGGCGCACCCTCTATCTCATTCTCTTCCAGCCCACGTAAGTCTGCTCTTGCAGTTTTTCCACTCAGTGGAGCAGAAAGGCGAGGCCTCCCACGACCCTCCTTCCTTTGACCACTGTCTGGAGTCCGGGATAAAGTGCTCTTTAGTCTGTGCTCTCTAAGGCGAAGAAGGGTGAGCCGCAGACGGTTTTCCCGGCGGCGGGCAGCACTAAGCAGACGTAGAGCTTTCTCCAAGTTGTCGATAGCTTTGTCATAACGTTTACGCCACACCAATGGGCAGAGCTGAGCATAGTTGTGCTCTTTGGCCAGATAAAAGCCAGGAGGTGGGGGGAGACGCCTCATGTAGCAGGATGGAGAAGGTGGTCGTGGGGATGTTGGTTCAGGGGTGGGTTCATCTGTTGGTTGACCTTGTGATGATATCTTATTAGTTTGAACATCTTGAGACAAAAGTGAAGTCCTTTGCTCATTTCCATTTTCCCCATTTATCGTGCTGGAGTTTTCAGCTTCATCAACTGCAGTTGCATTCTGTACGAAAGCATCACTGACTGGAGTGTCCTTGCTCTTTAGTTTCCCTTTTCCACTACTTGCTCTGCTCATAAAGACAAAAAAATGACAATCAAATCATCACTGTTATCAATATTTATATAAGTATTTACTACAAATACTTTCAGTATAACCACAAGCCTGCAGCAAAAGCCTCCTATTATTAATGGGCGATTACCAGAAAGGCACAGATGTTAACAACAGCAGAGAAATACATGGGAAACGCTGTGACCTGTAGATTTGGCCAGCAATGTTGAATATTCCTGTGATGATTTAGTTTAAGAGTAGTGGAATTTGTTTAGTTTAGTTTTGTAAGTGAAAACACCACAGGAGTGTATTTAGTACATTACAATATGTGGAAGGGCAAAACTGCCACATTGTGTCTTGGCAAAGTGAAACGAATGTGTTGTGCTTTTCGTTTTACAGTAAAGTTTTCAGTGTCTGAGAGAAGAACATATCAGGGCTAAGTAGGAAGAAGGCTGAGGATGTTTTGTGCATGAGTTGGTATGGTCATGTTTGTGTGTGTGTAAAGCACCTTTTCTGTTTTTCCACATGATGTGCCCGGCCTTTTGCTTTGGAGCTCTTTCCTCTTTGGTAAGCTGGGGCTTCAATCAAGGTGGGTACTGCATCATCTTTTAGTCTGCGATAGCCACTGTGCAGATGGAGAGGAAAACAAAATCAACACCACCTTTAGAGTTGCCCTGCAGAGCAGACTAACATATAAAGTGTGTGTAACAGGAAATATTTTTTTTGTCCCCTCACTAAACAATCTAATAATGTGGCACTGCAACAAGAATTATTGCACCTCAGCTATCAGCTATTCCTTTCCAGATGTCTGGATGTGTACCTACCTCAACAGCTAAATAAGCTGCTAATTTACAAACTTTACATTGCCTTGCCAAACTAAAGGCTTTGGTTTTCATTACACCATAAAGCTGCTCTGTGAAGCAAAAATACAAATGCACCCAAGATACAAACCTGACCCCAGAGAGTTCAAAGCTGTCAGGGGTGAAATGTTTGGAGCAAAAATAGATGTAGTCACTCTGAGGGTCCCACTGCCCTTTGCCCTCCGGACCTTTGCGACAAGAATTAAGAATCCAGGTAGCACGCCGAGGATTGCCTCTTTTTGGCAACCTGACAAAAATATAAAAGACATTTTGAAATGGTATATTACGACTCTTACAATTAGTACAACAAAGCAATTAACTAAGATACAATGAGAGATATAATCAGAAATATTGTCATGGCTGTGATGCAATTTGTACACTGTTCACAATTCCCCTTAACCTTAAGCATTCTATTGTTTTGAAATGTACAGAAAATATACAGAATAAAAAAGCCCCAAACACTGTTTTTACATATCATACTGGACATTTCTCCACAAGAAAAGAAACTTCAACATCCATCAAGCAAAAGTTACAGACACACATCGAGGACGTGGCATGGACTTTAAATTCTTTTTTGGAACAGTTCTTTTTCTTGGGCACTGCAAGTGTACAAATACAAGATTTATTTGGGGGGAGGGGATTTGCTCACCTGTGAAAAGTGAGACCAGATTTCCGAGCTTCTCTGGTGTCACGTGAGTTGCAGCCAGCGGCAGAGCAATGTCTGGGCATCTAGAAAATACACATCCTCTTAATTTAATGTATCAGTTAATATCACTGTCAGATTTCCAACAAAATCATACATCAGAAATGTCATGATGTAAAAAATGTAAATTTTATTTGATTTATTTAATTTAATATTAGTTTTGGATTCCTTCTGCTTTGCAAGCATGCCCCATAAACAGAAATATGGTTTGTAAAATGTTTTTTTAGTTTGCTGTACATCTAGAATATATAGACATGCTTAAAATGAGAAAACTGCTAAACATCCAACATCATGGAAAATCACATTTGCATTTTGGAATAAATGTGTCTGATTTCTATTTTTAAGTGTATCCACTCTCTAAGCTGATTTTTGAAAAAAAAAAAAAAAAAGTTTCTGTGGTGTCACAAAAACAATGCAGCACATTTACATAACAGTAACTGCCATAACAATAACCCTTCTGCTTAATATTATATGGGTCTCGTCATGCTGCCTAAACAGTTCTGACCCTCCCAGTCTGACCATAGACTCCATAAGACCTTTTCAGGTTCTATGTATTTAGCAGTTCCTGCTACAATAGCTCTTTTTGGGATTGCTGTTTATACATCTATGCAGATTACAGAAATTTAGTCCCACCCCCTCAGTTATAAAATGTTTAAGCCTGTATTGCCTTTGAAATGAGGCACATACACAGAAGCAGTTTATCGGTACATGTCCTGTTCCGATTTTTGGGGGGGATTTTCACTTTTTGGCATAATTGGAATCTGTCAGCATTTTTTTTTTTACATTGTTTCAAAAGTGAATCAAGTGGATGGGGGCAAGCTACTGTTTCATTGGTTTATAAACTTGTTCATTGGCTGGTTCATGGTCGGTTCTGATGGACAACAGCTCTCACATAGTGTCATGTGCAACAAAACATTTAAAAATGAAGAAAATACATGATGTCCATTGTAATGAATGCAGGGACTGAAAAGGATATTACAGCTGCTGTCTTCAGAAGCCGCAAGTATTTGCGTAATTGCTGCGCTTCAGTGATGCTCCTTATGAAGTGGGAAGAAGCGTGTTTATATAAAGAAGGCGCCGCGTCCTCTAGGGCTTGTTTACGTGTTTACTCGTACAGTGAATAAGAAGTAGTAGATACTTCACCGCGGGGCTCTCACTGTGTTTAGGTGCTCTGTGTATCAGAAGCTGGTGTTAGTCATTTGGAGAGCACCCCGGTTTAAACGCGGGTGAATAGAGTTAGCTTAGCCCAGCGGGATCACGCTGTTGGAGCGTCGGGTCTTCCCGCGCCCCCGTTCATACACCTTTTCGTGGTTTTAACGCCCGCTAATGAAACAGAGCGTGTTCCTGAGGTGATTATGTGTTGTTGGTGTGTGATTCGCTGTGGCTAGTGGCGCATTTTAGACTTACCACTGAGCTTTTCGACCTCACGAAGATGGCTGTCGTCTTCTTCCTTTATAGTTGTGCGCATGCGCGTTAGGGACACAGCACAATGCGTGTGCGCGCCTGCGCGTTTATGTGTACGTGTGCTTACCCACTATTATATAAACGAATTAACACCTTTAATGTTAAAGTTATAGTTTACCGGTAAAGGGACATGAGGCTTACGTCCCTCCGTAGTGGATGTGCTTTTTTGTAAAGTGTAAAATTCGGGTAAAAGGGGCGTGAGTCTTATGTCCCTTTACATGTAAACAACATTAACTGTTTCTTTAATATTAAATGTGTTATATCGCTAGAAACCATTTAGTATTTGCTCTTTTTGAAATACAGTAAATCTCGATGAAGCAGATCTGCACAGTTGTGTGTGTGTGAGAGAGAAAAACAATGACCTTATACTTTAAAATGTTTTTTTTTTTTTGCCAAATTCAGTTTTACTTCAGCTTTTTAAATTTATGGCTTTTTTTGTCCTGAAATGTGAATCAGTATCCAACATTAAGAACAGTAAACACAGTTCTACTTAGTTAATGTTTCCCAGACGTGCTCTAGGATGTGCTCTTGCTCTGCATTTTAGAGAAATTTCTCCTGCTCTCTTTTGACTATTTAAAGATGACATTACACTAGAAACCATTTAGCTCTTTTGAAATACAGTAGGCCATTCCGAGTTGCATATGCATGCTGCATGTGAGATTGTTCTTCTACTCCATTGCCTGCATTAGCCAAAAAAAAAAAGAATACACAGAAAAACAGGTGAATCAGGAAAAGCCCCCGGACTGAAGTCATCACGTAAATTAGGATTCATGGGCCCACCTTGGCTTGCAACCATCCACTGTGGAGCCATGTAGGAAGCACCACAGTGCAGTTAGCCAAACAGAGGCAATACATTTGCCTGTTATGAATATTCATGAGTAAGAGCTGAATTCCACTCACTAACTGTTAACCGCTTTATCTGTTAAGGGTCGGGGGGCCTATCCCAGCCAGCATCTGGTGGAAGAGAGGATACACTCTGGCCAGGCTGCCAATTAACAACCGACAACCTAAACAGTGTTTTGTAATTGTGTACTTAATGTAGTGTGGCATATTGTCATTATTTGTTGTTGGTGGATGTGTAGTACTTGAGAAGAATCTAGAATTCTAGAGGAGACAGTAACAGAGTTTACATTTTTTCACAATTTTAGTCTATGGCTTTGTTTAAAATTCAGCAAATCCTGACTGACTACCTGCTGCCTTGACAACATGTACGTATTTTGCGAAACGGGTATGCATTTTGACCTAGTACACTAGTACGATTCCATGTTGTAAAGTATGCATATCATTTGATCTCACATTTCCTTAATGCTGTCCCAAGTTTGTGTGTGTTGTCTTGCGCTGTCTGGTTAGCAAACATGCTAATTCTGCAAGCTACCTATCGAAGAATCAGGCTACTTTCATCCACATTTCATTTTCCCCCAGCTGATGTTATTAATGTTTATTTATAAGAAATGTATTGATATATTCACTCACAATATTTGAATTTGACCATAAATGAAGAAAATGGTGATTTATTCTCAATATTTTATATAAAAAAACAATAAGAAGTGTTGTTTGATGTATCTAATATACCATATGAATGTTTGTTTAAATTGAAAAAAGAAAAACAGTTCACTTAGTTTGTGAATGCTTTCATTTAATTAAGTACATCTTGCAAAGCAAAATCAGCAAGCATTTATAAAACCAAATGTCAAAGCAGAATTATGTATTGTTTTAAACAAGCTTTAGATTTGTCAAATAAGCGAAATGAGCTAAGCTTTTCAACAGCAAGTAGCACAACTGCTGGTCTTTTTGTGCTGTTACAGATGATCACTCTTATAGTAGAGCTTACTGGAGTTATTCTGAGCTGCCTGGAGTTTCCAAATATCTTTAGCCAGAATGCCGTTTCTAGAGCGGAATATTTTGGCCAGTTTGGTGTCCATAGGAGAACGACTATAATTTTCACATTGTTTACCCTGCAGACTAGGAGCACAAATTAGGGAATAGGAGAAAACAAAGGTTCCATGTTGGAAGTAACATGTCTCAGTCACATCTCCACTTCTCAGGTCAAAGGAGCACTCTCCAAGAAGATCACTGTTCCAGTAAGTGTCTGCGTCGTATACTTTGAAAGTGAGCTGTTTACTGATAGACAGCTTGACAGGACCATACTCAAAAGTTTCTCTCCAGCGGGGATTGTTGTTATTATTAATCACTTCGGTGCGTCTGACTGTTTTCCCAAACGTTACTTCAACCGCGCCATCAGTTTCAGTCCATTTGTCTCCGTATAAATCATTGGCAAGAAGTTTGTAAACCTTCAGCGTGGCTAGATTTTTTTCAGCAGGACAGCAGTTGGCCGTAATAACCTGACTTCTTTCACAGTCACAGGCACAGCGATCCCTTGGATTAGTGTGATGTCCAATCTTACAAGACTCAGAGCAAACACTTTCTAAAGCATTTTCAAGGATATACTTCTCAATAGCTTTCTTTAGTCCATCCTTAGCAGGGTGCTTGTTATCCAGCACGGAGTGCAGGGGTTGAAGAGAGTACATTACCACATCTGGGATGGTCTTCAGAGATTCCAGCCAAGCATTTAGTGCATTTGAATGCGACTCAGAGGAGAAAAGGATATCCTCACCATTGACGATGCCTCCAATAATCTCTGTCTGTCGCTCATTAAACATTGAGCTGAATTTATCATTTGTGTTCAGTCTCTTCTTTAGCTCTTGACAGTGGTGGGCCTCTGCAGCCAGAGTGACATCTTTGTACGTACCCGATGCCTCCACATCCAAACAATCTTTAACTGCCGTGTCGGTAAGGCCACTCATTGATGCTTGACAGGTTCTAATGGCTGTTACCGCTTTCATCCTCCCACCTAAATCCACTCCTGTAGTATAGTGTGTGCCAAACATGTCAATTATGCCCTGATAAGATTCTAAATTATATTCTTTTGGAAGAGAATTAACAGCCTGAAGAAACTCCTGATGCAGTGGTGGTGAAGATGCTATTTTGTAGCTGTGAAGAAATGAACTAATATTAATGATTTGTAGACAAGTAAAGGTAATCATAAGATATTTATCATGATCAAAATGTTTAAACAAGAAGAATGGCTCACCTGTATAATCTGCATTCAACAACATGCTTGGTGAAACTGTACTTGTCTTCTTTGGACTTCTCCATACCATATTTTGCTTCACGGGAATGAGTGCCTCCAAGTGAACCCTTCACTTTTACATCTAGTCCAGCTTTCCAGTTGTTTGAAATCGACGAAGTAGAGTCATTCACGAGAGCTTCACTGGAGTCATATTTCTTGCTGGCAGCCTTATTTGAACACTTTGTATAGGTTCTCCAGAAGGTCACAGCTGCAGGTATCTTTTGCTTTACATTTTGCAAATATGCGTTTTGATACATTTGGCAACTACCGTTTCCTATGTCCCACTTCTCCATGTTGATCACGAAAGACCCTTTTCGCTCCATCTTCACAACGTCAAAGCCCTCTCCTCCAAGGTTGTATCCAGGTACGAAGTGAGCATTGTTGCATTCGTCTGGCCCACCTAGTTCTGGCTCTTCTTCTGCATTCAGCATGGAGAGAAGAGAACACATCCAGCAGGTGACAAGGCAACAGCACATCCACCCCATCATCTAAGACCAAAAAAAACAATATTTTTTTGCATAAAATTCTTAGTGATCTATATTATATTATCAAATACAGTTTAAGGTGCTATACCAATAAAATAAAAAAATACTTACTTCTGTTTTTTCATTTGCTGAGATGTGAGATGTGCCAGCTCAATTGCTCATGTTAAATACTAGTGAAAAGGGGGAGGGACTGTATTTGGCTAGGGAGGTGAGCTGCTATGCATCATATCTGTCTATTTATTATTAAGCAAACATGATCATGATTATCAAGTTGTCATTAATTCATGACTTGGACTTGGGTATTCAGGATATTAAGTTAATTTCATTTTACTTGATTAAAAATACCCTACATTTTAAGTCCTTTACAAGCCTTCCAAAGTCCTAAAAAAATGTTGTTGTTGTTTTTTTTTTACAAAATATATTTTATTCTTTTAGTTTTACATTGTGTTTTAATGCATGTGAACGTTTAATGTGTGCCCGTTTTTTGTGATTCAGGGGACGGATATGGAAAGTTCAGGAGAGGGAGATGTGCTAGAGACGTTTAAGGGACGGAGTGATATTTTGGAGAGAGCAAGAAATGCAGTGAGTGATAGATATATCTACCCATTAGCCATTCTAGGACAACTTCCTAGAACTTCCTATGCCTGGTGGACCATATGCTTCACCCATTGTTGTGCATAAGAAGAATATGAGCATTTGTGTGTGTGGACTGCCAGACACTGAATAAGAAAACAATTCCTATTAGCTTTGTACACAAAGAGAAAACTGCCTTTATGTGTCCTTTTAGATTTGACAATTTTTAGCAATTAGAAATAAAAACAGACATTTACTATAGACGAATAAAATATATACATAAAAAAAGAAAAAATAGGACACTTTAAAAAGGTCATAAAAATTGATGCATAAAAATAAAGAATTTATATCTTATGAAGAAAAAAATAATTTGATCAATAAAATAATAAAAATATTTAAAATGAAGAAAAAAATAATTAATATAAAAATAAAAACTTATTTAAAACACAATCAAAGGCTATCTAATAGTGCAGAATAATATCAGTTTTAGTTAGTTTCAGTTTCAAATCATTGAAACAGCTCCCCAAAACCTCAACCTATCCTTTATATTTGACAATATTTCATTAAATTTACAGGTCCTCACTCATCTTCATGTGTTTAACTAAACTGAGTTTTTTTAGATTTGAAGCCTCACGCTGAATTCAGCTCCATGCTGCCAAAGAGAGAGAGAGAGAGAGCGAGCGCGCAGCGTGGCGCATTTTCCCTGATTTCTCTTGATTGAATATCAATAAATATGTGAATTTAATACCATTTACAACCATATATTTTAATACACTTGATAAGACCTTATTTATTAAAACGTTTTTTTTTTTATCGCAATGCCACGCGCGCTTTCCTTATGACTGACGCTAAATCCATATTCTAAATCCAGCTGTTAAACTGTTATATTAATATCATTTTAATGTTTTTCGTTTCTATGTTTTGAAATTCGTTAGATTATATTATTGTCAACATTTTGGGTTTATTTTCGTTTGTTATTTTTCTAATAATAATAGAAATTACATCATTTATTTTCTTTTGTACATTTATTTTTAGGGCCAAGTAACAAAAGTAAGGCAATAGTTACTTTTACAGGTGACTAGTTACTTTTATAGTGGAGTAACTCAGTAACTCAGTTACTTTTTTGGAGAAGTAACTAGTAACTAATTAATTTTTCAAAGTAATGTGCCCAACACTGGTTGACAATGAGCAAGTTTCCCGACGCACAACAAGCAGGCTTATTCTATTTGCGAATAACATTAAATGTTTAAAATTAATACAGACATGTAGAAAAAACGAAGACAAGCTATAATCTAGATATAAATAATAATATCATAATAAAAATAGAATAATAATAGAATAATAATAAATAATATAATAATATGCCAATTAGGCATATTTGTAGCAGTAGGGTATTTTAATTTTCATCCCTGCCTCTAATTCATATAAGTTATGTACCTGATTTGTTCATTTTCCGTACAATCCCTGCTAAAGTTTAAGGTGAAGGAGACCTAAAGAAGGTCAGTGCATGTTTCTAGAAAAAACAAAAAGTGGGTGTGTCATCACGATGGTGGGGGGGGTTGGCCTTTCTTCAGGTTAGAGCAACTGCCCTTCAAGATTTCTGTGCATGTCCCTGACCCTCAGGGAGAATGAAGGGCACCTACACAAAATGCTGCATAGAAAGAAAGAGTAAGGACGCTCTATAAACAAATGTTAATTTTGCTGCACTTCAGTCAATTATTTTCGTCACATTGTTTGGAGAATGTTATTTCCACTGACCCCGCAATGGTAGACACTGTTTGTACTTGGCCCTGTCCAGTGAATATCACATCTCGATGGGTCATTCCAGGATTTCTGTGGCTGTTACTGTAGGTTTGCAAAAGATTATTCAAGAATAAAATTTCCTACATAACCAACTACTTTATCATTGTGTAACAGCTTCCACAAATGAGAAAAAACAGGGCAAGAGAGATGACAGTCCTAAATAAATATTCCACCCCATCAAACCGTTTGGAGCTACAGTCATATGAAAAAGTTTGGGCACCCCTATTACTCTTAATCATAATCTAAATATTTGGGTGTTTGCAACAGCCATTTCAGTTTAATATATCTAATAACTGATGGACACAGTAATATTTCAGGATTGAAATTAGGTTTATTGTACTAACAGAAAATGTGATATGTGCATTAAACCAAAATTTGACTGGTGCAAAAGTATGGGCACCCTTATCATTTTATTGATTTGAATACTCCTAACTACGTTTTACTGACTTACTGAAGCACAAAATTGGTTTGGTAACCTCATCGAGCTTTAAACTTCATAGCCAATCATGAAAAAAGGTATCCAAGGTAGCCACCTTAAATACCTTTTTTCATGATTGGATACATGAGAAAAGGTATTTAAGGTGGCCAATTGCAGGTTTTTCTTCTATTTGAATCTCCTCTGAAGAGTGGCATCATGGGCTCATCAAAACAACTCTCAAATGATCTAAAAACAAAGATTGTTCAACATAGTTGTTCAGGGGAAGGATACAAAAAGTTGTCTCAGAGATTTAACCTGTCAGTTTCCACTGTGAGGAACATAGTAAGGAAATGAAAGACCACAGGGACAGTTCTTGTTAAGCCCAGAAGTGGCAGGCCAAGAAAAATATCAGAAAGGCAGAGAAGAAGGATGGTGAGAACAGTCAAGGACAAACCACAGACCACCTCCAAAGAGCTGTAGCATCATCTTGCTGCAGATGGTGTCACTGTACACTTTGCACAAGGAGAAGTTGTATGGGAGAGTGATGCGAAAGAAGCCATTTCTGCAAGCACGCCACAAACAGAATCGCCTGAGGTGTGCTTTTGCTTTTACATACCTCAGGCAACTCTGTTTGTGGCGTGCTTGCAGAAATGGCTTCTTTAACATCACTCTTATTGACATTTTTCTTGGCCTGCCACTTCTGGGCTTAACAAGAACTGTCCCTGTGGTCTTCCATTTCCTTAGTTCCTCACAGTGGAAACTGACAGGTTAAATCTCTGAGACAACTTTTTGTATCCTTCCCCTGAACAACTATGTTGAACAATCTTTGTTTTTAGATCATTTGAGAGTTGTTTTGATGAGCCCATGATGCCACTCTTCAGAGGAGATTCAAATAGGAGAACAACTTGCAATTGGCCACCTTAAATACCTTTTCTCATGATTGGATACACCGGGCTATGAAGCTCAATGAGGTTACCAAACCAATTTTGTGCTTCAGTAAGTCAGTAAAAAGTAGTTAGGAGTATTCAAATCAATAAAATGATAAGGGTGCCCATACTTTTGCACCGGTCAAATTTTGGTTTAATGCATATTACATTTTCTGTTAGTACAATAAACCTCATTTCAATCCTGTGCCCATCAGTTATTAGATATATCAAACTGAAATGGCTGTTGCAAACACCCAAATATTTAGAACTAAAAATTATTAAGATTAATAGGGGTGCCCAAACTTTTTCATATGACTGTATATGGGATTAAAAACCCGTGTTTGAAACAGCTTTCTCCAACCCTTAAAGGTCTCATTCTATCGTTTTTTCATTCTTTTTAAAATGTCTAGTTGTCGTCTGTAGTATGAATGAATGACATGTGAGCCGTTTTTTGTGAAAAAAGTGCTCAGGTATTTCTATTTAGCCCTGCTTTAGATCACTGAATTAGAGATCTCTGAAGAGAATGTATGCAAGTAGAGAATAGGAACTTATTTATTTGTGTACTAACCTGGCAAGTAAAACACAGATGCCAATGCTTTATCCTATCAACCTCATTCTATCACTTTTGAGACAAAACAGAATAAAATTCCTTTGAGCAGCATTACAGACCTATATCATTAATCTCATATCTTGACTTTAATACCTTATTTAGACCTTATAGAGCTGATGCTCTATTTGGTGCCTCCTGTTAACCTGTGACTTAAGCATTCTGTATTGTGACCTCAGTTAACAAACAGCGTTTGCCTCTTTGGAGTCAGAAAGTGATAGTTCACCTGAAACTAAGACACATGCCTATGTGAAGTTTGGAAAGCAGTTAAACAAACAAAAAAAAAACAGTAAAATAAACATGCAGATAATCCCTGTTTTTTTTTTAAAGAGTGGAGTTAGCTGAAGCTTAAAGATGCAGTCTTCTATAATGTGTCTCAATAAACCACCAGCCAAAAGCTACTTCTTCATCAACGATTTAGAAACACTGTGCTGATGTCACTGCATGACCATTCTGGTCACTTGGGGTTTGAACAAACCTATGGCTTAGTGATGCTGCAAAACATCGATGCATTAAAAAAAATACATTACCTAAATAGCTGCTTCACTGTTGCACATGTTGCAGACAGTGAGGATCCTTTGGACCTTACATGTATTAATTCCTTTAAACCTGACTCATCAAACACCAGCTGTATATTGGTTGTGATGGCTCGCTACACCTGTAATGTCCTAGTGTAGGGGTGTCCACACTACAGCCTGTGGGCCATTTGTGTCCCTTTTCTTTTTTTGGAGTGGCCCTCAAGATATTTTAGAAATAAAATGAAAGTTGGGTTAAGCAGGCAAACCAAGTCTCCCTGAAGCTGCGGGAGTCTCCCGCATTTCGGTAGTGGCTCCCGGATGCCCGCGAGTCACATATAATCTCCCGGAATTCAGAACGAGTGCCCCAAGAGTGCACTGTACTCAAACGCGCACACAGGACAGACTTTTTATCTCTAATCGCGTGTGGGAAGGAGAGAGAGAAAACAGAGAGGGTTCTGATTGGCCAATCAGTTTTTAGTGTGGGCGGGCAGTGTTTTTCCCCCCTCCTGGACAGGAATTGTTCAGTAAGTGAGAGAAAGCAGATCATGGCGGAGGCAGGGAAAGCAGAGGCAGAGCCTTCCAAAAAGAAAAAATATAAAACTCATTTCACCTCTGAATACTCTAAATTTAATATATATATTTTTTAGTGTATTAAAATAAAAGTATAGTTTCGTTATCCTTTTGTGTGTGTGCAAGTTTTTTTTGGCGGGGGGGGGGGGGGGGGGGGTTGACTGATAACGTGGGATGTCTGATAATGTGATATTTGTGAACGTTTGAACGTTTAAAGTTTGAACGCTAGATTACAGAAAACAGACCAAAGAGTCTAAAAGCGGCAAGAGTGCGCAGTTGTACCATAGAAAACGAGCCAAAAAGTCTAAAAGTGGCGAGATTGTGCAGTTGTAGCACTGAAAACAGGCCAAAAAAAAAGGGGCAAGAGTGCGCAGTTGTGTAGCACAGAAAACGGGCCAAAAAGTCTAAAAGCAGCGAGAGTGCACAGTTGTAGCTTGGAAACTGAGCCAAAGAAGCTAAAAGCGGCAACAGTGTGCAGTTGTAGCGAGGAAAACTGGCAAAAGAGTATAAAAGCGGAGAAAGTAAGCAGTTGTTCGTGTTGCATATTTTATCTTCTGTCTTTTTTGTACTTTATCATAATGTCCTAAAATGTAATTAGAAAGTAAATTTACTTAGAAATACTGGGTTCTGCTTGTATGTTTGTCTTTGAGCATGCACAACTGCTTTGCTTTTGTTTGTGTCAAAGTCTGACCCAACTCAAGAAGCAAAGTTACAGTTTTATGCTATTCATCATTATCATAATCATCACCCTAATTTGATGAATAGGTTTTACACTCTAAGCAAAACATGTTCTCTATAGTTTATTTTGTAAAGTTTGCCTTTTGAATGTATTTATGCATAGGCTGTTCATTAGCAAAGCTCTGTTTTAACTCCTTTTTATTTACTACATAACTTCATATTTGTTCCGTTATAGTTTTGACGTTTTTAACATTAATCTACAATGTAAAAAATGTAAAAAAGTAAAGAAAACACACTGCATGAGAATGATAACTTGTACTGTAGCTAGTGTGTGACAATGTTGCAGTCTGCAAAAAGATGGTGAGCCACAACATACTGCCCACTTCACCAACTAATTCCTCAAAAGTAAAATGTGGAGAGCTGAAGAAATTCTCAAGACTCAGTGGTAGTGTGTTAGCATGAAGTGTGGTAGCTGACTTCCTCAAAAACTTCAGTGTGATCTTCAGCTTGTTTTACAATAAAGATCTATGTAAGACTTCATACTGCAAGGACAACACTGATTTCCTGCTGATTGGCCTGTCCTGAATTACACTGTAGAGCACTGTAGATAATCATTACATCCACAAAAAACAGTTAAGACACAATGCTTTTTTCTCAATTTATTCTCAATTGTAGTCCTGGAGTACCACTGCCCTGGCTGTTGCCTTGCTGTAACACATCTAGTTCACCTCAGCTATGGCTCATCAGTCATTTTCTGGATATGGGGCCTCATGTACTAAGACTTGCGTGGACTTCCTACTAAAATGTTCCGTACGCTCAGATCTGAAAAGTTCCGTACGCACAAAAAAATCCGGATTTATCAAACCGTGCGTAGGTAGAATTCCACGTACTTTCTCTTAGTACATCACAATCAACTTGAAATCAAGCGCAAATGCACGAAAGCAGCACACTTGCCACGACTCCTCCCTCAATTACGCAGAGTATAATGTTATATTATTATTATTATTATTAATAATAATAATATTATTATTATTATTATTATTAATATAAATTATAATAATAATATTATATACGCATAGCGTATAATTACCCATGTTTTAAGTTTTATTATTCTAAGAGAAATGCTTTCATTTAAATGCTTTAAATGAATTGCCTACCAAAAAGACACACGTCACGCACTCAGCTTGTTTTCTTATGCTCTTGGAAATCTAAAACTGCTTATAAGCCAGTCATCATCATGGGCCAAAAAAACATAATGGTCACGGAAAATGCGCGCTCAATGTATTCGGCCATTAGCAGTATTTTCCAGTAATGCCAACGCTGCATCTCCAACAACTCCAGCGCAAACCTGATCTAGGCTAAGTGGAAACACGTTAAACGATTATTTCTGTAAGACAATGAAACTGTCTGATTAATTTACTTTATTTTACCCAATAATGCTTACTTCAATGTGTGCATAAAGGATATCTTAATAGTTGTAATTTCAATGCATCGCCTCTAAGTGTCGCCAAATGACAAATACACAATACATACGCACAAAAAAAAGGCGTACGCCCAAAACAAAACTTCCGTGGGGGAACGCACTTTCACACGTTCAAGTCAAATTTAGTACATCAGACCGTGAGCGTGAAATATGGCGTACGCAATGTTTTTGTGCGTACGCACCTTTAGTACATGAGGCCCCTGGTGTGCTGTTATTAGTGAAGCTCCAGAAACAGAATTAGTAACAACTGTGGTAAACAACATACAATGAACAGTGTGCTAAATTCTGGCTGCCCAAAACATTCAGTTATGAGGGTTCTAAATGAATTTTATAGTTTACAAGTTTTGCAGTGCTTAAAAAAGAAAAACAGTTTAAAGATTTGAAAAAAATGTTAAGTAATGAAAGTCTAGGCTACTGAAAGCCAGAAATTTAAGTATCTACTGGAGTAGCAGTGTATAATTTTAGAAACATGGTATTGTCTCTTTTAGCTCAGCTGCTAATTTTCATATTTGCTTAAATTAATTGTATTAATTGTATGTATTAATTGTATATTTTTTATTTTATTCTATTTTATCATTAATTGGACTAATGTCTATCTAATGTCAATCTTTGCTCTAGAGATCAGGCCTAACAATGTTTTGTTGTACAGCACGGCCTATTCTGCTGCATATGGGCCTAGATGACTTTTTTCAAGATGAACAATGAATTCAAAATTTTACCAGCGAGTTTTCAAGAATTCTGAATCTGGAGACGATAAAGAAGAATGACGCTGATGTTTTGGAATGGCCAAGTCAAAGTCCTACCTTTAATCCAAAAACAAAATGCTGTGGAAGAACCTGAAGCAGCAGCAGAGGAAACCCATCAACATTACAGACTTAAAGCTCTTAAATTAATCTCTTACATTAATCTGCTTTTATTAAATGGCAGTCTTTGATACAGTGCTGCTCAGGCCTCTGCCTTTCAAGCCCTCAAGCCCAACATTGAATGGAAATAATTGTAAAGTTTGTTTTTATCTAAACAAAAATAAACTTGCATGAAATTAAATCACATATGTGGTCTGTGCACCACTCAGGATTTATGTTATTATTACATTCATAATATACCACAAAAATAATAAATATGTAAATTGTTATTATAATTCTTTTTTACGAAATCCAGTATTTTAATAGAATCTTTTAGCTTGTAGTGAGATGGCTATACCGCTCTGTACCTCAGGTCTTTGTCTGTTGTGGGTGATGAAGAGGAAAAGCCAATCAACAAATTGAACGTATTAAATATTAATCTTCATTAAATGTTTTCAGCTTGCTTCATGTTAGGTTGATGTATTGATTGAATTTGCACATATAAACTGAGTGACTATTTATTAAAGAAAACACAAGAATGCATAAAAATTCATCAAAACTTTTAAAAGCAACTAAAAACATTGACATACAAACCCTAAAACAACAGACATCGGTCACTATTGCATACTACAGGAATGCCGTATGAGCAGCGCCCCCTACTGCTTATTTTACAGTAGGAGTTATTTTTATACTTATTTAACAATTTAAGTGTATGTATGTGTATGTGATTAAATAAGCTTACAGCACATAAACATCTACGTCTAAAGTGTACTTAGGAAAATTCTAAACCCCTTAGAGTGAACATCAGGCACTGTTTCTCTAGCTACTTCACTGTTTGCAGATCTCATATTAATATAAATTAGTTTGCTGTTTATGTGCTTTTACACAATAGTGCCACAGAAACGTTTAATATTAAAAACATTATTATTTACTATAATTAATAAATAATAATTTAATTATAATTATTTTCATTTACAACCTTTCAATCTGTATTTAAAATTGCCGTTGAGAACTGGCAGTGTGTGGTGTTAAACGTTTGACACTGAATCAATGTTTATTTAAATGCTTTAAAGGGATGTTTTTTTTTTACAGGAGCTCCCCACAAATAATAATAATAATAATAATAATAATAATAATAATAGTTATTATTATTATTATTATTATTATTATTATTATTATTGTATAAGTAAGTTTAAGTTAGGTTTATTATTGTGTAAGTAAGTTTAAATAATTGAAAGAAGGCGGAAACTGCGTTGCTACCGGTTAAACGTAGCGCGATTTAAACTTCTGAACAGCGGTGAAGCTGAATGTGTTTTACAAAATACTATATTAACAGTTTAAACACATTTATGTGTTACTGTAGTTAGTCCTGCCTATATGCCGCTCTAAAACAGAAGTAACTGAATGAAAACATTAGAAAAGCCCTGACTTTAGATATTTTTAAATCAAAGATTAAAATACTCGTTTTTCTGGAATGGCACTTTCGTATTTTTTTCCTTTATTGCAGTAATTCCAAAATTTCTCCTCGGGGATCAATAAAGTGTCTGTCTGTCTGTCTTGCATTAAATTGTGTATACGTATGTGTACGTATATATATACACACACACACACACACATACGTATACACGATTTAATGCAATTACTGCAATAAAGGGAAAAAAATCACGAAAGTGCCATTCCATAAAACAAGTATTTTAATCTTTAAAAAGTCAGGGCTTTTCTAACGTTTTCATTCAGTTACTTCTGTTTAAGAGCGGCATATAGGCAGGACTAACTACAGTAGCACATAAATGTGTTTAAACTGTTAATGTAGTATTGTGTAAAATACTTAAACACATTCAGCTTCACCGCTGTTCAGAAGTTTAAATCGCGCTACGTTTAACCGGTAGCAACGCAGTTTCCGCCTTCTTTTGGCAGATCTGTTAAGGTGATTGGCTGCAGTAAAAAATGATGGACAGCTTGGTCTGTCTGAGGATTGGCTTAATAAAAAGTGATTGACAACGAAAGTGTAGTATCTGATTGGCTGCAGTCGAAAATGATTGACACATGCTCCGCCCTTTAGCCACGCCCACTGATGCTCCTGCCTGCAGCATTACCTTCTCAAAGACTCCGGGAGACCAAATCACAAGGCTGTACTGGTGCTGCATCTGCGTCATCTTCAGGAACACATGGCACTGTCAGAGAAGGCAGATACCTCTTTCTGTTTTATGTCATTTCTTTCAGAAATACAGACAATTCAAAAAGAGTTTTTAAACAAAAGAGTTTACAAGTTTGAAGTACACTGATAAAAAATAAGTTTCTTTTCTTTTTTACCAAACTGAAAACCTCTAGAACACAATTAGGAGAAAGATAGATGCCACAAGCCACCAAACCAAGCTAAACTGCTTGCATTTTGGCACCAAAGTTATCCAAAAGCAGTGTGTAAGGATGGTGAAGGAGAACATGCCAAGATGCATGAAAACTGTGATTAAAAATCAGGGTTATTCTACCAAATAATCTGAACTCGTATGAATATGAACTTGTTTTATTTGCATTATTTAAGGTCGGAAAGTGTTTTGTTATTTCATCCATTTCTTGGTTTCTGCAAATAAATGCTCTAAATGACAATATTTATTTATTATTTGGAATTTGGGAGAAATGGCCGTAGTTTATGGAATAAAAAAACAATCTTCATGTTACTCAAATATATACCTATAATATCAAAAATGCTACAACTGGTAAAGTAAAAGCATGTATGTAATATATGTATGTAATAGCAAATGCTTTTTATCGCAATTATTATAAGAGAAAATTCTTATAAAAAACTATTGTTACAAAAAAAGTATTAAAAAAATAATAATACAAATAGCAATACTACTAATAATGCCCTTAAATATTTTGTTTATAAATACGATACATTAGACATTACAGAACAGAAACGTTAATCTTACAAACCTCTGCGACACCCTTAGATTTTGAGCTCAATAAAGATTCTGAAGGGCGGGTTTTAGACAGACTTATTGCTGGAGAATTTTTGGTGGACCTGGCAACCCTGACAGCATACGTTGAGACTGAAGAGCGTGTACAGAGAAGAGAGAGCACGCAGGGAGTTTTAGCAGCAGCTGCGGGACCTGAATTCAGATCACTGGACGGATTTCTGTCTCTCAGCACAAGTAACTACTGACTTTGTAACAAGAGATTAGCATTAGCATTAGCATCTTAACTAGCAAAACACTAGCAAAGACTTGAGGGGTTCTGCCCACAAACCATAACCTAAACAGTGTTTTTTTTTTTTACGTGTGTTCTGTATTTAGTGCTGCATAGTGTCATTATTTGTTGTCGATAGATGTAAAATAGGACTTGTGACACTGTGAGAAGGCAAAGATGCTGAATTTGTATCTTTTAGTGTATTAATAGCAATGTATACAGTCACGTTTAGTAATACACTCAGAGTTTGTGCTTTTTAAATTTAAATCGTCATTTTATTTCTGTATGGGCACTTTTGTTCATTTTGACTAACTTATTAATCAAATGAGCACTTTGAATTGCTAAAATGTGACAAATCCAGAAAGCATAGAACTGCTAGTATGTGTCAAACCCTTAACAGAGTTGACAGTAAACAGAGTTTATTATTATTATTTTTTTTTTTACAGTTTGGTGCCTTAATCCCATCTATCTACATGCTTAACATATTACCATTTATTCAGAACAGAGATTCATTCAATATCATGATAACTTTTCCCTTAACATTTTATACACAATAAGGAGAAGGGTGTCATATCTAACTGCTTTCCTTTTGTTTCCCTCTAGAGCAAGTCACTATGTACAAGTCAGATTTTTAATTAGAATTGCTTGCAGATATTTAGCAGTTTTAACTTTTACTGTTTAAAGGTGACTTTGTGCAAATTGCCCAAACCACAGGAACATACAATATTATTATTAATGATTGGATTCATATTCTACAGAAAGTAAATATTCTACGCAGCGGACAATTTAATTGTGCAAAAAATGACAATTCACTTAGTTTGTGAATGCTTTAATTATGTCAGTGTACATCTCATTAAGCAGTCAAAAAGGCAGCAAGCATTGGTTCATTTATAAAAACAAATGTCAAAGCAGGATTATTGTATTTCATTAAAACAAACGTATGATTTGTCACACAAGTGAAATGAGCTGTTTCAGTAACAACTGCTGGACCTAAACCTTTTATGCTTTTACAGATAATCACTCTTATAGTAGAGCTTACTGGAGTTGTTCTGAGCTGCCTGGAGTTTCCACATATCTTTCACCAGAATGCCGTTTCTGGAGCGGAATATTTTGGCCAGTTTGGCGTCCATTGGAGAACGACTATAATTTTCACATTGTTTACCCTGCAGACTAGGAGCACAAATTAAAGAATAGGAGAAAACAAAGGTTCCATATTCAAAGTAACATGTCTCAGTCACATCTCCACTTCTCAGGTCAAAGGAGCACTCTCCAAGAAGATCACTGTTCCAGTAAGAGTCTGCGTCGTATACTTTGAAAGTGAGCTGTTGACTGATAGACAGCTTGACAGGACCATACTCAAAAGTTTCTCTCCAGCGGGGATTGTTGTCATCTGTAATCACTTCGGTGCGTCTGACTGTTTTCCCAAACGTTACTTCAACCGAGCCATCAGTTTCAGTCCATTTGTCTCCGTATAATTTGTTGGCCCTAAGCCTGAAAACCTTCAGCGTGGCTAGATTTTTTTTAGCAGGACAGCAGTTGGCCGTAATAACCTGACTTGTTTCACAGTTACAGGCACAGCGATCCCTTGGATTAGTGTGATGCCCAATCTTACAAGACTCAGAGCAAACATTTTTTAAACCATTTTCAAGGATATACGTCTCAATTGCTTTCTTGAGTCCTTTCTTAGCAGGGTGCTTGTTATCCAGCACGGAGTGCAGGGGTTGAAGAGAGTACATTACCACATCTGGGATGGTCTTCAGAGATTCCAGCCAAGCATTTAATGCATTTGGATGTGAAGTAGGAGAGAAAAGGATATCCTCACCATTGATGTTGCCTCCAATGATGTCTGTCTGTCGCTCATTAAACATTGAGCTGAATTTCTCCTTTGTGTTCAGTCTCTTCTTTAGCTCTTGACAGTGGTGGGCCTCTGCTTTCAGGGTGACACCGTTGTACGTACCCGATGCCTCCACATCCAAACAGTCTTTAACTGCCGTGTCGGTAAGGTCACTTGTTGATGCTTGACAGGTTCTAATAGCTGTTACCGCTTTCATCCTCCCACCTAAATTCACTCCTTTGGTATAGTGTGTGCCAAACAGGTCAATTATTTCCTGATAAGATTCTTTATTATATTCTGGTGGAAGAGACTTAACAGCCTGAAGAAACTCCTGATGCAGTGGTGGTGAAGATGCTATTTTGTAGCTGTGAAGAAATGGACTAATGTTTGATTTTTACACTGGGAAATTAAAACATTCTTAAAACAATCATCATGATTAAAATGTTTAAACAGGCAATATCAACTCACCTGTAGAAGCTGCATTTGACAACATGCTTGGTGAAACTGTACTTGTCTTCTTTGGACTTGTCCAATGCATATGTTGCTTCACGGGAATGAGTGCCTCCTAAAGAAACCGAAGCCGTCATTGGCACATCTAGTCCAGCTTTCCAGTTGTTCGAAATCGACGAGGTAGAACCTTTCGCGAGAGCTTCACTGGAGTCATAAATCATGCTGCCAACCTTCTTTGAACATTTTGGGAGGGTTCTCCAAAACTTCACAGCTACCGGTATCTTCTGCTTTACATTCTTCAAATATGAGTTCTGATACATTCTGCAACTACCGTTTCCTATGTCCCACTTCTCCATGTCGATCACGAAAGACCCTTTTCGCTCCATCTTCACAACGTCAAAGCCCTCTCCTCCAAGGTTGTATCCAGGTATGAAGTGAGCATCGTTGCATTCTTCTGGCCCACCTAGTTCTGGCTCTTCTTCTGCATTCAGTATGAAGAGAAGAGAACACCACATCCAGCAGGTGACAAGGCAACGGCACATCCACCCCATCATCTGAGACAGAAGAAAACAATAAATATTTTTTACTTAATAAACAATGCAGTAATGTCTATCTATATTATGTATTATCCAAATATTCATTTACTATGCCATTAAGACAAATATTCCAATTTCATTATATTCCATCAGTGCTTACCCCAGTCTTGGCTTTTGCTGAGATGTAAGCTGTACTAGCCCAATCCTTCATGTTAAATACTAGTGAAAGAGGGAGGGGCTTATTTCATTGGTAAGATGAATTACCATGTATCACATTCTATACATCATTTTTAGGTTTATGAGGTGCCCATTTTACAAAATCCAAATGTATTATTATGATTATTGAGTAGACACTAACTCATGACTCGTGTATTCAGGAAATTAAGTTCCTTTTATTCTGCTAGATTTAAATGCCTTACATATAAAAGAATCCTATTTTTTCTTATTAGAAATTAAACTTGCAAAACTGTCTAAACGCTTTACACTCAGCATTGCAGTCTAATTTTACATGTTCACTGTTTATGAGGGGATGGCAAAATGATCTTTAAATTTCCTGGATCTAATTTTCCCTTATACTTATTAATAAAATGTCAGTACAGAGTTTTACAGGTTGCGCAGATGGTATGTACAACCATTTTTTAAACAAATGAAAAAAGAAAATAGAACAATGACAAAAAATATTATTGTAACAGCTGTGAGTTTACTTTTGTAATTACCAAATGCAGTAGATTCTTTATTGTACTGTTTGTTTGTACTTCATTTTAATCTAAGCAGTTTGTTTATTGACTTTAAAATCCAACAATTTCGTTTTTTATGCGCTCCAAAGAACATCCCATTTTATGAATTATTATGGTTGTATGATGTTTCCCTCAATTTGCAAACTAAGCTCTAATTTTTTTGTAATGAAAAATAAAAGAAAACATCATTTACATGTGTTTATATGTCCACCCTTCAACATTTTAGTTCCACTCATTCACAGTGAAGCTGTAAGGAGTGTTTCACTGCACTGTTTTTGAAAAGGATATTAAAACAAGAGAGGCTATGAAAATAAAAGATAATTTACATACTTTAGTCTTAAAGGTGCAGTAATTTAAACATCCTGTTAAATTATAGCTTTATAACTATAAGCTTTAAAAAGGTTATGTAAAATGAATGTTGGTGGTTTGTAGTACATAAACCAACAGCAAAATCACACATTACCTCAGTGGTCAAATCATACATAGCTGGAAAAGGAAAGGATATGGGCCCTTTAAGGTAGTTCCTCATTAACACTTCATTTATTGTCATTCAAAACTTACAGAAAACATATTTATGATTTTAATGCAACATTAATAATTTATATTTCATATAATTTATTATCAGACAAGCTACATGGCTATAAAACTGTGCGTATGTAGCAAAACAATAAACACTATTGACATTGTTTGAATATTATATTGAATTATTACAACAATTATTTTCAATGGCAATAGATAAATGAAACCTAACTGAAATACTATTGTTCTTTGCACACATGCAACTTATACTACAGTAAAGGAAATTATTTGATCCCTTGCTGATTTTGTAAGTGTGCCCACAGACAAAGACATGAACAGTCTATAATTTTAAAGGTAGGTTAATTTTAATAGTGAGAGATATGATATCAAAAATAGAATCCAGAAAATCACATTGTATAAATTATTTAAATTAATTTGCAATTTTCAGAGAGAAATAAGCATTTGATTCCTCTGGCAAACAAGATTCAATACTTGGTGGCAAAACCCTTGTTGGCAAGCACAGCAGTCAGACATTTTTTGTAGTTTATTGTGAGGTTTATGCACGTCAGGAGGAGTTTTTGTCCACTCCTCTTTGCAGATCATCTCTAAATCATTAAGATTTTGAGGCTGTCGTCTGTCAACTCTTGAGCTTCAGATTCTACAGATTAAAGGTCTGGAGACTGGCTAGGCCACTTCCTGACCTTAATGTGCTTCTTTTTGAGCCGCCCCTTTGTTGCTTGGCTGTATGTTGTGGATCATTGTCATGCTGGAAGACCTAGCCACTAAACACTTTTTTTATGTCCTGGTGGAGGGACGGAGGTACATGGCTCCATCCATTCTCCCAATGATTTGGTTAAATAGTCCTGTTCCCTTAACATAGAAACACCCCATGATACATAATATTCCCACCTCCAATCTCCAAACATGACAAGTTGAGTTAATGCCAAAGTGCTCAATTTTTGTCTCATCTGACCACAGCACCATCTCCCAATCTCTCTTAAAATCATCCATGTTTTCATTGGCAAACTTCAGACAGGCCTGCACATGAACAGGGGGGCCTTGTGGGCACTGCAGGATTTTAATCCATTACGGCAGGGGTGTCAAACTCATTTTGGCCGAGGGCCACATTGGCATATTGGCTGTCCTCCGAGGGCCAGATGTAACTTATAAATGTAATAAAATGTAACCAAATGTAATATATGTAAATGAATGTAATTACTCCTTAATGTTAAATAACTCTCAATATATTATTTATTCAATCAAATATTACAGTTGCATGGAAAAAATGTTTGCTTGTTGCTCTATTAACATAAATCCTTTTAATTTGTCATGTCATGAAATCCAAAAACTCCATCAATCAAGAACCAAACTATTCAAGTGAATAGAAATGACATCAAGTTATATTAACTTTGAAATTATTAACTGAAATAAGGCTTAATAAATATAAAATCAAAAATTGTGAGCTGTTAAGAACATAGCATTTCCTCAGATTTAGCAGTTCCTCATCCAACCACTAGTGGGAGCTGCAGCAGCAGCACCACAAGTCCGCAGTCTTTACTGAGTCAGAGCTACAGCCCAGCCACGGGCTACAGGGCTCAGCTCAGCCAGTCTGGAGCGTTTTTAAAATTTTTAAGTTCTTCTGTGTATGAAATAAAGATTTTTGTAACCGAATAATACAGCTCTCTACAGTTCATCTTTCAGCCCAATCAGCTAACAGCAGCCGTTTAGAGCATGAGTCACTGCTGGGATTACATTATAAACAGGTCAGTTATCGCGCTGCTAACCTCAGGATGTTTATAACTACGGAGTTTAGTGGACACACCACGGCTGCAAGGTTAGACTGTTGAAGGCTACTGAAGACTATTAAAGGCTATTGGAGGTTATTGAAAGGGTTATTGAGGGCAGAAATCAGTAAAGGCTGGTTAAATAAGTGATTCACGTCCTCGTACTTTGCTGCGGTGAAACTGCGACTAGCGCTGTCCCAGTGATGTTTATTAACGTCATTAAAACAGATTTTGTCAGCTATTGTCTTATAAATATTTACACAGAACTTATATCTCTCCTAAAAAGCGTTTATTTTGGTCAGTAACACTCTTCGTAACACAAAAGGCATACCGGTCTTTCGCCTTGAAGCACAGCCGTCCGTCTGCATCAACTTCTCTTTTTCTGGACATTATGGGATAAACATTTATATGTCTCAATTCCACCCGCGAAGTTACACCTTCCCTCCGGCAGTGTTTCCACATCAATGACTACACTGCCGTGTAGTGGCAGTAAGCCGTAACTTTGCGGGTAATACAATCGACAAGCATTGTGGGAAATGTATTTTTTGGTCAAAGAACGCTTCTGACTTATTTATTATAGACACTAAGATCTTACAAGCTCTCGCGGGCCACATAAAAAGACGTGGCGGGCCACATTTGGCCCGCGGGCCTTGTGTTTGACACATGTGCATTACGGCGTAAGGTGTTACCAATAGTTGTCTTGGTGACTGTGGTCCCAGCTGCCTTGAGATCATTATTAAGTTCCCCCCTTGTACTTTTAGGCTGGTCTTTCACCTTTCTCGTGATCAATGATACCCCACAAGGTGAGATTTTGCAGACAGCCCCAGATCAATGTTGACTGACAGTCATTTTGTATTTCTTCTATTTTCTTTTTTTACTACTGCACCACCAGTTGTCTCCTTCTCACCCAGCATCTTACTTATGGTTTTGTAGCCCATTCCAGCCTTTTGCAGGTCTGTGATTTTGTCCCTGACATCCTTGTTGTAGAGGCTAGACTCTGACTGAGTAATTGAGTAACAAGTTGATTAGGAACGTTTAACTGGTCTGTAGAAGAACTCTAAATGATTGGTAGGGGATCAAAATGCACATAAATTTATAAAATTTATACAATGTGATTTTACAGACTGTTGTCTGTGGGCAAACTTACAAAATCAACAAGGCATCAAATAATTATTTCCTTCACTGTATGTGTATATGTTTATTACATCACATATTTAAAATTGTATATGTGTATAATAAACAAAATAAAATATTTATTATAAAATAAATGTTATTGCTTTGTCTTGTATTTTGTTTTTAATTAAAATGGCCCTGTGAACAGGTGTTATAAATAAGCATTTCCCTATAAACACAATTGAATGTTCCAGTATGTCCTCTTGTGCTGTGCTGTTTTCCGTATTATTATTATTATTATCGTTATTATTATTATTATTATTAATAATAATAATAATAATAATAATGATTTATATTTGCTAAGTAAAGGGTGATGTTGGAATAAAGAGAATAAAAGTTTAGTATTATTTGTAATTATCATCCAACATCTGGACAAATGAATGCTTTTATATCAGATAACATCACAGTATGTCCATGTTTCTGCTGAATCTCAAATCCTTCCTTATCGCCTACAGGGGACCACAGTTCTATAATATTCTGCTTAGAGTAAATAATTTAGTGACGTGAAAGACGTAAATATCAATTTTTATGTTTTTAAATCTGAGTACTGCTATTGTCCAGTAGTTTGAAGGGGAGAAGTTCAGTGTTGGATCATATTCCAGTTAACTGATAAAATCAGTGGAATTTTTATTGTGTAGTTTTAATAGAATAATTGAGGGGGCTGTGTCCCACCCTATGGCAAACCTGATCCTAAAGAACTGTTTTTTTTCCTTCTCAATGGCAGGTCCTTCTATAACAGATGGAAGGTAAAGAAGAGAGGGAACCATGGGCCCGCCCTCAAGGCACGGCACAGCACACACCTCCCCAGCAGTGCCCAGCTAAACACCCTGTAACTGATGAACAATGGATGGAGGCAGGCCTGAAGTCAACAGGTCAGTGGTTTACAGTCATCATTTTATATATTTTTTCCATTTCCAACAACAAGACAACAGTTACCTTTATTTTCACAGACTAGTACTTTTCACATACATTGAAAATAAAATAAACTCAAAACAAACATTTAGTTTATTGTCAGCTGAGTATATAATTATAAATATTGTATTCAAACCATTGTTAAAACATAATCAGGTCATGTCAGCACCTCTGAATGGAAATCTTATTGGTTTATGGGGCCGTATGTTTTGTTGATATTTTTCTAATAATAAACTTTACAAATTGACATTCCCTTCACTGCATGACCAAAACTGACTTAATAAAAGGTTTCAATCTGGTCTAAGAATTAAATGTATAACTTAGTTTCCCGCACAAGTCAAAATCAAAGACAGAACCAATCAGAATCTTCCTTTTGCAATAGGAGATAGCAACAGGGAGTCAAAAAAGTCCTTATACGCTGGTCAAACTCAGAGGCAGAACCAATCACTATTTTGGTGAAGGGGCGGGAAATCTCTACAGTGAACTTGCAAGTGAGCTTTGAGAACAGCTGCAGCTAATTTCTCCATTAATCCAGAAAATGTTTTTTATTGCGATATGTGAATTAACATTAATACACCTGGTTGCGGTTTGTGTTCCAAAGTGTAAGGCATTTACTACATTTCAGGTACAGTATTTTTTAAATGCTAAATCATTAAGGTAGGACCTAATGTTCTCTGAATAGCACCACAAGAGCACTGTGTGAATCATGCAGGAATAAAACATATTATATTACAGAGAGAGTCTGAATGTAGAACTGTGGAGTCAGGGTTGCCAGTCAGTCAGGGGTCCAGTGATTAAAAAAAACAAAAACAAAAAACAGAACAGTTAGATATAAATTATTAAGGAATTGGCTCTTCAGAAAGAGATTCTAAGATGTTTTGCATAAAGGATGTACCGATTTGGTCTCAGATGGCTTGAACAAAATGTTAGTTTAGATGTAAATGGAAAAATATTTTTTTATGGCCAGCATGATCTTAGATATTTGGGCTAAGCCCTGCTCCTGCTAAAACCAACTAGGCAGTAGTGATGCTTCTTTCAGTTTTGTCTGGGTGTTGGTGAAGGGTTTTCTAAATAAATATATGCCCTGTGTTGTGTTATTGTAGCCATGGTAAAAGGAGTTAACGGCTAATTGTTTTATTTTTTTCTAAAAAAAAAAATATTTATTTCTATTATATATATATTTTTTTCTCTGCTCTTGTCTCCCTTAAACTTTTTAGTGAACTTCACCAAGCTTTATTAAATAGTTAAAATTGTAAAAACCTAAGAGATATTTAAAAAAAAAAAGTGTTAATATAATTGAATATATTGTTCTTTTTGGGGTTACCCTTTGTTTGTGAGTGGGGCGCTAATTAGTGTGGCACCGTTTCTGTTGATACTGAGCTTTCGCGGCAAAATGCCCCAAAAGCACTGCAGCTGCTGAGCTGGTAAGAAGGCATTTTACTCTCTCCCGTTAATTTCTACTTCTAAATAAGTAAAAGCTGATATTTTAAGTGATTTCTGAAAATATGGTTGACAGCACTGGTTAACATGTATATGAACTTATATTTTCAAACTTTTAAGTTAATTAATACTTTTAATGCTGGTGTTGCTCCACCCGTTTTTTTATGCCTCGTGCAGGCGGGAGAGAGAGAGAAGTAGGGGAGGGAGAGACAGAGCCTGTGTGTGTATGCCTGTGTACTAATTCTGCCCCATGTCTCACTCAGGTATGAGTCGATGTTAAAAGTGGTTTATTTAATGCTTTATAACTTTAGAGTTGGTTAAAAAAAATGAATTTAAAAAAATATTTGAATCAGTTATTTTTCTCTGTTTTAGTTTATTGTGTAGTTTAACTGGTCATGTGCTCTGCCAATGTTTTAACTATATAGCTAACTGTTGGTTATTGAAAATACATGTTTTAAATGTGAGCATTGTTTCTCCTATGTGGAGTTAGTTATACTGCTGTTCTATTAGCATTTAGTTCTATACAAGTGATCTGTGAATTTTTTTTGTAGCTTTCCATTTTTATAGTTATATGTATTTTATGTATTTTGTGAATATATGTGTATATATATCTATATATATCTATATATATATTAAAAAAAAAAAAGCACTGCAGCTGCTGAGCTGGCGGGAGAGAGAGAGAAGTAGGGGAGGGAGAGACAGAGCCTGTGTGTGTATGCCTGTGCACTGATTCTGCCCCATGTCTCACTCAGAATAAACAACGCAGAGCATCATATTACGGTGTGGAGTGTGGCTGTTTTTCTCGTCCAGTGTCCATTGTCCGGTTAATGTCTGCTACATTATCACTGTGCTTGATGAGTGCCAGGCAGTGGTGTTGATTTCCGGTTTGCCAAGGGATGTGTCACACAGGACCTAGATGGTTAACATCACCGTAAAGTTATTTGATGCTTTTTGTACATCTCTAATTCATATTATACAGGTCTGGAAAACAATAAAGCAGGGGTCGGCAATTAAGTTTGGCCGCGGGCCAGATTTTTTCCAAGCCATTACATGGCGGGCCACAAGCACTTGGCGGGGGGGGGTTTGGCGGGCGCGGTGGCGGGAGGGCGCTCTTAAAATGACAAGCAGACATTCAAGTGGGCTGATGTGGGTGAAATCTGTGGACTGACCATTGGGGGCGCTATTAATGATATACCTGTTTGTTAAATAAAAAAAAACAAACGAATAAAAAAAAAAATAACAGAATAAAGAAGCTAGCAGTTATCTAACAGCCCGTGGCTCTATCAAAATATCTTTAATAAATTTTTCTGTTTTGGAAAATTAAGTTTCTAAATAAAGAGCATTTTTGAGACGGACAGTCCGATTTTTTTTTTCATTATAGTTCAACCTCACGGGCCAGATGTTTCTTGCTTGCGGGCCGCATCTGGCCCGCGGGCCGCCTATTGCCGACCTATGCAATAAAGAGACCACTTCTGTTTTTGAATCAGTTTCTCTGATTTTGATATTTATAGGTATATTTATAGGTGTATAATTTAACGGCAACTCAAATCTGGATTTTTTTTACGGAAGAGCAGCTTTAACCAACACATCCCTTCTTATTACATCCTGGCTCCAAATAACTCCAAAGAAAAGTCAGTAGCTTAGGGGTTCACATCCTTTTCCCCCCCTCACTGTGAATGTTAACATGTTGTGTTCAATAAAACCATGCAAACATATATTTTTTAGGTATTAGTTTAAGCAGAATGTGTTTGTCTATTGCTGTGACTTAGATGAAGATCAGAAAACATTTAACGACCAATTTATGCAAATATCCAACTGTATATACCTAATATATGTTGCATACCATGTTTGGTGAAGCGATTCAGTGCTAGATTTATTTTGTGAATTTGTGCAGTGATTTACTGTGCTGCCTGTATACTTTCTAAGTTAGGACAGCCTCTCAGCTTGACGAGTAACTGAATGCCATAGATTATAAATTAGTGAACCTTTATCTTGCATGTTCATTAAGGTAAAGCAATAAAATCAATGTACCCTTAGACATTTGTATACAGTATATGTTAAATATACTGTATATATGTTAACGTAGTATTTTCAGTTTTCAGCATGTTGAAAGTTTGCTACTTACATGGCTTTACCTTTATATTACTCAAATCTTTTATATTATATATTCAAGCACTTCAAATATTGTGTCAAATGTAAAAACCATTAAGACAAATCTGAAACTGAAAATCTGACAAAATCAGTTTAGGTGGTAATTAATGGGCAGTTATGAATAGTATTTTGGAAATCTACAATGGCTTGCAAAAGTATTCATACCCTTTGAACTTTTTCACATTTTGTCACCTTACAACCACAAACTTAAATGTATTTTATAGAGCTTATATTCTTGCAGCTGCTGTTTCTGAATAGGTATTTTAACATGCAGTGGTTCTCAAACTGTGATACGGGTACCACTGGTGGTACTCACAGCATCCCAAGGTGGTACACTAGATGACCTCTTAAAATCATCTGCTTGAATTAAAATATTAAAAACTGAAATCTCTAAAGTTTCCACCTGTAATTTTCCTAACATTGCGTTTGTTTTTGTTTAGTGCATTACCCGGTAGAACCTGTATGAGCTCACTTCAGTCCTTCACTTTCAGAGCTACAGTTTTATCATTATTAACATCAGTTTTATTGGGCCTACAGTAAAACCTTGTGGAACGCCACAAGATACAATAACCTACATCAATCAGCCAGTCACCAACGGTTTACTACAGTTTCTGCATTACAGTGTCATATTTGAATAAGTTTTTCCTTCTCAGTAGCAATACTGTATTAACCAGAAACAATAACCAATCAAATAACTTACCTAATTATACTAACATACAGACTGCAAAAGTGAGCAAGCTTCACACAACAGGTGACGAACAATTGGCTAAATGTATGATGGCGTGTGGATTACACATCTAGATTACTGTTTATGAATAACATTGTGTGTGGTAACTACATGTGTTTCTGTGAAATGGCTTGTAGGTGGTACTTTGAAGTTTTAGTTTGGTCATTGGCAGTACATGGCCTAAAAACTTCTGTTCTAAAAGATTTGAAGATACTTAATATACTAAATATATATTTTAGGGGTGTGGCTTACTAGTCTCTCACAGGCCAGTAGAGAGACCAGTAAAGTTTTGCACATTATGCAAATTAGCAAAAAGTTGCTTGCAATTTGCTAATTGTTTGAATTTTCAAACAATAAAATTAGAGCTGTAAAATAGGCTATTGTAGTACAGTCTTGGCCCACAGTCCACTAGCAAAAACACTTACAGACCTCATTAAAGCTGCAACAGAATGGCCACACAGTGGCCAATGTGAGACAAAGTGGTGTTGTTGATATTTTTTGTCATTTTTGCGCACAAGTATGCACATCACTGGAAGACGCTGCTGTTTAGCGATAAATTGGAATCCAGAGATGTGACTGGGAATTTGAGCGCGGCTAAATCACTATTTGACTTGCTTTACCAACCAAAAATGTAAAGGGCATTAGCTGACACAGTTGGCATGTTGAGTTGGTCCTTTACATGTATCAGTAGCTTCAGCAGCAAGTATTCTTATTTAGCTTTTTCTTTGGAACATCAAGCTGTGAGTGAATGATTTGTTAATATATATATATATATATATATATATATATATATATATATATATATATATATATATATATATATATATTTGTGGGTGTGCAGTCTTGTTACATTTAAAATAATGGACCAATTGAAAAAAAAAACACTGAGGTTTCTTGATCTAATTGAACATTGTGTACTGGTTCCAGTGTTGTATGTACTGTTTATATAATGTCATTTACAATGCAGCATTTATATTAAACATTTAATACTCTTTATAGAAAGACAATGTAGTCAGTTTGTGAATGCTTTAATTAAATCAAAATACATCTTACATGGCAGTCAAAAGTTCAGCAAGCATTGCCAAAGCAGGATTATTGCATTTTCTTAAAAAATACAGCTAAAAAAAAAGACCACTTAAAAATTTTGAGTTTCTTTGATTTTACCAAATTTAATTGAATTGAATTACATCTGAATGTAATCAAGAGAAAGATTGATGATCACAGACATCAAACCAAGCTGCACTGCTGGAATTTTTTGTAAGACTGCTGGAGGAGAACATGCCAAAATGCATAAAAACTGTGATTAAAAACCAGGGTTTTCCACCAAATATTGATTTCTGAGCTCTTAAAACTTTATGAATATGAATTTGTTTTCTTTGCATTATTTGAGGTCTGAAAACTCAAATTTCAGACATTATTGTTCATTTTACAGAAACATATACCTATAAACAGCAAAATCAGAGAAACTGATTTAGAAACTGAAGTGATCTCTTCATTATTTCCAAAGCTGTATTTTTGATTTGTCAAACTAGCAATAAGAGCTAAGCTGTTTAAGCAACATAACTGCCGGACATGATCTGGTTCTGCTTTTACAGATAATCACTCTTATAGTAGAGCTTACTGGAGTTATTCTGGGCTGCCTGGAGTTTCCACATATCTTTAGCCAGAATGCCGTTTCTAGAGCGGAATATTTTGGCCAGTTCGGCGTCCATTGGAGAACGACTATAATTTTCACATTGTTTACCCTGCAGACTAGGAGCACAAATTAGAGAATAGGAGAAAACAAAGGTTCCATGTTGGAAGTAACATGTCTCAGTCACATCTCCACTTCTCAGGTCAAAGGAGCACTCTCCAAGAAGATCACTGTTCCAGTAAGAGTCTGCGTCGTATACTTTGAAATTGAGCTGTTGACTCATAGACAGCTTGACAGGACCATACTCAAAAGTTTCTCTCCAGCGGGGATTGTTGTCTTCTTTAATCACTTCGGTGCGTCTGACTGTTTTCCCAAACGTTACTTCAACAAAGCCATCAGTTTCAGTCCATTTGTCTCCGTGTAAGTTGTGTGCCCTAAGCCTGAAAACCTTCAGCGTGGCTAGATTTTTTTCAGCAGGACAGCAGTTGGCTGTAATAACCTGACTTGTTTCACAGTCACAGGCACAGCGATCCCTTGGATTAGTGCGATGCCCAATATTACAAGACTCAGAGCAAACATTTTTTAAACCATTTTCAAGGATATACTTCTCAATAGCTTTCTTGAGTCCTTTCTTAGCAGGGTGCTTGTTATCCAGCACGGAGTGCAGGGGTTGAAGAGAGTACATTACCACATCTGGGATGGTCTTCAGAGATTCCAGCCAAGCATTTAATGCATTTGGATGTGAAGTAGGAGAGAAAAGGATATCCTCACCATTGATGTTGCCTCCAATGATGCCTGTCTGTCGCTCATTAAACATTGAGCTGAATGTATCATTTGTGTTCAGTCTCTTCTTTAGCTCTTGACAGTGGTGGGCCTCTGCTTTCAGGGTGACACCGTTGTACGTACCCGATGCCTCCACATCCAAACAGTCTTTAACTGCCGTGTCGGTAAGGTCACTTGTTGATGCTTGACAAGTTCTAATGGCTGTTACCGCTTTCATCCTCCCACCTAAATCCACTCCTGTAGTATAGTGTGTGCCAAACAGGTCAATTATTTCCTGATAAGATTCTTTATTATATTCTGGTGGAAGAGACTTAACAGCCTGAAGAAACTCCTGATGCAGTGGTGGTGAAGATGCTATTTTGTAGCTGTGAAGAAATGGACTAATGTTTGATTTTTACACTGGATAATTAAAACATTCTTAAAACAATTATCATGATTAAAATGTTTAAACAGGCAATATCGACTCACCTGTAGAAGCTGCATTTGACAACATGCTTGGTGAAACTGTACTTGTCTTCTTTGGACTTGTCCATTGCATATGTTGCTTCACGGGAATGAGTGCCTCCTAAAGAAACCGAAGCCGTCATTGGCACATCTAGTCCAGCTTTCCAGTTGTTCGAAATTGAGGAGGTAGAACCTTTCGCGAGAGCTTCACTGGAGTCATAAATCATGCTGCCAACCTTCTTTGAACATTTTGGGAGGGTTCTCCAAAACTTCACAGCTACCGGTATCTTCTGCTTTACATTCTTCAAATATGAGTTCTGATACATTTGGCAACTACCGTTTCCTATGTCCCACTTCTCCCACGAAAGACCCTTTTCGCTCCATCTTCACAACGTCAAAGCCCTCTCCTCCAAGGTTGTATCCAGGTACGAAGTGAGCATTCTTGCATTCGTCTGGCCCACCTAGTTCTGGCTCTTCTTCTGCATTCAGCATGGAGAGAAGAGAACACCACATCCAGCAGGTGACAAGGCAACGGCACATCCACCCCATCATCTGAGACAGAAGAAAACAATAAAAAAAATGTACTTAATAAACAATGCATGAATCTCTCTGTGATCTAGATTATATATTATAGAAATATTCGGTTAATATACTATTAAAATCAATATTATAATTTCATTATATTCCTCAGTGCTTACCTTAGTCTTAGTTTTTGCTGATATGTGAGCTGTACTAGCCCAACCTTTCATGTTAAGTACTAGTGAAAGAGGGAGGGGCTTCATTAGAATTCTATATATTATTTATAGTTTTATAAGGTGTTGAGTAGACACTAACTAATGACTCATGTATTCAGGATATTAGGTTCCTTTCATTCTGCTAGACTAAAACCCCTAACAGCCCGCTTTCTCTAAGTAGAAATTGAAGTCACAGAATGTCCAGAAGCGCTCCAAAGAACATCCCTTTTTATGAATTATTATGGTTGTATAAAGTTCCACTTAATTTGCAAACTAATCTTTAAACTTATTTCATTTACATATATTTTTATGTCCAGCGTTCAACATTTTAGCTTTACTAATTCACAGTGAAGCTGTAAGAAGTGTTTTGCTGCACTGTTTTGAAAAGGATATTAAAACAAGAGAGGCTTTCAAAATAAATGTCATTTACATACTTTAGTCTTAAAAGGTGCAGTAATATAAACATCCTGTTAAGTTCTAGAGAAGAAAATAGCTTTAAAAAGGTCATGTAAAATGAATGTTGGTGGTTTGTAGTACATAAACCAACAGCTAAATTATACATTACCTCAGTGGTCAAATCATACACAGCTGGAAAAGGGAAGGATATGGGCCCTTTAAGGTAGTTCCTCATTAACACTTAATTTATTGTCATTCAAAACTTACAGAAAACATATTTATGATTTTTAATTAAACATTAATAATTTGTATTTAATATAATTTATTATCAGACAAGCTACATGCCTATAAAACTGCTTATGTCGCAAAAGACAAAACAAAAATATAGCCACAAGTGGCAGTCAGCGGGTTCAAGCACCAACTGGCACAATGGGGCCTACTAGAGCACAGGATGGTGATGTGTAAGAAGGTGTATTATAATTGGAGACACCCTGTCACATTTATAGATGATCAATAGTCTTTAACCTGTTATTAATGTTGAGCAGAGTCCTTTCAACATGATCAGTGCTTAAATTCACATACAAATCTATTGATGTTTGTAGGATATCCATTAAATGAGTTACAATTAGTCAAAAGGCATCTACATGTTATGTTTTTTGAACAGGAGACTTCAACCAGAATGTTCACAAAGTGGTGTTCAGATTGACCATTCGATCTTTCAAAATAAGCTGAAGTTTTTGACCACAAAAGTAAATTAACACAAAGGAGTGAGTGTTCTGACATGACATGTAATTACAAAGTTGTTCTAAGTCTAGTTCTGAATTAAATGGCACTTCATCACAGTAATATTGTACAGAAGTGTTTAACATTGTGAGATGATTACAGCAAATACTGAGAGTGGTGTTCAGATTGACCATTTGACCTTTTCAAAATAAGCTGAAGTTTTTGACCAAACAAGTTTATATGAACACCAAGGAGTGAATGTTCTGACATGACACGTTATTACAAAGTTGTTCTAAATCTATGTCTGAATTAAATGGCGCTTCATCAAGCTGAACTCTGCAGAGAGTGAGTACTGCCAGTTTGTGTGTATTGTTGTCTAAACAAGATTGTGTGATTGTGGGTGTTGGCGGCTGGAGAGAGGAGAGGAGAAGGGGGGCCACTTCACTCATAGAGAAAAACCCCATTCTGGACAGATATTTCCACATAACAGAGGAACTTTACATTTTTTCAATTAACATGCATAGGCAAAGTTTTAGAGTACAGAAAGCTGAGTAACATGACTCCAGATGTTTAGCTATAGCTATATACTGTATAGTAAAATAGTTTTTTCTTAATCTTTGAAGTGTCTATTTTAAGATTCTGACAGGTAACAGGATGAAATAATGTCCCATGACATTTATTTTTAACCCTTTATTGCATCTATGCTAATTCCTAACCGGAAAAAAATTATGAAGAAAATGGCATAGCTCCTTGAGTTATCAACCTATACAGACAAATGAGCACACTTTTCCATACAATTCTGGGCCAAAGAATTCAACAAAATGGTTAAACTTATTTTTAAGTTTTTTACACATTTTGACTCAATTCTGGGACAACAATATCAAAAATTAGCAGAAACTGTTCATTTGCCTGTATGTTTTCACATTATACTAAATTCCTGCACACTAAATAAAAACATCCAGAGATTTGTCTTAATCCTTAAAGTGTCTTCTTTAAGATTCTGACAGGTAACAAAACAAAAAATGTCCTGTGGGGCTTATTTTTAAACCTTTTACTACATCTATCCCAAATCTGAACCAAAAAAAATATGAAGACATTGGCATAGCTCCTTCAGTTAAAAACATATACAGTCAAATGAGCACACTTTTCCATATAATTCTGGGCCAATGAATTCCATAGAATGATTGTTTTGAAGTTTTTGACACATTTTTACCCAATTCTAGGACAAAAAGATTAAAAACAGCAGAAAATGTTATGGTTGCCTGTATGTTTTCACATTATACATTATATTCACATTATGAAAATACTTTTAGATCCTGACAGGTACTAGGGTAAAAAATGTAATCAGCTGCAGAACTAATTGATGATAAAATCCAACAATGTACTAAAAATAAAGTATTAGTATAGTGTGGTATTGATAATTTTAATCCTCATTATCACTACTGAAGAGACCATCAAAGTCTATCTTTTAAATCTCTGTCCCTTCCTCCTGACCATCAGTCCCCTCTCCAATCAATCCTGTCTCTTCTGCTCTTGCAAAAAATGTCAACAAGAGAAGGAGGGAAGATGAGGTAAACTGACCAGACCGGCTCCAACACCCCCTCTTCCATTGTCTTCTCCCAACCCATGCCCTCATCGTAAGGGTTTGGCCTTTGAGATTTTTGCTGATCTGTCCCTTTTTAGCAGGCAACCCTGTAGTTTACTCTGTCTACTTTAAAACTTGCATCCAGGGCTCTGTTACCACCCACCATCATTTGCAGCATCTTGGTTCTCACAGGATCAATGGAGGTCAGTTGGCCAAGGGACATATATCACATTATCTCCTGTTGGAGCTCATTGCTGACCTGCCACAATGTACAAAGCTGCAGCTTCTTCATTGGAGCTACTTTGCCGTTGCTCTTAAAAGAACACTGGTGCAGCATAGTATCCCAGAAGAGTGCTGCAGTATTTAGATCCCAGAGCTCCAACTAGCTTACTATGCAAGCAAGTTCCGTGGTTAAGAATCATGGTAAGGTTGACACTGCTGACATGGTAAAGGAGGTTCAGTAATATGTCGGTGTTCGGGGTCCACATCACACTGTATTCCCACTTTACAGCTTGGTGAAGGTGCAGGACAACACGGGTGTCTGTCTCCTCCTGGTTTGACTGCAGGGCGTGGATCTCTGAAGCCTGAACCCTTAACAAAATGTAAAATATTTAACACATACACTACCGTTCAAAAGTTTGGGGTCACTCAAACAATTTTGTGTTTTCCATGAAAAGTCACACTTATTCACCACCATACGTTGTGAAATGAATAGAAAATAGAGTCAAGACATTGACAAGGTTAGAAATAATGATTTGTATTTGAAATAACATTGTTTTTACATCAAACTTTGCTTTCATCAAAGAATCCTCCATTTGCAGCAATTACAGCATTGCACACCTTTGGCATTCTAGCTGTTAATTTGTTGAGGTAAGCTGGAGAAATTGCACCCCACGCTTCTAGAAGCAGCTCCCACAAGTTGGATTGGTTGGATGGGCACTTCTGGCGTACCATACGGTCAAGCTGCTCCCACAACAGCTCAATGGGGTTCAGATCTGGTGACTGCGCTGGCCACTCCATTACCAATAGAATACCAGCTGCCTGCTTCTGCTGTAAATAGTTCTTGCACAATTTGGAGGTGTGTTTAGGGTCATTGTCCTGTTGTAGGACAAAATTGGCTCCGATCAGGCGCTGTCCACTGGTTATGGCATGGCGTTGCAAAATGGAGTGATAGCCTTCCTTATTCAGAATCCCTTTTACCCTGTACAAATCTCCCACCTTACCAGCACCAAAGCAACCCCAGACCATCACATTACCTCCACCATGCTTAACAGATGGCGTCAGGCATTCTTCCAGCATCTTTTCATTTGTTCTGCGTCTCACAAACGTTCTTCTTTGTGATCCAAACACCTCAAACTTGGATTCATCCGTCCACAACACTTTTTTCCAGTCTTCCTCTGTCCAATGTCTGTGTTCTTTTGCCCATCTTAATCTTTTTCTTTTATTAGCCAGTCTCAGATATGGCTTTTTCTTTGCCACTCTGCCCTGAAGCCCAAAATCCCGCAGCCGCCTCTTTACTGTAGATGTTGACACTGGTGTTTTGCGGGTACTATTTAATGAAGATGCCAGTTGGGGACCTGTGAGGCGTCTGTTTCTCAAACTAGAGACTCTAATGTACTTATCTTCTTGCTTAGTTGTGCAACGCGGCCTCCCACTTCTTTTTCTACTCTGGTTAGAGCCTGTTTGTGCTGTCCTCTGAAGGGAGTAGTACACACCGTTGTAGGAAATCTTCAATTTCTTAGCAATTTCTCGCATGGAATAGCCTTCATTTCTAAGAACAAGAATAGACTGTCGAGTTTCAGATGAAAGTTCTCTTTTTCTGGCCATTTTGAGCGTTTAATTGACCCCACAAATGTGATGCTCCAGAAACTCAATCTGCTCAAAGGAAGGTCAGTTTTGTAGCTTCTGTAATGAGCTAGACTGTTTTCAGGTGTGTGAACATGATTGCACAAGAGTTTTCTAATCATCAATTAGCCTTCTGAGCCAATGAGCAAACACATTGTACCATTAGAACACTGGAGTGATAGTTGCTGGAAATGGGCCTCTATACACCTATGTAGATATTGCACCAAAACCAGACATTTGCAGCTAGAATAGTCATTTACCACATTAGCAATGTACAGAGTGTATTTGTTTAAAGTTAGGACTAGTTTAAAGTTATCTTCATTGAAAAGTACAGTGCTTTTCCTTCAAAAATAAGGACGTTTCAATGTGACCCCAAACTTTTGAACGGTAGTGTACCTGTATATAGAAGACGCTACAATTCTAGCGCTCCATTCAAATGTTTTTATAGCGTTGGATATGTGATGACAGCTACAGTTAAGTACCGATAACTATAGTCTGAGCTTTTTTTAACTTACTTGGACATTTGTTGAAGTTAGGCAATAGGATCTCATAAACCAATACCACTACCCTCACTTCTCTAGCCCAGATGCTGCCTGTGCATGTAAATATGTCTTTGCTGACACTAGAAGAGCTGGAGAAAGGAGGACTTTGGTAGTGAGAAACATATCTAAGTAAAATAACCGCAGTACATAATATAATGTAAATGTGTTTAGTTTATGAATATTGTTTTAATAAAGTGTAACTGTAAAAAAATATTTAAATTATATTGAACAATTTTAAATATGTCATTAATAATTAAATAATTCATAATTTGGGTTTCCAGTCCAAATGTATGCAATTGGATGACCTTGGATGTGGCCACAAAAGCAGAAACAAATAGCACAAGAATATCAGGGTACTTCTTGATAGACAAATGACGAAGCAAAATAAGTGGATATGCTCATATTCAGTGTCTTGCAAAAGTATTTGTACCCCTTGAATTTTTCCACATTTTGTCACTGTTTAAGTAATAGACAAACAACAAGTATTGCATAAGTGTGAAGTAAAACGAAAATGATATAAGGTTTTCAAAATTTCTATCAAAGAAAAATCTGAAAAGTGTTCCTCTAATACCAACACTTAATAGAGCCACCATTCACTGCAATTACACCTGTAAGTGCTTTTGAGTTTGTCTCCACCAGATTTGTGCATCTAGAGACTGAGATTTTGCCCTATTGTTCTTTACGAAACAGCTCAGGCTCAGCAAGGTTGGATGGAGAGTATCTTAAGACTGGGTCATTTTAACACATAAATATTCTTTGATCTAAATGATTCCACTGTAGCAATGTATATTTAGGGTCATTGTCTTGCTGGAAGGTAAATCTCCTTCCCAGACTAAAGTCTTTTATAATCTTCAACAGGTTTTCTTTCAGGATTGCCCTTTGTTTGGCTCCATCCATCTTCTCATTAACTCTGACCAGGTCCCTGTCATTGAAATTGAAGAGCAATTGTCTAAGGCAGAGAGGATAAATCAGGGCCATACTCCAATTAAATCTCCCCATCCTAAAAAGTGTAAGAAAGGCAAAGAAAACCCTCAGTGATTGTATCGGCGAGACCATTCTGATGGCGGTGAATTCACTAATGAAGAAGATGGATACACAGACTGAACTTCTGCTGAAGTTAGAGAAAATGATTTAAGAGAATACTGCTGCTATCAGTGTGAACAAGAAAAACTTTATAATCACTTTAATTCCTAAACCTAATAAAGATATACTTTTTTTAGATAACTGGAGACCCATCACTCTGCTTTGCACTGATTATAAAATCTTAGCTCATGTCTTTGCTTTGCTAATCCCATCAGATTGGTATTTTATACGCTAGATTATTGTGACTTTATCGAAAATGGTAGCCTGATTTTGTTTCTTGATTTTTATAAGGCGTTCAATGCAGTTGACACTTGCTTGTTGATACACTTTTTGTTAGATTCTTTGAAAATGTTGGGTTTTGGGGATAATTTTTGTGGAATAATTAAGATGTTTTATAGCGGCCCTTCAAATCAATAATAGTCCAGAGTTGCAAGGAATTTACATTTTTGGTGGAGAATATAAGACTAGCCAGTTTGCTGAGCACTATTTTTATTAAGTTATTTAATGGTGGAAAGAGCCCTCAATATAATTTCTTCAATCTCCAAGCTTCAGGTTTAGCACTCAACTTAAAAAATGTGAGATTCTTCCCATCCATAATTGTATACATAAAACATTTCATCAATTTAGGTTGAAAATAAAGTGAAATTTTTGGGAATATTAGGATCTAAAATTATAATTAGAAGAGAAGATTTTAACATTTCAGATAGTTTAGTAGATATGGAAAAAAAGTATTAGCTGTTGGTTAACAAATGATTTGACTATTTTTTGAAGAAACCTGTTGACTAAAGCAGATGGCATTTACAAAGTTGTCTATGCATGTCGTTCTATGTACATATCACCACAAAATATAAGAAAAGCTAATTCTATTATTTTTGTGAAAAAGCAAGACTCATTATATTAAAAGGTCCCAACTAGGTAAAAAAATACGAGAAAGGTGGTATTAATGCATTGGAATTTGAAGCCATGATTGGTGCATTTAGGATTAAATGGCTAAAAACCTTTATTATGCAACAAAATTCAATGTGGTTTCATATTCCAGGTTAATTTTTTAGGAAATTGGGAGGAATTGGTCCTTTTCTGAAGTGTGATTTTAAAATGAGTAAGATTCCAGTCAAACTACTTCCATAAACAAATACTTCAGTTCTGGAAAATTATTTTTCAACATAACTTCTCTCCTCATGGATCAACTTTATGGAATAATGGGGCAATAACAGTGGGTAGAAAGTAAATATTTTTAAAATATTGGTATGACAGAGGTGTTGTTTTTGTAAAGGACCTTTTAGATCAGGGGTCCTCAAACTACAGCCCGCGGGCCGCATACGGCCCCCTGCGCTCATTTGATGGGCCCTTTTAGCTACAACAGCAGTACCTGCTCCCTGGCCCCTCGCACAAGCAGCATTAGCTATACGGGGAAAAAACAGTAAAAAAATGACAATTGGCCATCGAGAGTCTCCGTAGACAGATTAAAAAAAAAACAGAAGGCTATTTCCCACGGTAATCAGACAACATACTACCACTTGCTCTGTGCTGGTCCCATGCACTCTGAGACTCACATCTAACGGAATGTCGAGGAAAAGAAAAATCGACTCTGAGTGCAGGGTATTTAATTAACATTGGACCTCTGACTACCTTTTTTGTGCAAAGTAAAGAAAAGGCTGTTTGTCTCATATGCCAGGAGTCAGTCACCGTGTTTAAGAAATACAACCTGCGCCGCCATTATGAATCGCACCATAAAGACAAGTTCGGCTGTCAGACGGGGCAGGTGAGGACAGACAAAATAGCAAAACTGAAACATGTGTTGGAGACTCAGCAAAATTCTTTTATAAAGCAAAAACACCTAAATATATCATCAGTTCGAGCTAGCTTTCAAGTGGCCAAGCTAATAGCTAGCAGTGGAAAGCCGTTCACCGACGGAGAGTTTGTAAAACAGTGCCTGACGGCGGTTTTCAAGGAGATGTGCCCAGAAAAGGCAGACCTGTTCAGCGCGGTGAGTCTATCCGCACCCACAGTTACACGGAGTGTAGAAGAAATGGGAGACAATTTGCACCTTCAACTGCAAACTCAGACAAAAAGACTTTGCTCCTTTTCACTGGCTCTTGACGAAAGCAACGATGTGCGTGACACGGCGCAACTGTTGATTTTCATCCGCGGAACTAATGATAAGTTCGAAGTCACAGAGGAGCTTGCTGGACTACAAAGCATCAAGGGAACGACAACAGGAGAGGACATCTACAGGAAAGTTCACCAAACGGTGGCGGATTTAGATCTGGACTGGGCTAAATTGGTGAGTGTGACCACGGATGGTGCGCCGAGCATGGTGGGTTCTATGAAAGGAGTGATAGCGCGTATCAACAGAGAAATGAGTGAACGCGGCCATCCTCGTCCGATCGGCGTACACTGCTTGATCCATCAACAAGCACTCTGTTGCAAAGCAGTTAAGTGGGATTATGTCATGAAAATTGTGGTGTCCTGTGTTAATTTCATCAGAGCTCATGCTGTTAACCACAGGCAGTTTCAGGCTTTTTTGTCTGAGCTAAATGCTGATTACGAAGATGTGCTGTACCACACTGAGGTCCGCTGGTTGAGTCGAGGGCGAGTTTTGAAACGTTTCAATGACCTGCTCTTCGAGATCAACGCGTTTATGCTGTCCAAAAACAAAGCTGTGCCAGAACTCACCGATGAAGAATGGAAATGGCACCTTGCTTTCTTAACAGATGTAACCAACCTACTCAACAGTACCTACTCAAATTTCTGCCATTTTCCCACTACACAGAAACGGGCAGCTGAGGTGCCTTCACTTGGATTACCGACTGAAAAATGTGCGGAGGCCATGGAATTTTTGCAACGCAAATTTCAGGTGAGATTTGAAGAGCTTCATGCCCACGCCAAAGACATTCATCTTTTCCAGAATCCCTTTGCTGCAGACATTGACTGCATCGATCCAATTTACCAGCTGGAACTGGCTGAACTACAAAATTTTGACAACCTTAAAGACGCATTCAAGTCCAGCACTTTGGTTGATTTTTATGCCTCTCTTCCCGGTGAGACGTATCCAAATCTAAAAAAACACGCACTCAAAATGACAAAAAATTTTGGGAGCACCTACATCTGTGAGCAGACTTTTTCCAGGATGAAACAGCTCAAGTGTCCAACGAGATCCAGACTCTCTGATGAACATTTGCATCACTTGTTACGACTGACAGTAACAAACATGGAACCTGACATTGACTGTCTTGTCAGCCAGAAGCAGGCTCACAGTTCACATTAACTTATGAAAAAGCACTGTATGAGGTAGGATAATGGAAATTATTACTTAATAAATCATAAAAATGTCTGCATTATGAATTACACATATAGCATATATTATGCAACCAGCATCACATGATAAATAGTTTTTAATGTTTATTTTTTGTCCGGCCCCCCTGAAGACTGAAGAACAGTGAGGTGGCCCTTTAGTTTAAAAGTTTGAGGACCCCTGTTTTAGATTGTCATGGAAATTGAATTTTACATCTTTTATTGAAAAATAAAATAATCTTAGAAGTTCTAAAGATTTTAAGTTGCGCAAAGCGATTCCTTTAGCATTGATTCAGTTAATCAAACGTCATTTTATATTTGAAGGTGACTTTCGATGCCCACATTAAAAGTGAACAACTGTAATTTAGTTTTATAGTGTAATAATAAGTAATAATAAGATTATCAATGATGGTTTGAAACTATGAATATATAGATTTACTATGAATATAATAAAGCTTCTTTCAATAAATGTCCTAATACCAATATATAAATATGACTTTTGCTTATTCCAAATTTTCTAAGGTGAAAGAGACCCATTTCAAAATTATAAATACGATTTATCCTGTAGCCCTGTTTCTTGAAAAAAGATTCAAATTTGATATTGATTTATGTTCCTTTTGTAAGACAAATGCAGAAGAGCATTTGTTTTTTATGTCAATATTTACTATATTTTTGGATGGACATCAGAAACTGGATTAATATCAAACTTAATATTCCTTCTTTTGAGGTAGAGGACATTTTATTTTATATGAGAAACATAAGTTCAGCTTTCTCTAATGCCATACATATAATTTAACTTTTAGCAAAATACCACATTCACTGCAGTAAATGGAAGGGCAATAAGTCCTCTTTCCCCTGTTTCATAAATAAATTTAAGTCATATTATTCTTCATTAAGTAAATAAAAAAAATTAAAAATTGCTAGTATCATCTCAGACCAGATCTCTAGTAACCTTTTGTTCTAAGATTATCATTTTATAACCTTGCTTCTCTATTCTGTGTGTTTGTGTATGCTCCCCCTAGCTTCTAAACTGTAGCTGTTATCCTCTACAAGATGTTGTACTATTGTATATTGTTTTTTTTATGTGTTTCTAATAAAAAAACAGAAAAAAAAAAACACAAGCACCTTCTGTGTATTAGACCCTCCCTTTCCGTCAGAAATCGCAGTTTGTGAAAGTGGTTCAATGCTGGTAAGAGTGGTTCAGTGCTGGTAAGAGTGTTTCAGTGTTGGTAAGAGTGTTTCAGTGTTGGTAAGAGTGTTTCAGTGTTGGTAAAAGTGTTTCAGTGCTGGTAAAAGCGTTTTGCGTCTTGTAAATTTGTTTTAAGTTTTGTAAATTTGTTTTTCTGAGATGTAATGTTTTTTTTGCCCATGTAAAATATTATTTTCTTGTATGTAATTATTTTTTGTGTGTAAATTTGTTTTAATTTTTGTAATTTTGTTTTCTGACATGTTAATTTGTTTTGCACTTCAGGACCACTGTAGAATGGCCATGACTTGGTAGATTTGCAGGTATAGAATACTTTTTCTATTTTTGGATGATGGATTGTACAGTGCTCCTTGCGATGCTCAAAGCTTGGGATATGTCTGGTGAGTTCCTTGGTCTTCATGATGCTGTTTGTTCACTAGTGTTTTCTAACAAAGCACTGAGGCCCTGGCAGAACAGCTGTATTTATACTGAGATTAAATTACACACATCTGCACTCTATTAACTAAGTAAGAGACTTCGGAAGGTAATTGATTCCACTGGATTTTATTTAGGGGTTTTAGAGTGAGGGGGGGCACATTTCAGATTTTTATTTGATAAAGATTTTGAACACCATGTATCATTTTCATTCCACTACACAATGATGCAATACTTTGTATTTGTAGATCACTTAAAATCTCATTTAAAAATAAAATACATTTAAATTTGTTGTTGAAAGTGACAAAATGTGGAAAAATTCATAGGGGTATATATACTTTTGCAATCCACTGACAAGACTAGGAAAGTTTTGCATATTATGCAAATTAGCAAAAAAATTGCAAAAACTGTAAAATAGGCTATTATAATACAGTCCACAGGCCCACAGTCCACTAGCAAAAACACTTACAGACCTCGTTAAAGCTGCAACATATTGGCCAAACCGTGGCCAATGTGAGACAAAATTATATTGTTGATACTTTTTGTCAATTTTGCACATCACTGCAAGACGCTGCTGTTTAGAGATAAATTGAAATCCAGAGATGTGACTGGGAATTTGAGCTCTGATAAATCACTATTTGACTGGCTTTACCAACCAAAAACGTGGCATGATGGATCTAAAACCTAAAGCCTTCATGTGAGTACCATGATGGGCTACATTCTCTTCAGCTACCTAAATGCACACTGCTATATGAGAATACTGAGAATACTTAACGACTATCCAGTAAGTCTAAAAAATAAAAAAACAATGTTCTTACTACAGTGCTATAAACAAATCGTTTTCTGGGTCAGAAACCAGTGTAAATTCCACTGGAATTTAAGGCAGAAGGGCATTAACTGACATAGTTGGCATGTTGAGTTGGTCCTTTACATGTATCAGTAGCTTCAGCAGCAAGTATTTTAATTTAGCTTTTTCTTTGGAGTGTCAAGCTGCAAGTGACTGATTTGTTAATAAAGCTTTATTTAGTTTTTTTTGTAGGTTTGCAATCTTGTTACATTTACAACAATGCACCAATTAAAGGTAAACTTAAGGAAAAGAGTACACTGAACTGATTCAGTAAAAATGAATCTAATCTAATTGAACATTGTGTACTGGTTCCAGTGTTGTATGTACTGTTTATATAATGTAATTTACAATTTAGCATTTATATTAAACATTTAATACTCTTTATAGAAAGACATTTCACTCAGTTTGTGAATGCTTTAATTAAATCAAAATACATGTTACATGGCAGTCAAAAGTTCAGCAAGCATTGCCAAAGCATGATTATTGTATTTTCTTAAAACGTACAGGTCTGGGAAAAAAAGATACCACTTAAAAATGATGAGTTTCTTTGATTTTACCAAATTTAATTAAATTGAATTACATCTGATTGTGGAAGGAAGATGGATGATCCCAGACATCAAACCAAGCTGAACTGCTGGAATTTTTAGTAAGACTGGTGAAAGAGAACATACCAAGATGCATAAAAACTGTGATTAAAAACCAAGGTTTTCCACCAAATATTGATTTCTGAGCTCTTAAAACTTTATGAATATGAATTTCTTTTATTTGCATTGTTTGAGGTCTGAAAACTCAGACAAATATTAGAGATTATTGTTCATTTTACTCAAATATAGGAACTGAAATGGTCTCTTAATCATTTCCAGAGCTGTATTTTTGATTTGTCAAACAAGCAGTAAGAGCTAAGCTGTTTAAGCAACATAACTGCCGGACATGATCTGGTTCTGCTGTTACAGATAATCACTCTTATAGTAGAGCTTACTGGAGTTATTCTGGGCTGCCTGGAGTTTCCACATATCTTTAATCAGAATGCCGTTTCTGGAGTGGAATATTTTGGCCAGTTTGGCGTCCGTTGGAGAACGACTATAATTTTCACACCGTTTACCCTGCAGACTGGGAGCACAAATTAGAGAATAGGAGAAAACAAAGGTTCCATGTTGAAAGTAACATGTCTCAGTCACATCTCCACTTCTCAGGTCAAAGGAGCACTGTCCAAGAAGATCACTGTTCCAGTAAGTGTCTGCATCGTATACTTTGAAAGTGAGCTGTTTACTGATAGACAGCTTGACAGGACCATACTCAAAAGTTTCTCTCCAGTCGGGATTGTTGTCATCTGTAATCACTTTGGTGCGTCTGATTGTTTCTCCAAACGTTACTTCAACCGAGCCATCAGTTTCAGTCCATCGGTCTCCGTATAAGTTGTTGGCCCTAAGCTTGAAAACCTTCAGCGTGGCTAGATTTTTTTCAGCAGGACAGCAGTTGGCCGTAATAACCTGACTTGTTTCACAGTCACAGGCACAGCGATCCCTTGGATTAGTGCGATGCCCAATCTTACAAGACTCAGAGCAAACATTTTTTAAACCATTTTCAAGGATATACGTCTCAATAGCTTTCTTGAGTCCTTTCTTGGCAGGGTGCTTGTTATCCAGCACGGAGTGCAGGGGTTGAAGAGAGTACATTACCACATCTGGGATGGTCTTCAGAGATTCCAGCCAAGCATTTAGTGCATTTGGATGTGAAGTAGAAGAGAAAAGGATATCCTCACCATTGATGTTGCCTCCAATGATGTCTGTCTGTCGCTCATTAAACATTGAGCTGAATTTATCATTTGTGTTCAGTCTCTTCTTTAGCTCTTGACAGTGGTGGTCCTCTACTTTCAGGGTGACACCCTTGTATGTCCCTGATGCCTCCACATCCAAACAGTCTTTAACTGCCGTTTCAGTAAGGCCACTCATTGATGCTTGACAGGTTCTAATAGCTGTTACCGCTTGCATCCTCCCACCTAATTCCACTCCTGTGGTATAGTGTGTGCCAAACATGTCAATGATGCCCTGATAAGATTCTTTATTATATTCTGGTGGAAGAGACCTAACAGCCTGAAGAAACTCCTGATGCAGTGGTGGTGAAGATGCTATTTTGTAGCTGTGAAGAAATGGACTAATGTTTGATTTTTACACTGGATAATTAAAACATTCTTAAAACAATTATCATGATTAAAATGTTTAAACAGGCAAAATCAACTCACCTGTAGAGGCTGCATTTGACAACATGCTTGGTGAAACTGTACTTGTCTTCTTTGGACTTGTCCATTGCATATGTTGCTTCACGGGAATGAGTGCCTCCTAAAGAAACCGAAGCCTTCAAAGGCACATCTAGTCCAATTTTCCAGTTGTTCGAAATCGACGAGGTAGAACCTTTCACGAGAGCTTCACTGGAGTCATAAATCATGCTGCCAACCTTCTTTGCACATTTTGAGAGGGATCTCCAGTAGGTCACAGCTGCCGGTATCTTCTGCTTTACATTCTTTAAATATGCGTTCGGATACATTCGGCAACTACCGTTTCCTATGTCCCACTTCTCCATGTCGATCACGAAAGACCCTTTTCGCTCCATCTTCACAACGTCAAAGCCCTCTCCTCCAAGGTTGTATCCAGGTATGAAGTGAGCATTGTTGCATTCTGCTGGCCCACCTAGTTCTGGCTCTTCTTCTGCATTCAGCATGGAGAGAAGAGAACACCACATCCAGCAGGTGACAAGGCAACGGAACATCCACCCCATCATCTGAGACAGAAGAAAACAATAAATATTTTTTACTTAATAAACAATGCAGTAATGTCTATCTATATTATGTATTATCCAAATATTCATTTACTATGCCATTAAGACAAATATTCCAATTTCATTATATTCCATCAGTGCTTACTCCAGTCTTGGCTTTTGCTGAGGTGTGAGCTGTACTAGCCCAATCCTTCATGTTAAATACTAGTGAAAGAGGGAGGGGCTTATTTTGTTGGTAAGATGAGTTACCATGTATCACATTCTATACATCATTCTTAGGTTTATGAGGTGCCCATTTTAGAAAATCCAACTTATTATTATGATTATTGAGTAGACACTAACTCATGACTCGTGTATTCAGGATATTAAGTTCCTTTTATTCTGCTAGATTTAAAAGCCTTACATATAAAAGAATCCTATTTTTTCTTATTAGAAATTAAACTTGCAAAACTGTCTAAACGCTTTACACTCAGCATTGCAGTCTAATTTTACATGTTCATTTTTTATGATGGGATGGCAAAATTATCTTTAAATTTCTTGAATCTATTTTTCAGTTATACTTATTAGTAAAATGTCTTCACAGATTTTTACAGGTTCTACACAAATGAAACAAATAAAAAAGAAAATAGAACAATGACAAAAAATATTATTGTAGCAGCTGTGAGTTTACTTTTGTAATTACCAAATGCAGTAGATTCTTTATTGTACTGTTTGTTTGTACTTCATTTTAATCTAAGCAGTTTGTTTATTGACTGTAAAATCCAACAATTTCGTTTTTTTAAGCGCTCCAAAGAACATCTCATTTAATGAATTATTATGGTTGTATGAAGTTCCACTCAATTTGCAAACCAAACTCTACATTTTTTGTAATGAAAAATAAAAGAAAACATAATTTACATGTGTTTATATGTCCACCCTTCAACATTTTAGTTCCACTCATTCACAGTGAAGTTGTAAGGAGTGTTTCACTGCACTGCTTTGAAAAGGATATTAAAACAAAAGAGGCTATCAAAATAAATGTAATTTACATACTGTAGTCTAGTCTTAAAAGGTGCAGTAATATAAACATCCTGTTAAATTCTACGGAAGAAAAATAGCTTTAAAAAGGTTATGTAAAATGAATGTTGGTGGTTTGTAGTACATAAACCAACAGCAAAATCATACATTACCTCAGTGGTCAAATCATACACAGCTGGAAAAGGAAAGGATATGGGCCCTTTAAGGTAGTTCCTCATTAACACTTCATTTATTGTCATTCAAAACTTACAGAAAACATATTTATGATTTTTAATGAAACATTAATAATTTGTATTTAATATAATTTATTATCAGACAAGCTTCTTGCCTATAAAACTGCTTATGTAGCAAAAAAACAAAACAATAAACACTAATAGTTATTGACATTGTTTGAATATTAGATTGAATTATTACAAAAGTTATTTTCAATGGCAATGGATAAAAAAGACCTAACTGAAATACTAGTGTTCTTTGTACACATGCAACATATACTACAGTGAAGGAAATAATTATTTAATCCCTTGCTGATTTTCTAAGTTTGCCCACAGACAAAGACATGAACAGTCTATAATTTTAAGGGTAGGTTAATTTTAACAGTGATAAAATATCAAAAATTAAATAAAAAAAATCACATTGTATTAATTATTTAAATTGTATTAATTGTATTAATTATTTAAAAATGTCTTGGTGGAGGGATAGAGGTACATGGCTCCATCCATTCTCCCAATGATTTGGTTAAATAGTCCTGTTCCCTTAACATAGAAATATACATAATGTTCCCACCTCCAATCTCCAAACACGACAGAGGAGGTAATGCCAAAGTGCTCAATTTTTGTCTCATCTGACCACAGCACCAGCTCCCAATCTCTCTTAAAATCATTCATGTTTTCATTGGCAAATTTCAGACAGGCCTGCACATGAACAGGGGGGCCTTGTGGGCACTGCAGGATTTTAATCCATTACAGCGAAAGGTGTTACTAATAGTTTTCTTGGTGACTGTGGTCCCATTTGCCTTGAAATCATTATTAAGTTCCCCCCTTGTACTTTTAGGCTGGTCTTTCACCTTCCTTGTAATCAAGGAGACCCCACAAGGTGAGATTTTGCATGGAGCCCCAGATTGATGTTGACTGACAGTCATTTTGTATTTCTCCTATTTTCTTACTATTACGCCAACAGTTGTCTCCTTCTCACCCAGCATCTTACTCGTGGTTTTGTAGCCCATTCCAGCGTTTTTCAGGTCTATGATTTTGCCCTTGACATCTTTAGAAATCTCTTTGTTCTTGCTCATGTTGTATAGGCTAGACTCTGACTAATTGAGTAACAAGTTGATTAGGAACGTTTGGAAGGGGATCAACGTTTGGTAGGGGATCAAAATGCAAATAATTTATACAATGTAATTTTACAGACTGTTGCCTGTGGGCAAACATACAAAATCAACAAGGCATCGAATAATTATTTACTTCACTGTATGTGTATATGTTTGTTACATAGCACATATTTAAAATGTGTATAATAAACAAAATATTTTTTTTTTAATAAAATACATTTTATTGCTTTGTCTTTTGTTTTTAAAATGGCCCTGAACAAGTATTATAAATTATTATAAAATTATAAAGCATTTCCCTATAAACACAGTTCATCGGGTTCATCCAACATCTGGACAAATCAATGCTTTTATATCAGATAATATCACAGTATGTTCATGTTTCTGCTGAATCTCAAATCCCTCCTTATCGCCTACAGGGAACCACAGTTCTATAATGTTCTGCTTAGAGTCAGGGGTGTCCAAACTGCGGCCCGTTTCCTTTTTTGTAGCGGCCCGCGAGGTATTTTAGAAATAGAATGAAAGTTGACAGGTTTTTATAATGTGAGATTCAAAGGCCGTTTCTCAATCTGCGTTCTTGTCTGTACTTGTGTTCTTGTGGACTCAGGAAACGTCATCAGTCGCAGCCCAAGTACTGTTCCAATTCAGAAGATCGCAGTTTGCCAAGTACACAACTAATACCTGGATGTGTTCTTGCTCCTCCCACTTTATCGAGGATGCAAGGAAGGTGACTTGTGTGCACTTCTTAAGGCCTCAGCATACTTCATGCGGAGACGACGTTCGCGTGGCTCTAGCGAACAATGTGACGTAATTGCGGAGAAAACGAACAGGCGCGGACGTCGCACAGGGGCTTCGTTCGCCGTGTCGTGCACATGGAAGCTGGGCAAACTCCACGGCCGAAGACACAACGCGACAAAGGCTGTGATTGGTCGTTAAAAAAGAGGCGTGCCAAGAAAACAAACATGGACGATTTTGAGGAAAGGCTGGCTGAGCAGGTACAGCGGTACCCTCACCTTTACGATTCGTCATTAAGAGAATACAAAGACACCCAGATTGGTTTAAACTCGTAGTCATGAAACTAAGCGTTACTAACGTAACAGCACCACCTACAGTTGTGGAGCATGCAAGACAGGCAAAGCGAAGCCGCAGAAAGTATGCCAGCTCGAAAGCTCGCGAAAGCACGCTTGACTTTGTGCAATGCGAAATGAGAGCAGTATCAGCGTAATGCAGGAGAAGGTACATAACTGTAAGTACCTGTACGTTTTTTAAACGTTTTAAGTTATTTTTAGGCGAGAATGTGGGGGTTTAGATTTCAGATATGTGGTTTATTTGTTAAGAAAGCGGCTAGGTGAAAATGTGCTCCTATGTTTTCGGAACAACGCTTTCCGCTCCTCTAAGAGGGTGACGTCATCAAGTACACAGCTGTTCCAATTACACAACAACCGTCCAGCTTCCTCACGTCCTCGGGAGTACGCACTCGCGATCCGAACTTCCCAAGTCCGTTCTTTCCAAGTACGGGAGTCCAGACTTGTGTACTTGTGTATTGAGAAACGGCCAAAGTTTGAACGCTCAGAAACGGGCCAAAGAGTCTAAAAGCGGAGAGAGTGCACTTTCCTAGCACAGAAAAACGGGGTAAAATAGTCTAAAAGCGGAGAGGGTGTGCATTTCTAGCGCAGAAGAACATGGGTAAAATAGTCTAAAAGTGGAGAGGGTGCGCATTTCCAGCGCAGAAGAACATGGGTAAAATAGTCTAAAAGTGGAGAGGGTGCGCATTTCCAGCGCAGAAAAACGGGGTAAAAGAGTCTAAAAATTGCCGTAATTAAGGAGTTTAATATTAAGAGACATAATGAAATTAAACATCAATTTGAAAAATCTTTACACAACACTGTCAAAGATAAAGATAGTAAGTCAAGTAAAATGGTGTGTAAATGAAGTTTGGACACCCCTGGCTTAGAGTAAATTATTTAGTGACTTTTACGCTACTCTGCATACACAACCAAGATTCTGATGTGAAAGATGTAAATATCAATTGTTATGTTTTTAAATCTGAGTACTGCTATTGTCCAGTAGTTTGAAGGGGAGAAGTTCAGTGTTGGATCGTATTCAAGTTAACTGATAAAATCAGTGGAATTTTTATTGTGAGGTTTTAATAGGAATAATTGAGGGGACTGTGTCCTACCCTATGGCACACCTGATCCTGAAGAACTGTTTTTTTTCTTCTCATTGGCAGGTCCTTCTGAAACAGATGGAAGGTAAAGAAGAGAGGTAATCACGGCACGGCACAGCACGCACCTCCCCAGCAGTGCCCAGCTAAACACCCTGTAACTGATGAACATTTAGCTCATGCGCAGAATGCTGTAATGGATGCAGGCAGGCCTGAAGTCAACAGGTCAGTGATTTACAGTCATCATTTAAAATATTTTTATATATAAAAATTTCCAACAACAAGATAACAGTTACCTTTATTTTCACAGACTAGTACTTTTCACACACTTTGAAAAGAAAATAAACTCAAAACAAACATTTAATTTATTGTCAGTTGAGTATTTAATTATTAATATTGTATTCAAACCATTGTTGAAACAGAATCAGGTCATGTCAGCACCTCTGAATGGAAATCTTATTGGTTTATGGGGCCGTATGTTTTGTTGATATTTTTCTAATAATAAACTTTACAAATTGACATTCCCTTCACTGCATGACCAAAACTGGCTTAATAAAAGGTTTCAATCTGGTCTAAGAATCAAATGTATAACTTAGTTTCCCGCACAAGTTAAAATCAGAGACGGAACCAATCGGAGGAGATGGCAACAGGGAGTCAAAAAAGTCCTTATACGCTGGTCAAACTCAGAATCAATCACTATTTTGAATCAATCACTATCAATCACTATTTTTGGGGCGGGAAATCTCAACAGTGAACTTGCAAGTGAGCTTTGAGAACAGCTGCAGCTAATTTCTCCACTAATCCAGAAAATGTTTTTTATTGCGAAATGTGAATTAACATTAATACACCTGGTTGCAGTTTGTGTTCCAAAGTGTAAGGCATTTACTACATTTCAGGTACAGTATTTTTTAAATGCTAAATCATTAAGGTAGGACCTAATGTTCTCTGAATAGCACCACAAGAGCACTGTGTGAATCATGCAGGAATAAAACATATTATATTACAGACAGAGTCTGAATGTAGAACTGTGCCAGTCAGTCAGGGTTCTAGTGATTTTTTTTATAAAAAAAATCACAGAACAGTTAGATATAAATTATGAAGAAATTGGCTCTTCAGAAAGAGCTTCTAACATGTTTTGCATAAAGGATGTACCGATTTGGTCTCAGATGGCTTGAAAAAATGTTAGTTTAGATGTAAATGGAAAATCATATTTTTTAGGGCCAGCATGATCTTAGATATTTGGGCTAAGCCCCAGATGGCTCTGCTCCTGCTAAAACCAACTAGGCAGTAGTGATGCTTCTTTCCGGTTTGTCTGGGTGTTGGTGAAGGGTTTTCTAAATATAGATATGCCCTGTGTTGTGTTATCACTGTGCTTGATGACTGCTAGGCAATGGTGTTGAATTCCTGTTTGCCAAGGGATGTGTCACACAGGACCCATCTAGTTAACATCACCGTAAAGTTATTTGATGCTTTTTGTACATCTCATTATTCTCATAATTCATATTATACAGGTCTGGAAAACAATGAAGAGATCGCTTCTGTTTTTGAATCAGTTTCTCTGATTTTGTTATTTATAGGTATATTTATAGGTGTATAATTTAACGGCAACTCAAAACTAGATTTTTTTTAGGGCAGGGCAGCTTTAACCAACACTTCCAGTCTTATTACATCCTGGCTCCAAATAACTCTTAGAAAAGTCATTAGCCTATGGGTTCACATCCTTTTTTCCCCTCACTGTGAATGTTAACATGTTGTGTTTAATAAAACCATGCAAACACATACTTTTTGAGTGGTATTAGTTTAAGCAGCCTGTGTTTGTCTATTGTTGTGACTTAGATGAAGATCAGAAAACATTTAACGACCAATTTATGCAGAAATCCAAGTAATCCCAAAGGGTTCACATACTTTTTCTTGCAACTGTATATACCTAATATATGTTGCATACCATGTTTGGTGAAGCGATTCAGTGCTAGATTTATTTTGTGAATTTGTGCAGTGATTTACTGTGCTGCCTGTATACTTTCTAAGCTAGAACAGCCTCTCAGCTTGACGAGTAACTGAATGCCATAGATTATAAATTAGTGAACCTTTATCTTGCATGTTCATTAAGGTAAAGCAATAAAATCAATGTACCCTTAGACATTTGTATACAGTATATGTTAAATATACTGTATATATGTTAACATTGTATTTTCTGTTTTTAGCATGTTTAAAGTTTGCTACTAACATGGCTTTACCTTTATATTACTCAAATCTTTTATATTATATATTCAAGCACTTCAAATTTTGTGTAAAATGTAAAAACCAAAAAAAAATCTGATCAGTTTAGGTGGTAATTAATGGGCAGTTATGAATAGTATTTTGTAAATCTACAATAGCTTGCAAAAGTATTCATACCCCTTGAACTTTTTCACATTTTGTCACCTTACAACCACAAACTTAAATGTATTTTATGGAGATTATATTCTTGCAGCTGCTGTTTCTGAATAGGTATTTTAACATGCAGTGGTTCTCAAACTGTGGTACCGGTACCACTGGTGGTACTCACAGCATCCCAAGGTGGTACACTAGATGACCTCTTAAAATCATCTGCTTGAATTAAAATATTAAGAACTGAAATCTCTAAAGTTTCCACCTGTAATTTTCCTAACATTGCGTTTGTTTTTGTTTAGTGTATTACCCGTTAGAACCTGTATGAGCTCACTTCAGTCCTTCACTTTCAGAGCTACAGTTTTATCATTATTAACATCAGCTTTATTGGACCTACAGTAAAACCTTGTGGAACGCCACAAGATATAATAACCTACATCAATCAGCCAGTCACCAACGGTTTACTACAGTTTCTGCATTACAGTGTCATATTTGAATAAGTTTTTCCTTCTCAGTAGCAATACTGTATTAACCAGAAACAATAACCAATCAAATGACTTACCTAGTTATACTGCAAAAGCGAGCAAGCTCCACACAACAGGTGACGAACAATTGTATAAATGTATGATGGCGTGTGAATTACACATCTAGATTACTGTTTATGAATAACATTGTGTGGGGTAACTACATGTGTTTCTGTGAAATGGCTTGTAGGTGGTACTTTGAGGTTTTAGTTTGGTCATTGGCAGTACATGGCCTAAAAACTTCTGTTCTAAAGGACTTGAAGATACTTAATATACTTAATATATTTTTAGGTGTGGCTTACTAGTAGGGTTGCAGCGGTAACCGGTTTCATGGTATACCATGGTATTAAAATGCACGGTTATCATACCGTGTGTGTTTGCTTATTACCGGTAAAACGCAAGCCAGCGGAGAAACTCACCCGCGCATGCGCAACTCTGCTCCGCTTCAGCTGCTCAGCACACAGCGGTGAGAACAGCAGAAAGTGCATCAGACTAAACAAATCTCCGTCCGCCTAAAAAAAGGCTAAACTAAAATCAGCAGTGTGGGACTATTTCAGAGACCCGCCGAACGCACCCGAGGATGGTTATCCGATTTATAATCAATGTGGCCGTAAAGTCACAGCTAAAGGTGGACATACGTCAAACCTGTTCTCCCATCTCCATGAACACCACCCCGCTGTGCAGCGCAAAGTATGTGTTTAGTTTATAATTTTAATCTGAACATAAATAAAATCTCTTTGTAGTCGTGCACAACCCATGCGGTAAGCGGCCGCAAAAGCGTTGAGTTATCCGAAATTTGGGCACGCGGGTACAGGCGTGAAGTGCGTGCTACGATGGATTCACGTGTCCGTGTAAAGGTGCTCGCCGGACTGGATGTGAAAGACGCCATTCATTTACATGCGTTAATTTTCAAATTCTGACGTGCCTGTTTTTCATGTGTTAAAACCAGACTCAGAAATAAATCCCCTCTATCTGGTTATATACCAACTTGGCAGTAAAACGGACGTTTACAACAGTTGTTGATCAGACACTGACCCAGGCTCAGTTTATCAGATATTAAATAATTTAAACTTAAATAATTGTACTGAATAGTTTAAACACAGGATCTTTACTTCTTAGAGGACATGTAATGTGTGACACGTGTGTGTGTGTGTGTGTATATATACAGTGAGTCCAAGAAGTATTTGATCCCTTGCTGATTTTCTTTGTTTGCCCACTAATAAAGACACTATCCTTCTGCACTTTTAATGGTAGATATATTCTAACATGGAGAGACAGAATATCAAGACAAAAATCCAGAATATAATTTTAAAGAATATATTTTAATTAATTTGTATTTCAATGAGGAAAATAAGTATTTGATCCCTCTTGCCAAACACACTCAATACTTAGTGGCAAAGCCTTTGTTTGCAAGCACAGCGGTGAGACGTTTGTTGTAGTTAACCACAAGTTTAGCACACACACCAGGGGGAATTTTGGCCCACTCTTCTTTGCAGATCCTCTCTAAATCATGAAGGTTGGTGGGCTGTCGCTTGGCAACTCTGACCTTCAGCTCCCTCCATAGATTTTCGATCGGATTGAGGTCTGGCGACTGGCTGGGCCACTCCATGACCTTAATGTGATTTTTCTTGAGCCAATCCTTTGTTGCCTTTGCTGTATGTTTAGGGTCGTTATCATGTTGGAAGACCCAACCACGGCCCATTTTCAGATCCCTGGCAGAGGGGAGGAGGTTGTCCCTCAGGATTGTGCGGTACATGGCTCCATCCATCTTCCCAGTGATGCGGTGAAGTAGCCCTGTACCCTTGGCAGAGAAACACCCCCAAAACATTATGCTTCCACCTCCATGCTTGACGGTGGGCACAGTGTTCTTGGGGTCATAGGCAGCATTTTTCTTCCTCCACACATGGCGGGTGGAGTTGAGGCCAAAAAGTTCAATTTTGGTCTCGTCTGACCACAAAACCTTCTCCCAATAACTTGGTTCATCTTTCAAATGATCATTGGCATACTTGAGGCGCGCCTCCACATGTGCTCTCTTCAGCAGGGGTACCTTTCGGGCACTGCAGGATGTGAATCCATTGTTGCGCAAAGTGTTGCCAATTGTTTCCTTGCAAACTGTGGTCCCAGCTGCCTTCAGGTCATTTGCTAACTCCTGCCGAGTGGTTGCAGGGCGATTTCTGACCGTTCTCTGACCGTCTTCTTTGGAGCACCGGGCCGAGGTCTGTTGATTGTCATGTTATACTCTTTAAACTTTCTGATAATTGCACCAATAGTTGTTACTTTCACATCCAACACCTTACTAATCTTTTTGTAGCCCATTCCAGCTTTGTGAAGGTCAACAATTCTGTCTTTGAGGTCCTGTGACAGCTCTTTGGTTTTACCCATGTTGGAGACTTGAAATCTGTGTGATCTGTCTGATTCTGTGGACAGGTGTTTTTCACACAAGTGATTAGTAAGAACAGGTGGCTTCAGGTCAGGTAACAAGTTGATTGGGAGTGTCTAACTGGTCTGTAAAAGCCAGAACTGCTAATGAATACTAAGGGATCAAATACTTATTTCACTCCATGAAATACAAATCAATTAATATATATTCCTTAGATTTATTTTCTGGATTTTCTTTTTAATATTTTGTCTCTCCATGTAAGAATACATCTACCATTAAAAGTATAGAATGATCATGTCTTTATTAGTGGGCCAACGAAGAAAATCATCAAGGGATCAAATACTTCTTGGACTCACTGTATATATATATATAAATATATATATATATATATATATATATATATATATATATATATATATATATATATATATATATATATATATATATATAATTATATACACCCTTAATGACCTTAAGAGTAGTGGAAAAACCTGGTTTCCTTCACCTAATGGTGTACAGTTTATTTTTTTTAAGGAGACATTATCTATATAGTTGTTCCAGGTTTCTACAATAAATAGTTAATTGAACAAAAAACCTTTGTTGTAATTTCTTTAAGGGTCAGTTTAATAATATATGTAACAAACTGTGATACCGTGATAACCGTGATACCGCGGTATTTTCTGAGACGGTTATCATACCGTGAAAATCTCATACCGTTGCAACCCTACTTACTAGTTTCTTACAGGCCAGTAGAGAGACTAGTAAAGTTTGCACATTATGCAAATTAGCAAAAAATCAGCAAAAAGTTGCTTGCAATTTGCAAATTGTTTGAATTTTCAAACAATAAAATTAGAGCTGTAAAATAGGCTATTATAATACAATCTTGGCCCACAGTCCACTAGCAAAAACACTAACAGACTTCAAGCTGCAACATAATGGCCACACAATGGTCAATGTGAGACAAAGTGGTGTTGATATTTTTGTCCATTTTGCGCGACAAGTAGGCACATCAGACGCTGCTGTTTAGAGATAAATTGAAATCCAGAGATGTGACTGGGAATTTGAGCTCGGCTAAATCACTATTTGACTGGCTTTACCAACCAAAAACGTGGCATGATGGATCTAAAACCTAAAACCTTCATGTGAGTACCATGATGGGCTACATTCTCTTCAGCTACCTAAATGCACACTGTAGTATGGGGACACTGAGAAGACTTAACGACTATCCAGTAAGTCTAAAAAATATTAACAATGTTCTTACTACAGTGCTATAAAAAAAATTCCACTGGAATTTTAGGTGGAAGGGCATTAGCTGACACAGTTGGCGTGTTGAGTTGGTCCTTTACATGTATCAATAGCTTCAGCAGCAAGTATTCTTATTTAGCTTTTTCCTTGGAATGTCAAGCTGTAAGTAACTGATTTGTTAAAAAAGCTTTATTTTGTTTTTTGTGGGTTTACAGTCTTGTTACATTTAAAATAATGGACCAATTGAAAATGCAGCATTTATATTAAACATTTAATACTCTTTATAGAAAGACAAAGACTACAATGTAGTCAATTTTTGAATGCTTTAATTAAATCAAAATACATCTTACATGGCAGTCAAAAGTTCAGCAAGCATTGCCAAAGCAGGATTATTGTATTTTCTTAAAACGTACAGCTCTGGAAAAAAGAGACCACTTAAAAAGGATGAGTTTCTTTGATTTTACCAAATTTAATTGAATTGAATTACATCTGAATGTAATCAAGAGAAAGATCGATGATCACAGACATCAAACCAAGCTGAACTGCTGGAATTTTTTGTAAGACTGCTGGAGGAGAACATGCCAAAATGCAAAACTCAAATTTCAGACATTATTGTTCATTTTACAGAAACATATACCTATAAACAGCAAAATCAGAGAAACTGATTTAGAAACTGAAGTGATCTCTTCATTATTTCCAGAGCTGTATTTTTGATTTGTCAAACAAGCAATAAGAGCTAAGCTGTTTAAGCAACATAACTGCCGGACATGATCTGGTTCTGCTTTTACAGATAATCACTCTTATAGTAGAGCTTACTGGAGTTATTCTGGGCTGTCTGGAGTTTCCACATATCTTTCACCAGAATGCCGTTTCTGGAGCGGAATATTTTGGCCAGTTTGGCGTCCATTGGAGAACGACTATAATTTTCACATTGTTTACCTTGCAGACTAGGAGCACAAATTAGAGAATAGGAGAAAACAAAGGTTCCATGTTGGAAGTAACATGTCTCAGTCACATCTCCACTTCTCAGGTCAAAGGAGCACTCTCCAAGAAGATCATTGTTCCAGTAAGTGTCTGCGTCGTATACTTTGAAAGTGAGCTGTTGACTGATAGACAGCTTGACAGGACCATACTCAAAAGTTTCTCTCCAGTCGGGATTGTTGTTATCTTTAATCACTTCGGTGCGTCTGACTGTTTTCCCAAACGTTACTTCAACAAAGCCATCAGTTTCAGTCCATTTGTCTCCGTATAATTTGTTGGCCCTAAGCCTGAAAACCTTCAGCGTGGCTAGATTTTTTTCAGCAGGACAGCAGTTGGCCGTAATAACCTGACTTTTTTCACAGTCACAGGCACAGCGATCCCTTGGATTAGTGTGATGCCCAATCTTACAAGACTCAGAGCAAACATTTTTTAAACCATTTTCAAGGATATACTTCTCAATAGCTTTCTTGAGTCCTTTCTTAGCAGGATGCTTGTTATCCAGCACGGAGTGCAGAGGTTGAAGAGAGTACATTACCACATCTGGGATGGTCTTCAGAGATTCCAGCCAAGCATTTAATGCATTTGGATGTGAAGTAGAAGAGAAAAGGATATCCTCACCATTGATGTTGCCTCCAATGATGTCTGTCTGTCGCTCATTAAACATTGAGCTGAATTTCTCCTTTGTGTTCAGTCTCTTCTTTAGCTCTTGACAGTGGTGGGCCTCTGCTTTCAGGGTGACACCGTTGTACGTACCCGATGCCTCCACATCCAAACAGTCTTTAACTGCCGTTTCGGTAAGGTCACTCATTGATGCTTGACAGGTTCTAATAGCTGTTACCGCTTTCATCCTCCCACCTAAATCCACTCCTGTAGTATAGTGTGTGCCAAACAGGTCAATTATGCCCTGATAAGATTCTTTATTATATTCTGGTGGAAGAGACCTAACAGCCTGAAGAAACTCCTGATGCAGTGGTGGTGAAGATGCTATTTTGTAGCTGTGAAGAAATGGACTAATGTTTAATTTTTACACTGGATAATTAAAACATTCTTAAAACAATCATCATGATTAAAATGTTTAAACAGGCAATATCAACTCACCTGTAGAAGCTGCATTTGACAACATGCTTGGTGAAACTGTACTTGTCTTCTTTGGACTTGTCCAATGCATATGTTGCTTCACGGGAATGAGTGCCTCCTAAAGAAACCGAAGCCGTCATTGGCACATCTAGTCCAATTTTCCAGTTGTTCGAAATTGACGAGGTAGAACCTTTCACGAGAGCTTCACTGGAGTCATAAATCATGCTGACAACCTTCTTTGAACACTTTGGGAGGGTTCTCCAGAAGGTCACAGCTGCAGGTATCTTCTGCTTTACATTCTTCAAATATGTGTTCGGATACATTCTGCAACTACCGTTTCCTATGTCCCACTTCTCCATGTCGATCACGAAAGACCCTTTTCGCTCCATCTTCACAACGTCAAAGCCCTCTCCTCCAAGGTTGTATCCAGGTATGAAGTGAGCATTGTTGCATTCGTCTGGCCCAACTAGTTCTGGCTTTTCTTCTGCATTCAGTATGGAGAGAAGAGAGCACCACATCCAGCAGGTGACAAGGCAACGGCACATCCACCCCATCATCTGAGAAGAAAACAATAAATATTTTTTACTTAATAAACAATGCATAAATTTCTATGTGATCTAGATTATTTATTATAGAAATATTCGGTTAATATATTATTAAAATCAATATTATAATTTCATTATATTCCTCAGTGCTTACCTTAGTCTTAGTTTTTGCTGAGATGTGAGCTGTACTAGCCCAACCTTTCATGTTAAGTACTAGTGAAAGAGGGAGGGGCTTCATTAGAAGTCTATATATTATTTATAGGTTTATAAGGTGCCGAGTAGACACTAACTAATGACTCATGTATTCAGGATATTAGTTTCCTTTCATTCTGCTAGACTAAAAGCCTTAACATCCCGCTTTCTCTAAATAGAAATTCAAGTCACAGAATGTCCAGAAGCTTTACACTGAGCTGAGTACACTGAATACACTGAGTATGGTCAATTTTATTATGGTGTGGCAAACATTTTATGACTGTTAGACCCATTTTGAGATATTTACATTTCTTGGATCTATTTTCCCCTTATACTTATTAATTAAAATAATTTTTATTTTAATTAATAATTTTTAAACACATTTTTAAACAAATTAAATTGAAAAAAAAACAGAGTTTACTTTTTTAACTACCAAATGCAGTAGATTCTTTATTGTACTGTTTGTTTGTACTTCATTTAAATCTAAGCAGTTTGTTCATTGACTTCAAAATTCAACAATTTAAAAAAGTTTTTAAGCGCTCCAAAGAACATCCCATTTTATGAATTATGTTTGTATAAAGTTCCACTTAATTTGCAAACTAATCTTTAAACTTACTGTTTTTGTGATGTAAAAAACATTATTTACATATATTTTTATGTCCAGCCTTCAACATTTTAGTTCCACTCATTCACAGTGAAGCTGTAAGAAGTGTTTCACTGCACTGTTTTGAAAAGGATATTAAAACAAGAGAGGCTATCAAAATAAATGTCATTTACATACTTTAGTCTTAGAAGGTGCAGTAATATAAACATCCTGTTAAGTTCTAGAGAAGAAAAATAGCTTTAAAAAGGTCATGTAAAATGAATGTTGGTGGTTTGTAGTACAACCAACAGAAAAATCATACATTACCTCAGTGTTCAAATCATACACAACTGGAAAAGGGAATGATATGGGCCCTTTAAGGTAGTTCCTCATTAACACTTAATTTATTGTCATTCAAAACTTATGAAAACATATTTATGATTTTTAATGAAACACTAATAATGTTGTATTTAATATAATTTATTATCAGACAAGCTACATGCCTATAAAACTGCTTATGTAGCAAAAAAACAAAACAATAAACACTAATAGCTATTGACATTGTTTGAATATTATATTGAATTATTACAATTATTTTCAATGGCAATAGATAAATAAAACCTAACTGAAATACTATTGTTCTTTGTACACACGCAACATATACTACAGTGAAGGAAATAATTATTTGATCCCTTGCTGATTTTGTAAATGTGCCCACAGACAAAGACATGAACAGTCTATAATTTTAAAGGTAGGTTAATTTTAGTAGTGAGAGATATGATATCAAAAATAGAATCCAGAAAATCACATTGTATAAATTATATGAATTAATTAGCAATTTTCAGAGAGAAATAAGCATTTGATTCCTCTGGCAAACAAGATTCAATACTTGGTAGCAAAGCATGTTGGCAAGCACAGCAGTCAGACATTTTTTGCAGTTTCTTATGAGGTTTATTCACGTCAGGAGGAGTTTTGGTCCACACCTCTTTGCAGATCATCTCTAAATCATTAAGATTTTAAGGCTGTTTTCTGTCAGCTCTTGAGCTTCAGCTCCCTCTATAAGTTTTCTACAGATTAAAGGTCTGGAGACTGGCTAGGCCACTCCATGACCTTAATGTGTTTCTTTTTAAACCGCCCCTTTGTTGCTTGGCTGTATGTTGTGGGTCATTGTCATGCTGGAGGACCCAGCCACGAAACATTTTTAAATGTCCTGGTGGAGGGACGGAGGTACATGGCTCCATCCATTCTCCCAATGATTTGGTTAAATAGTCCTGTTCCCTTAATATAGAAACACCCTACGATACATAATGTTCCCACCTCCAACCTCCAAACATGACAAGTTGAGTTAATGCCAAAGTGCTCAATTTTTTCTCATCTGACCACAGCACCATCTTCCAATCTCTCTTAGAATCATCCATGTTTTCATTGGCAAACTTCAGACAGGCCTGCACATGAACAGGGGGGCCTTGTGGGCACTGCAGGATTTTAATCCATTACAGCGAAAGGTGTTACTAATAGTTTTCTTGGTGACTGTGGTCCCAGCTGCCTTGAGATCATTATTCATTTCCCCCCTTTTAGGCTGTTTTAGGCTGGTCTTTCACCTTCCTTGTAATCAAGGATACCCCACAAGGTGGGATTTTGTATGGAGCCCCAGATCGATGTTGGTTGACAGTTAATTTGTATTTCTTCTATTTTATTACTATTGCACCAACAGTTGTCTCCTTCTCACCCAGCATATTACTCATGGTTTTGTAGCCCTTTCCAGCCTTTTGCAGGTCTCTGATTTTGTCACCTACATCCTTAGAAATCTATTTGATCTTGTCCATGTTGTAGAGGTTAGAGTCTGACTGATTAAATTTGTGGACAGGACTCTTTTATACAACTGACAATTTAAGACATGCTGGTAACGAGTTGATTTGGAGCATCTAACTAGTCTGTAGGAGCCAGAATTCTTAACGGTTGGTAGGGGATCAAATACTTCTCTATGCAAAATGCAAATGAATATATATAATTTATACAATGTGATTTTTGGGATTTTATTTTTGATATTTCATCTTTCACTGCTAAGATTTAACGTACCCTTAAAATTTCAGACTGTTCATGCCCTTGCCAGTGGGCAGACTTACAAAATCAACAAGGGATCAAATAATTATTTCCGTCACTGTATGTGTATACGTATATTACATATCACATATTTAAAGGAAATTGTATTGGTTTGTCTTGTATTTTGTTTTTTTTTAATTAAAATGTACCGATTTGGTCTCAGATGGCTTGAAAAAAATGTTAGTTTAGATGTAAATGGAAAATCATATTTTTTAGGGCCAGCATGATCTTAGATATTTGGGCTAAGCCCCAGATGGCTCTGCTCCTGCTAAAACCAACTAGGCAGTAGTGATGCTTCTTTCCGGTTTGTCTGGGTGTTGGTGAAGGGTTTTCTAAATATAGATATGCCCTGTGTTGTGTTATCACTGTGCTTGATGACTGCTAGGCAATGGTGTTGAATTCCTGTTTGCCAAGGGATGTGTCACACAGGACCTAGGTGGTTAACATCACCGTAAAGTTACTTGATGCTTTTTGTACATCTCTAATTCATATTATACAGGTCTGGAAAACAATGAAGCATTTCTGTTTTTGAATCAGTTTCTGTGATTTTGTTATTTATAGGTATATTTATAGGTGTATAATTTATAGGCAACTCAAAACTGGATTTTTTATTAGGGCAGGGCAGCTTTAACCAAAACTTCCAGTCTTTTCACATCCTGGCTCCAAATAACTCTTAGAAAAGTCATTAGCCTAGAATTTGTGCAGTGATTTACTGTGCTGCCTGTATACTTTCTAAGCTAGAACAGCCTCTCAGCTTGACGAGTAACTGAATGCCATAGATTATAAATTAATGAGCCTTTATCTTGCATGTTCATTAAGGTAAAGCAATAAAATCAATGTACCTGTAGTTATTTGTATACCGTATATGTTAAATAAATGAAGAACATAGTATTTTCTGTTTTCAGCATGTTAAACATTTGCTACTTACATGGCTTTACCTTTATAATACTTAAATCTTTTATATTTTATATTCAAGCACTTCAAATGTTGTGTAAAATGTAAAAACCATTAAGACAAATCTGAAACTGAAAATCTGACAAAATCCGAATCAGTTTAGGTGGTCATTAATGGGCAGTTATGAATAGTATTTTGTAAATCTACAATGGCTTGCAAAAGTATTCATACCCCTTGAACTTTTTCACATTTTGTCACCTTAAATGTATTTTATGGAGATTATATTCTTGGGGCTGCTGTTTCTGAATAGGTATTTTAACATGCAGTGGTTCTCAAACTGTGATACGGGTACCACTGGTGGTACTCACAGCATCCCAAGGTGGTACACTAGATGACCTCTTAAAATCATCTGCTTGAATTAAAATATTAAAAACTGAAATCTATAGTTTCCATCTGTAATTTTCCTAACATTTACATTTGTTTTTGTTTAGTGCATTACCCGGTAGAACCTGTATGAGCTCACTTCAGTCCTTCACTTTCAGAGCTACAGTTTTATCATTATTAACATCAGTTTTATTGGGCCTACAGTAAAACCTTGTGGAACCTACAGTTTCTGCATTACAGTGTCATATTTGAATAAGTTCACTGCTTGGCTCTCATGTAGTATATTTTCCTTCTCAGTAGCAATACTGTATTAACCAGAAACAATAACCAATCAAATAACTTACCTAATTATACTAACATACAGACTACAAAAGCGAGCAAGCTCCACACAACAGGTGACGAACAACTGTATAAATGTATGATGGCGTGTGAATTACACATCTAGATTACTGTTTATGAATAACATTGTGTGGGGTAACTACATGTGTTTCTGTGAAATGGCTTGTAGGTGGTACTTTGAGGTTTTAGTTTGGTCATTGGCAGTACATGGCCCAAAACGTCTGTTCTAAAGGACTTGAAGATACTTAATATACTTAATATATTTTTAGGTGTGGCTTACTAGTTTCTTACAGGCCAGTAGAGAGACTAGTAAAGTTTGCACATTATGCAAATTAGCAAAAAATCAGCAAAATCAGCAAAAAGTTGCTTGCAATTTGCAAATTGTTTGAATTTTCAAACAATAAAATTAGAGCTGTAAAATAGGCTATTATAATACAATCTTGGCCCACAGTCCACTAGCAAAAACACTAACAGACTTCAAGCTGCAACATAATGGCCACACAATGGTCAATGTGAGACAAAGTGGTGTTGTTGATATTTTTGTCCATTTTGCGCGACAAGTAGGCACATCAGACGCTGCTGTTTAGAGATAAATTGAAATCCAGAGATGTGACTGGGAATTTGAGCTCGGCTAAATCACTATTTGACTGGCTTTACCAACCAAAAACGTGGCATGATGGATCTAAAACCTAAAACCTTCATGTGAGTACCATGATGGGCTACATTCTCTTCAGCTACCTAAATGCACACTGTAGTATGGGGACACTGAGAAGACTTAACGACTATCCAGTAAGTCTAAAAAATATTAACAATGTTCTTGTTACAGTGCTATAAAAAAATTCCACTGGAATTTTAGGTGGAAGGGCATTAGCTGACACAGTTGGCGTGTTGAGTTGGTCCTTTACATGTATCAATAGCTTCAGCAGCAAGTATTCTTATTTAGCTTTTTCCTTGGAATGTCAAGCTGTAAGTAACTGATTTGTTAAAAAAGCTTTATTTTGTTTTTTGTGGGTTTACAGTCTTGTTACATTTAAAATAATGGACCAATTGAAAAAAAAACACTGAGGTAAACTTAAGTTTCTTGATCTAATTGAACATTGTGTACTGGTTCCAGTGTTGTATGTACTGTTTATATAATGTCATTTACAATGCAGCATTTATATTAAACATTTAATACTCTTTATAGAAAGACAATGTAGTCAATTTTTGAATGCTTTAATTAAATCAAAATACATCTTACATGGCAGTCAAAAGTTCAGCAAGCATTGCCAAAGCAGGATTATTGTATTTTCTTAAAACGTACAGCTCTGGAAAAAAAAAGAGACCGCTTAAAAAGGATGAGTTTCTTTGATTTTACCAAATTTAATTGAATTGAATTACATCTGAATGTAATCAAGAGAAAGATCGATGATCACAGACATCAAACCAAGCTGCACTGCTGGAATTTTTTGTAAGACTGCTGGAGGAGAACATGCCAAAATGCAAAACTCAAATTTCAGACATTATTGTTCATTTTACAGAAACGTATACCTATAAATAGCAAAATCAGAGAAACTGATTCAGAAAATGAAATTGTCTTTTTATTATTTCCAGAGCTGTGTTTTTGATTTGTCAAACAAGCAATAAGAGCTAAGCTGTTTCAGTAACATAACTGCCGGACATGATCTGGTTCTGCTTTTACAGATAATCACTCTTATAGTAGAGCTTACTGGAGTTATTCTGGGCTGCCTGGAGTTTCCACATATCTTTCACCAGAATGCCGTTTCTGGAGCGGAATATTTTGGCCAGCTCGGTGTCCATTGGAGAACGACTATAATTTTCACACAGTTTACCTTGCAGACTAGGAGCACATTTTACTGAATAGGTGTAAAAGAAGGTTCCATGCTTTAAGTAACATGCGTTAGTCACATCTCCATTTCTCAGGTCAATGGAGCACTCTCCAAGAAAGTCACTGTTCCAGGAAGAGTCTGCGTCGTATATTTGAAAAGTGAGTTTTCGGCCATTGGACAATTTGACAGGACCAAACTCAAATGATTCTTTCCACCTGGGATTGTTGTTATTTTTAATCACTTGAGTACGTTTGATTGCGGACCCGTAAGAAACTTTAACCGAGCCATCTGTTGCACTCCATACGTCTCCATATAACCCAGTGGCATGGAGGTTGTAAACCCTCAGCGTGGCTAGATTTTTTTCAGCAGGACAGCAGTTGGCCGTAATAACCTGACTTGTTTCACAGTTACAGGCACAGCGATCCCTTGGATTAGTGTGATGCCCAATCTTACAAGACTCAGAGCAAACATTTTTTAAACCATTTTCAAGGATGTACGTCTCAATTGCTTTCTTGAGTCCTTTCTTGGCAGGGTGCTTGTTATCCAGCACGGAGTGCAGAGGTTGAAGAGAGTACATTACCACATCTGGGATGGTCTTCAGAGATTCCAGCCAAGCATTTAATGCATTTGGATGTGAAGTAGAAGAGAAAAGGATATCCTCACCATTGATGTTGCCTCCAATGATGTCTGTCTGTCGCTCATTAAACATTGAGCTGAATTTCTCCTTTGTGTTCAGTCTCTTCTTTAGCTCTTGACAGTGGTGGGCCTCTGCTTTCAGGGTGACACCGTTGTACGTACCCGATGCCTCCACATCCAAACAGTCTTTAACTGCTGTTTCGGTAAGGTCACTCATTGATGCTTGACAGGTTCTAATAGCTGTTACCGCTTTCATCCTCCCACCTAAATTCACTCCTTTGGTATAGTGTGTGCCAAACATGTCAATTATTTCCTGATAAGATTCTTTATTATATTCTGGTGGAAGAGACCTAACAGCCTGAAGAAACTCCTGATGCAGTGGTGGTGAAGATGCTATTTTGTAGCTGTGAAGAAATGGACTAATGTTTGATTTTTACACTGGATAATTAAAACATTCTTAAAACAATCATCATGATTAAAATGTTTAAACAGGCAATATCAACTCACCTGTAGAAGCTGCATTTGACAACATGCTTGGTGAAACTGTACTTGTCTTCTTTGGACTTGTCCAATGCATATGTTGCTTCACGGGAATGAGTGCCTCCTAAAGAAACCGAAGCCGTCATTGGCACATCTAGTCCAATTTTCCAGTTGTTCGAAATCGACGAGGTAGAACCTTTCGCGAGAGCTTCACTGGAGTCATAAATCAAGCTGCCAACCTTCTTTGAACATTTTGGGAGGGTTCTCCAAAACTTCACAGCTGCGGGTATCTTCTGCTTTACATTCTTCAAATATGAGTTCTGATACATTCTGCAACTACCGTTTCCTATGTCCCACTTCTCCATGTCGATCACGAAAGACCCTTTTCGCTCCATCTTCACAACGTCAAAGCCCTCTCCTCCAAGGTTGTATCCAGGTATGAAGTGAGCATTGTTGCATTCTTCTGGCCCACCTAGTTCTGGCTCTTCTTCTGCATTCAGCATGGAGAGAAGAGAACACCACATCCAGCAGGTGACAAGGCAACGGCACATCCACCCCATCATCTGAGAAGAAAACAATAAATATTTTTTACTTAATAAACAATGCATACATTTCTATGTGATCTAGATTATTTATTATATAAATATTCGGTTAATATACTATTAAAATCAATATTATAATTTCATTATATTCCTCAGTGCTTACCTTAGTCTTAGTTTTTGCTGAGATGTGAGCTGTACTAGCCCAACCTTTCATGTTAAGTACTAGTGAAAGAGGGAGGGGCGTCATTAGAATTCTATATATTATTCATAGTTTTATAAGGTGTTGAGTAGACGCTAACTAATGACTCATGTATTCAGGATATTAGTTTCCTTTCATTCTGCTAGACTAAAAGCCCTAACAGCCCGCTTTCTCTAAATAGAAATTGAAGTCACAGAATGTCCAGAAGCTTTACACTTAGCATTGTATGGTAAATTTTGTTATGGTGTGGCAAACATTTTATGACTGTTAGACCCATTTTGAGATATTTACATTTCTTGGATCTATTTTCCCCTTATACTTATTAATTAAAATAATTTTTATTTTAATTAATAATTTTTAAACACATTTTTAAACAAATTAAATTGAAAAAAAAAACAGAGTTTACTTTTTTAACTACCAAATGCAGTAGATTCTTTATTGTACTGTTTGTTTGTACTTCATTTAAATCTAAGCAGTTTGTTCATTGACTTCAAAATCCAACAATTTAAAAAAGTTTTTAAGCGCTCCAAAGAACATCCCATTTTATGAATTATTATGGTTGTATAAAGTTCCACTCAATTTGCAAACTATTCTCTTGATGTAAAAAACATTATTTACATATATTTATATGTCCAGCCTTCAACATTTTAGTTCCACTCATTCACAGTGAAGCTGTAAGGAGTGTTTCACTGCACTGCTTTGAAAAGGATATTAAAACAAAAGAGGCTATGAAAATAAATGTCATTTACATACTTTAGTCTAAAAAGGTGCAGTAATATAAACATCCTGTTAACTTCTGGGGAAGAAAATAGCTTTAAAAAGGTCATGTAAAGTGAATTTTGGTGGTTTGTAGTAACATATAAACCAACAGCAAAATCATACATTACCTCAGTGGTCAAATCATACACAGCTGATTTATTATCAGACAAGCTACATAGAATATCAAAAAAAGAATCCAGAAAATCACATTGTATAAATTATATAAATTAATTTGCAATTAGCAGAGAAAAATAAGCGTTTTATTCCTCTGGCAAACAAGGTTCAATACTTGGTAGCAAAACCCTTGTTGGCAAGCACAGCAGTCAGACATATTTTGTAGTTCATTACGAGGTTTATGTACGTCAGGAGGAGTTTTGGTCCACTGCTCTTTGCAGATCATCTCTAAATCATTAAAGGTCACCTTCCGCGAAAATCCGATTTTTCTTGTTTTTTGTGGAATACAGTAGGTCTCTCCGAGTTGAATGTGTACACCTGCACATTAAACTGTTTTGCAGCCCCCATTGTCTGCAGGAGCTAAGCAAAGAAATCCCCCCTCCCCCCCTCCGAAAAACGGGTGAATTTTGAATTATCTTTCTGCCTACGTAGGCAGAAACTCACAGACCAGCCCACCTTGGCTCGAGAAACTCCCAGAGGCGGAGCTGAAGCGACGCAACATCACCGCTCATCAGTTAGGAGGTGGGAGGCAGTGAGCGGCAGAGCGGTGGAGGGGCGTCGCAGTGCTCCTAGCCAATCAGAGGAGAGATATTTGCATGCTGTTTGCATGTATGAATATTCATGAGCAAAGCTGGAATCCGGTCATTTTGGACACACCCCATAAAACAGTCCATTAAAAAAGAGCTATACAGAGACACCTGAGCACTTTTTTTTTACAAAAACGGCTCACATGTCATTCATTCATACTAGAGACCACAACTAGACATTTTAAAATGAAAGAAAAAACGACGGAAGGTGACCTTTAAGATTTTGAGGCTGTCGTCTTTCAACTCTTGAGCTTCAGGTCCCTCTATAAGTTTTCTACAGATTAAAGGTCTGGAGACTGGCTAGGCCACTTCATGACCTTAATGTGCTTCTTTTTAAACCGCCCCTTTGTTGCTTGGCTGTATGTTGTGGGTCATTGTCATGCTGGAGGACCCAGCCACTAAACATTTTTTTAATGTCCTGGTGGAGGGAAGGAGGTACATGACTCCATCCATTCTCCCAATGATTTGGTTAAATAGTCCTGTTCCCTTAACATAGAAACACCCCATGATACATCATGTTCTCACCTCCAACCTCCAAACATGACAAGTTGAGTTAATGCCAAAGTGCTCGATTTTTGTCTCATCTGACCACAGCACCATCTCCCAATCTCTCTTAGAATCATCCATGTTTTCATTGGCAAACTTCAGACAGGCCTGCACATGTGCCTTTTTGAGCAGGGGGCCTTGTGGGCACTGCAGGATTTTTATCCATTGCCTCATTATCAAGTTCCCCCCTTGTAGTTTTAGGCTGGTCTTTCACCTTCCTTGTAATCAAGGATACCCCACAAGGTGGGATTTTGTATGGAGCCCCAGATCGATGTTGGTTGACAGTCAATTTGTATTTCTTCTATTTTATTACTATTACACCAACAGTTGTCTCCTTCTCACCCAGCATCTTACTTATGGTTTTGTAGCCCATTCCAGCCTTTTGCAGGTCTGTGATTTTGTCCCTGATATCCTAAGTAAGCTCTTTGGTCTTGCCCATGTTGTAGAGGTTAGAGTCTGACTGATTAGTTGAGTTTGTGGACAGGAATCTTTTATACAGGTGACAATTTAAGATAGCTGTCTTTAATGCAGGTATCAAGTTGATTAAGAATGTTCAACTGATCTGTAGGAGCCAGAACCCTTAATGGTTGGTCTAGGATCAAATAATTATTTCTCCCTGCAAAATGCAAATAAATGTATATAATTTATACAGTGTGATTTTCTGAATTTTGTTTTTGATATTCCGTCTCTCACTGCTAAGATTAACCTAAAATTATAGACTGTCCATTTCTTTGCCTGTGGGCAGACTTACAAAATCAACAAGTGATTAAATAATTATTTTCTTTATTGTATGTGTATAAGAATATTACATATTACATATTTAAAATAGTATATGTGTATAATAAACTAAATATTTATTATAAAAGACATTGTATTGGTTTGTCTTGTATTTTGTTTTGTTTTTTATTAAAATGTCCCTGTGGACAGGTGTTATAAATAAGCATTTCCCTATAAAAATAGTTTATTGGGTGCTTGAGCATAACTGATTGTTCCAGTCCTACTGTATGTTCTCTTGTTCTGTGCTGTTTTTCCATAATAATAATAATAATAATAATAATAATAATAATAATAATAATAATAATAATAATAATAATAATAATAATAAGTATGGGCAGTTATGAATAGTATGAAACAATATTTTAGGGTTTCCGGTCGGGCGGGATCTAAGATGGCAGCATAAAGAAAGAGCTCCCAAGCGACGGGTGTTTTCCCCCCTGAAATATAGAAATTAAGCGAAGAAAAAAGAGAAGAGTAAACGTGCAAAATGTCAGGGGGAAATAAAGGAAAGAGCACCACAAAGCAAAATCCTAAGACGGTGAGTGAAGACACAAATACTCGGATGGAGGAGAAGGCTAAGGTGAGAGGAGCCCTTAAGGGGAATGATGAAGGAGGTGATTAGCAGTGAACTTCGTGAAGCACTCACCGTCTTCAGAGATGAACTCAAGAAAGATATGCGAGCGGAACTGCTGGAAATACAGAAGGATATCTCTCAGAAGTTAAATGAGACCACGGAGGCAATCCAGGAAGCCTCCGCGAGAATATCCGAGGCGGAACAACGTATTGGCGAAGCCGAGACATGGAACGTAGCGGCTAAAGAAGCATTGCTACATACGCTAAAAGAGCAGAGAGTCCTACAGAGCAGGCTAACTGAGCTGGAGGGATTTTCGAGGCGAAATAACATCTGCATATATGGAATACCGGAGGGGGCTGAAGGTTCCTCTGTACAGGCTTTTCTGGAGGAGTTCCTGTCGACGCTGCTGGAGGGAGCTGAGACCCCGCTAGGTATCCAGAGAGCTCACCGGGCTTTAGCGCCAAAGCCGCCCCAAAGTGCCCCTCCGAGATCAATCGTGGTCGGGTTTCTCCAGTACACAATGAAAGAAAGAGTTCTGAGGGAAGCATGGAGAAAACCACTCCACTATCAGAACCAACGCATATATTTCGACCATGATTACGCCAAGGAGGTCTTAAAGAAAAGGCAGGAATACACCCTTATTAGAAAAGCGCTGAAAGGGAAGGGGATCCGTTTTCAGACTCCTTTCCCCGCACGTATGAGGGTTTTCTGGGAAGATGGGGCGACCACATACGAAAGTGCAGACGAAGCGGCAAGAGACCTGGAAAACAGAGGGGTCCAGTCGGGTTACCGGGTAAAACCACAGCCTCAGTCTTTACAAAATAAACTTGAAAAGCTTCTCCCTTGGTCCACTGTGGACGGGAAAAGTCACAGCGCCGTTCAGTACACCAGCAAGGAGTACATCAGGGCAACCACGACCTGCATGAAGCAACTATTCGAGAAAAATTGAGAGGCTTCCGACGGGACCCACATGATAATTAAGTGTTAAATACTCAACTAAGATTCCGTCATAAGCCGTAAAAGGTTTTCCGCAGAAGTACAAAGTTTAACGCTTAATCTTGGTATTTACTTTGATATACTAAGTCGTCGTTTGGGGAGTTTCTTAACATTGGTTAGCTTGTAGGAGTGTTTTTCCTACACAACCACTCTTGTAGGGGGTCCTTTCTGTGGACTTCTCTCTCAGAGGCAAGAGACCACGATGGTCAGTTGACATTGGAAATCTCATTGTTTTGTGTATTTACTTTTCAGATTTTGTTTGAATTTAAAAATGTTCTGTTCATGGCACTTTTCGCAGGTAACTTTAAATATTTGATTTTTATTTTTAGAGGACATGCATCGTCAACTTAAGATAATATCAATGAATGTTAATGGTTTAAACAGTACCATAAAGAGAGCAAAAATATTAGCTAAAATGAAGAAGGAAAAGATTGATGTAATTATGATCCAAGAGACACATTTAATTGATAGTGAACATGAAAAATTTTGAAAATTTGGTTATAGAAATACCTTTTTCTCTTCCTTTAAGCAAGGCAGACGGGGAGTGGCAACGTTAATTTCAAACTCGGTCAATTTTGAATGTATTTCGGTATCCAAAGATAAAGAAGGGCGATACGTTATGGTAAAAGGAAAAATTGACAATAATGAGGTAACCCTTTGTAATGTATATGCTCCTCCAGATGAACAGTGGGCCTTATATGGCATTCAACTTGATCGCTACTGAGGCATCAGGAATACTAGTATGTGGGGGGGACTTCAATGTAACATTAAATCCGAAACTTGATAGTACAAATAAACAGAGGAGTAAGCCATTGAAAATGTCGAGGATTAGGAAAATAACCCAAGAGCTAGGACTGATAGATATATGGCGAGATGTCAATTATTCAAAAAGAGATTATACATTTTACTCTACACGATATCAGGAATACTCCAGATTGGACTATTTTTTATGTTTGGTGTGGATAGATTAAAGTGTGGAGGGTTAAAGGATGTACAATAGGTCAGAGGGACTTGTCGGACCATAGTCCAATTTACCTTACACTTTCTCTTGACAGCCCAGCTAAAAATCATCTATGGCGACTGAATGTAGGCATATTAAATGAATCATCATTTATATCATTTATTAAGGATGAGATAGAAGTATATTTGGAGCAAAATGATAGAGGGGAGGTCCCACCCACAATATTATGGGATGCTGCAAAGGCTGTGCTCAGAGGAAAAATAATAATGAGGATGTCAACAATAAAAAAGCTGAGATTGGCTAAAATGAATGAACTGCAAACTACATTAAAACATTTGGAAAGGGAACATAGTCAAACCAAAGATTCTAAATTACTCCTGGAAGTAAAAAAAGTAAGACAAGAAATTAATCAAATTTACGAGGATGAGATTGAAAAAAAGTACAGATTTACCAGGCAAAGATATTATGAGCCGGGTCCAAAAGCTACTAAAATGTTGGCCTGGAAACTCAGGAAACAACAGTCATTAAATAATATATTAAAGATAAAAGAACCAATAACAAAGAAAATAACGTCTAAACCTGAAGAGATTTTAATGGCATTTGAGCGATATTATCAGAAATTATATACCCAACCAGAGAATGCAGGCATTGATGAGATGAGGAGTTTCCTGGACTCTATAGACCTTCCAACTATTGACGAAGAACAAAATTCTTTTTTAACATCAGAAATCTCACCTGAGGAACTTTTAGAGGCTGTTAGTAATCTGAAAGGTAATAAGTCATCTGGAACAGATGGTTTCCCCTCGGAGTGGTATAAAACTTTTAAAGCTCACCTTCCGTCGTTTTTTCTTTCATTTTAAAATGTCTAGTTGTGGTCTCTAGTATGAATGAATGACATGTGAGCCGTTTTTGTAAAAAAAAAGTGCTCAGGTGTCTCTGTATAGCTCTTTTTTAATGGACTGTTTTAGGGGTGTGTCCAAAATGACCGGATTCCAGCTTTGCTCATGAATATTCATACATGCAAACAGCATGCAAATATCTCTCCTCTGATTGGCTAGGAGCACTGCAACGCCCCTCCACCGCTCTGCCGCTCACTGCCTCCCACCTCCTAACTGATGAGCGGTGATGTTGCGTCGCTTCAGCTCCGCCTCTGGGAGTTTCTCGAGCCAAGGTGGGCTGGTCTGTGAGTTTCTGCCTACGTAGGCAGAAAGATAATTCAAAATTCACCCGTTTTTCGGAGGAGGGGAGGGGGGATTTCTTTGCTTAGCTCCTGCAGACAATGGGGGCTGCAAAACAGTTTAATGTGCAGGTGTACACATTCAACTCGGAGAGACCTACTGTATTCCACAAAAAACAAGAAAAATCGGATTTTCACGGAAGGTGAGCTTTAAAGAACAATTAACTCCTCTGTTACTTAGATGCTTCAATTGGGTCCTAGAAAAAGCAGAATCCCCCCCCCCCCCAATGATATCTGTAATACCGAAGGAAGGTAAGGATAAAATAGATGTAGCCAACTATAGACCGATTTCGGTCTTAAACGTAGATTATAAATTATACGCTTCTATTTTAGCCAAAAGGCTGCAAAGAATATTACCAGATTTAATAGATAATGATCAGTCGGGTTTCATACAAAATAGACAAGCACAGGACAACATAAGAAGGTCATTGCATATTTTAGACTCTATTAATCAAAGGAAGTTAAAGGCTGTGGTACTTAGCCTTGATGCTGAAAAGGCATTTGACTCAGTTGGGTGGGACTATCTTTATCAAGTTTTAGAGAAATTTGGATTCAATGAGGCAAGTCTAAAAAGCATTCAAACTCTGTATTCATCGCCCTCTGCTATAGTTAAGATTAATGGCCATTTCTCAAAAAGACTTCAGTTAGAAAGAGGCACACGCCAGGGATGTGTTTTATCCCCTTCACTATTGAACCTTTGGCCCAAGCAATAAGACAGAATAAAGATCTGAGGGGAATTCATATAGGTAAGGTGGAACATAAAATATGTATGTATGCAGATGATGTACTTCTGTTCTTGCAGGACCCAGAAATTAGCATACCAATTCTTATGGATTTTCTAAAATATTTTGGATCCTGTTCAGGTTATGTTATCAATGAGCATAAAACTCAAGCTCTATTATATAATTGTACATTAACACAAATCTCCCAATCCAAATTTAATTTTAGTTGGACTTCCTCACAAATTAGATATTTAGGAATTAATTTACCAAAAGACTTAGGAGATATATATAAAATAAATTATACCCCCATTATTGCTAAAATAAAAGAGGATTTGAGTAGATGGTCCTTGTTACCCTTGGATCTCAGTAGTAGAATTGAGGCTGTTAAGATGAATATTCTGCCAAGGTTACTGTATCTCTTTCAATCTCTACCAGTAGAAATTCCAGAATGCCAATTTAAAAGGTGGGATAAGCAAATTGCCACATTTATCTGGAATGCGAAAAAATCTAGGGTCAAATATGCAACTCTACAGCTTCCAAAGGATAGTGGAGGAATGGCCTTACCTATCTTAAAGAATTATTTTGTAGCCGCCCAGTTGAGATTTATAGTATGCTGGTGTAGCCCTATATATAAGGCCAAATGGAAAGACATTGAGACTGATTCACTAGGTTTTCCACTGCAATCAGTTCTGAGTAGTATAAACATGATAAAATCTTTAGAACAACAACAGAGTCAATGGGTTGGGGTCCCACTTAAGATTTGGTCAGATATGATAATTAAATATAAACTACATAGGGACATAAAAAGGCTTTCTTGGCCAGGATATGACATACATTTTAAACCTGCCCAGCAAGATGAAAGATTTAAGCATTGGGCTACTAAAGGTATTACATCATTATGCGTTATGATGCAGAAGGATACTTTAAAATGCTTTGAAGACTTAAAATTAGAATTTACTTTGGAAAAACAAGACTTCTTCAGGTATTTACAGATTAGAAGTTACTTTGCAACAGAAGTTAGAAAGTTAGATAAGGATGTGTCACCTTTGGTAAAGATTTTTGTTGATGTTTATAAAAAAGGAAATCTGGACAGAATGATTGCTAAAATATATGGGGCTATCTTGTCTTCCATGAAAACTTCAACCAGCTATATTAAAAAACGCTGGGAAAGAGAACTTGAAATGAACATTACAGAGGAGGAAGGGGGAAAGATTTGCAATTCCCAACCTAGAACAACATTGGCAAGGTCATGGAGGGAATTTGGTTGGAAATCTATTATCCGTTTTTTCATATCCTCCAAACAAACCTGGAAGCAAACAAAGAGAAGCACAGCTTGCTGGAGAAACTGTGGTGAAAAAAAGGCTGGCCATACGCACATTTTCTGGTCCTGCCCAATGATAACCCCTTATTGGAGAGAGGTCAGAGATGCAGTTTCCACAGTTTTAGAGTTGGACATACCACATAACTTTACCTCTCTTTACCTGGGTTTTATCCCAGATGACTGGCGAGAGAAGGACAAATACTTATTCAGAATTCTCACAGTTGCCAGCAAAAAAGCTATCACAAGGATGTGGCTTCAAGTGGCACCCCCAACAATAATCCACTGGATGGAAATAGTTAAAGAGATTCAGCAAATGGAATGTATGACCCTAACCTTGAGACTGCAGAAAGTAAGAATGTACAGACTCTGGAGGAAATTAGACCTTTTTCTTAATAATGTAGATAATGAGGACTGAAGGTAGATGTTATGTAACCTCTCTCTTTTTAAATTTTTGGAATTATCTGGTGTAGAGTATGCCTGCTTGTTCTTTTAAAGTGCCAATAAAAATAAAGTACAAAAAAAAAAGAAACAATATTTTAGAAATCCATGGTAAAATACCTATTCAGATACAGCAGCTGCAAGTATATCTGTGGCCTGGCATGATCTCTGGCTTAACACATCAGGAGACAAAATGCAATACATCAGAGAAATACATCAGCAATTGCTTGGTGGAAAGGAAAAAGTCTGATCTGGACACGCTTCCCACAATGTACCAACTGCATTCTTTTTTTTAATGCAACAGCAGCACTATGCATTTGAAAGCATTTCAAACCGACTTTAACCCTGCAGACACATAACAGTATTAGACGCTATCCCGATGTAAAATGTTTGTGATCTGACGTCATGACCAACATTTAACCTGAAATTAACATCTATTGATGTTGGTGGCCAGCTGAGCACGCTACAAACACAGACATAGTACACTGATGTTCTAAAGGATGTGAATATGGCAGCACCCCCTGTCGGTGCAGAGAATGTAAATGTACCTGCAACTGTCAAAGATAAATAAAAATAAAAATGTTAAATATGTCATTAAAAATTTTACTAATTCCTGTTACTGATAATTTGAGGTTCTAATCCAATTGTATGCTTCATATAAACTTAACATTTTTTTCCCAGAATACATCAAATAGTCTTATGCCCACACCAATGTAGAGTAAGACTGGAATTGTATTTTTAAAAAATTATCTGAGTTTTTTTGTGTAACAGCGTGTAAGACCCAGTGTTAAATATGTCTTAGTTGATTCTAGGTTTAGGTGCCATCCCGCTCACAGAAATGACTTATTACTTTAAATATTTTTAAGGGGTATGGCTTACTAGACTCATCATCATCATCATCATTTTATTCACACACACATATATGTTCAAAGCAACAAGACAATCTTCAACATCTATATCATGTGAAAAGGGACACCCTAGGAAGCTCAGGAGCTTTTGAATGGGGCCCAAGCACAGAGATACATGTAACCCCCCCCCCCCCCCCCCACTACTCCCCACACTCCAGTTAACATCCAAAATACAAAAGATAATGACCTATAGTAGCAATATTAATGATAATAACAATAATAATAATAATAATAATACAAATATTAATAACAAACAAACACAACAAAATACAACAATGTCAGCACACTATAACAACAACAAAAGAAATACCCCAAAAACAACCCTCCTAATAAAGTCCATAGTCACTTTCCAGTCATATAGTCTATTACAAATACAGAGAAATACAGTGTTAATTCATGTTCATATTTGAGCATTTTCCAAAAGTACAGTCTAGTATAGTTCAATTTCAATATGTAGAAAAATTCAATATTAATTCATGTTTAAGCTTATTTCAACAGTAGTCGTCTCCTTAATCTCCTTTTAAAAACATGTATAGTTTGAGACATTTGTAAATCTATATCAATATCATTCCACACCTGCGGACCTTTACAAACTACACTAAGGCTAGTACATTTAAGTTTCCGTTTTTTCCCCATGATGTGCTTTTTCCTAGTCTGGTAAGCATGTGAGGGGAGATAGATTGGAATTAGATAACAGAGTCTATCATTTAGCTTGTTTACTACGGAATACATAACACAAGCATTATGAAAAGTATTAAGCTCAGTAATTTTCAGAAGACCCAGTTGACAAAAAAGTGGATCAGACGGGGCATCAAAACTAGCCCATGAAATTATACGAATAATTTTCTTCTGCAAAATGTGTAGTTTTCTCAGGTGACAAGAAAATGTATTACTCCAAATAATATTACAATAATTCAAATGAGGTTCAAATAATGTCCGGTATAATGTTAAAAGTGCTTCACCGGGTAAAAACTGCCTCAATTTGAGAAATAATCCAACATATTTTGATCATTTCTTTGTTAATTCATCAATATGACTCCTGAAATTTAGGAACTCATCCATATGGATCCCCAGGAATCGAGTAGATGACACTCTCGTAATAGGACTACCATTTATTTCTATTTTAATGTGTTCCATGTTACTCTGATTTCTTTGTGAATCGAAATATTATAAAATTAGTCTTTTTTATGTTTAAAGATAATTTATTACATTTAAACCATATATCAACTTTATTTAATTCATCATTTAAAATGTTTGCTAAATAATTTATATTTTTATGAGACAGAAATAAATTTGTATCATCTGCAAATAATATTTTGTGTAAAATACTTGAAGAAAATAAAAAGTCATTTATATATAGAATAAAAAGTAGTGGTCCTAATATAGACCCCTGGGGAACACCATATTCCATTTTTTGGTATTTGGACTTGTGATTGTTTATAGCGACATACTGTTTCCTTCCATATAAGTAGCTTTTAAACCAACTAACTGCTATACCTCTAATACCATAATATTGCAGTTTTTGTAGTAGAATTTCAAAATCAATGGTATCAAATGCCTTCGAAAGATCAAGGAAAACTCCAATTCCACACTCGCCTTGTTCAATTGCTTCATTAGCTTTTTCTAGGAGATCCAAAATCACCATAGAAGTGGTACACTTTTTCCTAAAGCCATATTGTGATGGAGTCAGGATTTCATATTTTTCCAAGAAGTTACTTAGTCTACTATATACAACCCTCTCCAACACCTTGGACAACACAGGCAATATTGATATAGGTCGATAATTATGAAAATCGTTTTTATCCCCTGACTTATATATCGGTACAATTCTAGCAATTTTAGTCATTTCAGGTACAACTCCACAATTCAAAGAGAGATTAATAGAGTAGACAAGGGGTTCCATGATTTCGTTTATAATAAAGTTAAGAATTTTGCTAGAAATGTTATCTACACCAACAGTGTGGGAAGTTTTCAGTTCCATAACTATTTTATATACTTCATCATTATCTGTTTTCCTCATAAAAAATGAATTTAAATAATTTCCATGAAGATAGTTTTTAAAAGTAATATTCTGTGGTTGATTAATATTTGTAGATAATTGTTTTCCAACAGAGATCAAATGATCATTAAATTTATTTGCAAGGTCCCCATTTACTATAACGTTTTCCTCATTAATGGAGTTATCCTTGATATTTATATGAGGAAGCACCATATTTTTATGTTTTCGACCAAGTATTTGATTTAGCACCTGCCAGGATTTTTTTTGATCACCCCGATGGGCTTCAAGAAGTTCAGTGTAATACCTTCGCTTACTTGTACGTATCACTTGTGTGAGCTTATTTCTATACTTTGAGTAGATTTCTTTATTTACGTTACTGGGATTTTTTATTAGATGTTTGTACAATTTATTCTTTTTTTTAATAGATTTTAAAATACCCTTTGTAAGCCAAGATTTTTGTTCAGGGGCACCTTGTTTTATATATGTTTCTGGTATGGTAGAGTCAATAGAATCTGTAATTTCGTAAATTAGAGCATCATATGCTGCATTCGGATCTTTACAGTTATATACTGATTCCCATGTTTTATATTGGAGGTTTGTACATAATTTTCGTAGAGATTTTTCATTTACAACTTTAACTCTTGTTTTAATTTTAGGAACATCTATTTTTTCTGAGAGATCAGTGTATAAAACAACAGGATAATGGTCAGTTATATCTGTAAGTATAACGCCTGAAATTATAGGAGCTTTATGCAAATTTGTAAAAATGTTATCAATAATTGTCTTACTAGTCTCAGTTACTCGTGTAAATTTATTTATTGTAGGAAAAAAAAGGAGGAATATAAAATATTGATAAGATCCTTTGCCCTTATATCATCCTTGACTAAATCTATATTAAAATCCCCAAGTATGAAACATATTTTATTTGTTTTATTTATGTGATACAAGAGGTTTTCTAATTTAATTTTAAAAATTTCGAAATCGGAATCTGGCGGTCTATAAACTACTCCTACAATAATATTTTTGTTATTTTTTACATCAATCTCCAAAAATAGAGAATCAGAGTGACTGTCCTCAATGATGAGGTCATCACGAATAGTAGCTGAAAGTTCAGTGGCTGCATACATACAGACTCCCCCTCCTGATCGACCGAGTCGATTTTTGTTGTATAACCTATATCCATCAAGTTTGAGAATGTCTACATATGTTCCTTCATTTAACCAGGTTTCACTACAGCCAATAACCTTAAAATTTTGACCTATAATTTTTAAAAGGGAGTCTAGGTCATCATGATGTTTACTTAGACTCCTGATATTCAGATGCATCAATGAGAATTTTTGTTATAATTTTTATGTTTCAGCTGACATGCCAAAAAATGCTTGCAGTTTAAATCTTTATAAACACAATTTTGCTCAAATACTTCATAATCGTGGATGCAATTTAAATCATGTAATCCCATACAGTACGAATCTATAATAATAGACCATAAAAGAATGACTGATTAAGTGAAATAAGACAAGAAAAGACCCCATAATTTCTCCTAACTTAACTACCAATCCAAACATCCCAAAGAAGGGAGGAGAGTAAATGAGTAAAAAAAAATAAATAAATAAAATAATTGTCTATCTATACAAATAAAGATCAAATAAATCTCCCAAAATGCCAATGCCAAAACCAAACCCAACATAATATTGAGGGATTATTAATGTAATCACATGTCCCAATTCATTTACAATCTACATGATGCGCAATTTCCTAACGTCAGAAAGTCTGCTGATGACATGCAGTTTCATCTTATGTGTTAGCAGATGTATGCGCCCATCACGTGTCCAGCTGGCGGTTAATTTATCCTTGTATTTTTCTCGTAAATCAGCAAGCAGTTTCACTCTCTTAGATGTTAGGTTCTCTAGGATGTACATTTTTTAGTTTTTTAGTACTTTTTTCCTCTTGAAAATGTGATCCCGAACATAGTAATTTGCAAACTTGACAATAATGCCTCTTGGTTTAGCCTTTGGATGGTCGGACTTTTGTCCCAAGCGATGACTTACATCAATTTCAGAAGACTGAACTTCTATTTTGAGATTAGTTTTAAAAATATCACAGACAAGCTGAGTTGTATTTTCCACATTTGTTTCAGGAACACCAAAGACAATGAGACAATTACGCCGGGAATACTGATCTTGTTCATCAAGATTATCAATTATATCATCATACTTCTGTTCTAGTTCTCTCAGTTTATCAGCTGTGTCTTTTAATTCGTATTGCACAGTTTCTTTTACCGTCTCAGTGATAGACTCCGCGATGGCTCTCTTGACCGGTTCTATAAGGGAATCCACCAGTATTTTACTTATTTTGTTGACGAAGTCAATGTCTTGGAACAAGGTATCCATCTGCTTGCTTATTATACTGTTGATATCCACTCTGGGTAGCTGGTCTTCCATACTGCTGGTTTCTCTACCCGGCATAATGGCAGTTTACCTGCCGATGGTGCCGCGGTGAAATCTCCGTCTCAGTCGGGTAAGCAGACGCAGCCGTTGTCTGTCTTGTCGACCCAGATATCCCAGGTCACCAGAGTTGTAAGATTTTAATCACAACCGCGAAGAATCACCGTAAATAGTACATAGTTTGTTGGGCGGCCGGAGCACGTTTGTTACTCCCGTCCCTTCCCGTCACTCTCTGATGACATCATCCTGGCTGACTCACAGGCCAGTAGAGAAACTAGTAAAGATTTGCACATTATGCAAATTAGCAGTGGCTTGCAATGTGCAAATTTGTTCGGCTTGAATTTTGGGAATAGGCCTTATGGGTCAGAAGATACGGGTCAAAACTTTTATTGAAACCTCAAACCAATGAGTGTAATTTTTCAGGGTTATGTCATTTCACTCCTGTTGTAATTTGTGGCCAAGTTTGGTGCATCTAGCCCTTATGGCCACTGCTCCACATCGTGTTTTAGCCAAGAAAAAGAATAATTAAGCAAAAATACAGAGGCAGTGCTATGACGTGTAATATTGGCACTGCTGTGCTGCGGTCACACTTATACCACAGTTCCATTATCGCTGTTTATTGATTTTGAATTACAGAGGATGATTGTTTGGTTACAAAAAAAACGTGAGTTAAAATAGTTCTATTGCTGCTCTGTTGCTGCTCTGTTTGGTTTGTAAGTGCTGCATCATTGCTAGTTTACCTGTAAGGGCGGAGTAATACGTGGAGAGCTTCGGTTACAGTGCATTACCGGCTGATAATGTCACTCATAAAATGCCACTCAGAAATAACCTGACAATTTCAAAAACTTTTACCTGGTCTTTTTGCCACTACATATTACTAATCTTTTATAATCAATAGATGTTTTGTTTAGGTCTCCTTACCAATCACATAATTTTCATATATATTAAATGGTAATTATAGCCTTATAGAAGCAATATTTCTATTGCTTAATAATTAGTATGCCTTTGGGAAATTTTCATCAGCATTATCAGCATTATCACCAAGATCAACATTATCTTGTATAGAGACTAATGCTAACATTTTGAAAGGTATATGCTTATGGTTTAAATCTCCCCAAGAGCAATATTGCACACTATGCTAAATGCTAGTAGTAAACATTTTAGAATTAATATGCCTTAGGTTCAAGGTGATTAATTACCCTGTATATATGCCAATCCTAAGCATATATGAAACCCTGTATACAGTGTACTATTCCATATTATGATTATCAAGGGCAGCAGTACTATGCCTGTTACATACTAATAATAACATGATAAAGCCCACATCTACAGTAGCAGAGCAAAAAAAAAAAAAAACAGTACAAACATTTTTATGTCAATATCTCAATCCAATGCCTGTCCCAATAGAAGCATTGGTTGCTGTTTAGTAAGATGAAGGCTCAGGACTTTGTTAGCTCCAGTGTGGTGCACTTAATTTAGTTACACCTAACCAATTTACTCCCAAAAAAAGAGTCAGGCTGACTAGCATGCTAATGCATGTTAGCAAAGAGCTAACATTGCTGTTTGCATCTCAAACAGTAGTAGTTTACGCTGCAGTTAAATGTCATTTCAAATAATAAAAATAGAGCTGTAAAATAGGCTATTAGCAAAAACACTTACAGGCCTTGTTAAAGCTGCGACATAATGGCCACATGATGGCCAATGTGAGACAATATGGTGTTGTTGATCATTTTTGCGATTTTTGTGTGACAAGTATGCACATCACTGCAAGATGCTGTTTAGAGACAAAGTAAAATCCACAAGTCACGATGGCACGAGGGAGCTAAAACCTAGGGCTTTGTGCAAGTACCATGATCGACTATACTCTCTTCAGCTACCAAAATGCACACTGTAATATGGGGACACTGACAAGACTTAACGACGATCCAGTAAGTCTAAAGAATAATAACAATAATGTTCTTGTTAAAGTGCTTTAAACTAAGCCATGCTATGCTATGCTATGCTATGTTAGGATACTTGGCCCCTGTAAGCCACTGAAGTATTATTTATTGTGTCAGAAACCAGTGTAAATTCCACTGGAATTTGAGGCAGAAGGGCATTAGCTGACAGAGTTGGCATGTTGAGTATTCTAACTTAGCTTTTAGTTTGCAAAGTCAAGCTGTAAGTGATTGATTTGTTAATAAAGCTTTAATTTGTTTTTTTTTTATTTGTTGGTTTGCAGTCTTTTTACATAAAAAACACAGTTGGAAAACACTGAGGTGAACTTAAGGAAAAGAGTACACTTTTTCAGTAAAATTGATAGAATTGTAATTTTTTCTTTGAACATTGTGTACTGGACACAGTGTTCCATGTACTGTTTAATAATGTCATTTACAATGCAGCATTTATATAAAACATTTAAAGCTCTTTAAAGAAAGACAATTCACTCAGTTTGTGAATGCTTTATTAAATCATCATTTTAATAAAATCAAAAGTTCAGCAAGCATTCGCAAAGCAGGATTATTGTATTATTATTTTTTCATTTGTCAAACAAGCAATAAGAGCTAAGCTGTTTAAGCAACATAACTGCTGAACATGATCTGGTTCTGCTTTTACAGATAATCACTCTTATAGTAGAGCTTATTGGAGTTGTTCTGAGCTGCCTGGAGTTTCCACATATCTTTAGCCAGAATGCCGTTTCGAGAGCGGAATATTTTGGCCAGCTCGGTGTCCATTGGAGAACGACTATAATTTTCACACCGTTTACCCTGCAGACTGGGAGCACATTTTAATGAATAGGTGTAAAAGAAAGTTCCATGCTTTAAGTAACATGCGTTAGTCACAACTCCACTTTTCAGGTCAATGGAGCACTGTCCAAGAAAGTCACTGTTCCAGTAATAGTCTGCATCGTATATTTTGAAAGTGAGTTTTCGGCCTTTGGACAGCTTGACAGGACCAAACTGAAACGATTCTCTCCACCAGGGATTGTTGTTATTATTAATCACTTGAGTACGTGCGATTGTGGACCCGTAAGAAACTTCAACCGAGCCATCTGTTGCAGTCCATACGTCTCCATATAACCCATTGGCATGGAGGTTGTAAACCCTCAGCGTGGCAAGATTTTTTTCAGCAGGACAGCAGTTGGCAGTAATTACTTGGCTTCTTCTACAGACACAAGCACAGCGATCCCTTACACTAGTGCGATGCCCTATATAACAAGACCCAGAGCAAGCCTTTCGTAAAGCATTTGCAATGATATACTTCTCAATAGCTTTCTTTAGTCCATTCCTAGCAGGGTGATTGTAACTCAGCACGGAGTGCAGGGGTTGAAGAGAGTATCTCACCACATTTGGGATGGTCTTCAGAGATTCCACCCACGCTTTTCGTGCATATGGATGTGAATTAGGAGAGAAAAGGATATCCTCACCATTGATGTTGCCTCCAATAATCTCTGTCTGTCGTTCATTAAACATGGAGCTGAATTTCCTATTTGTACTCATTCTTCTTTTCAGGTCCTGACAGTGTTGGGCCTCTGCTTTCAGGGTGACACCCTTGTACGTACCTGATGCCTCCACATCCAAACAGTCTTTAACTGCTGTTTCGGTAAGGCCACTCATTTCTGCTTTGCAGGTTCTAATGGCTGTTACCGCTTTCATCCTCCCACCTAAATCCACTCCTGTGGTATAGTGTGTGCCAAACTTGTCAATTATGGCTTGATAAGATGCTGAATTATATTTTCGAGGAAGAGACCTAACAGCGCGAAGAAATTCCCGATGCAGTGGTGGTGAAGATGTTATTTTGTAGCTGTGAAGAAATGGACTAATATTTATGATTTGTAGACAAGTAAAGGTAATCTTAAAACATTAAACAAGATTAAAACGTTTAAACTGAAAAAAATCTCACCTGTAGAAGCTACATGTGACATCATGCTTGGTGAAACTGTACTTGTCTTCTTTGGACTTTTTCATTGCGTATGTTGCTTCACGGGAATGAGTGCCTCCTATAGAACCCAAACTGCTGTGTGGCAAACTCAGTCCATATTTCCAGTTGTTTGAAATCGATGAGGTAGAACTTTTCACAAGAGCTTCACTGGAGTCATAAATCTGGCTTACAACCTTCATTGAACACTTCGGAAGTTTTCTCCAGTAGGTCACAGCTGCCGGTATCTTCTGCCTTACATTCTTCAAATATGCGTTCCGATAAATTAGGCAACTGCGGTTCCCTCTGTCCCACTTCTCCATGTCGATCACGTAAGACGCTTTTTGCTCCATCTTCACAACGTCAAAGCCCTCTCCTCCAAGGTTGTATCCAGGTACGAAGTGAGCATTCTTGCATTCTCTTGGCCCACCTAGTTCTGGCTCTTCTTCTGCATTCAGCATGGAGAGAAGAGAACACCACATCCAGCAGGTGACAAGGCAACGGAACATCCACCCCATCATCTGAGACAGAAGAATAAAAAAGTTTTTTTTTTCATTTGACATTAATATTACATTTAAATAATTTTTTAATAACTAGGTCTATATTCATGACATTTAATATATACATTTTCCATAAATATTTTGCAGTGATCAACAAGAAAAGCAAAGTACTTACTAATCTTATCTTTAGCAAAGATGTGAGCTGTCACAGCCCAAATCGCTCATGTTAAATACTAGTGAAAGAAGGACGGCCTTACCTTATATGGAAGTTGAATCGTTATGTTATTTATTTATTTATAGCTCCTAAATTTATGAGCTCTTCTTTAAATTGGTATTTTTTATCTACATTTTAGCCAATATCTAAACCAATATCTATTGAATAATTTTGTTTGCATCAAGATTTATAACAAGATTACAAAAATGTTTTAAACAAAAATTATGAGGTGTGTGTGGGGGAGGGGGTAACTTCAAAGGGTGACCTTACAATTTGTTTGCCAAATAAAGTAAGTCCCTCCCTCTTCCACTAGTATTTAACATGAGTCCTTTGGGCTGAGAAACATCACCTCTTAGCTAAAGATTAGATTAGTAAGTACATTGCTTTCTTTATCGATAACACATTGATATATTTATCAATACTGAATATATTGGAGGTTGGTTTAATATGGATTAAAAAATGTTTAAATGAAATGTTAGATTTATGCTAAAACATTACCTTTTTTCTGTCTCAGATGATGGGGTGGATGTTCCGTTGCCTTGTCACCTGCTGGATGTGGTGTTCTCTCCTCTCCATACTGAATGCAGAAGAAGAGCCAGAACTAGGTGGGCCAAGAGAATGCAAGAATGCTCCCTTCGTACCTGGTTACACTCTTGGGGGAAAGGGCTTTGACATTGTGAAGATGGAGCGGAAAGAGTCTAATGTGATCAACATGATGAAGTGGGACAGAGGGAAACGCAGTTGCCTAATCTATCGAAACGCATATTTGAAGAATGTTAAACAGAAGATACCTGCAGCTGTGACCTTCTGGAGAACCCTCCCAAAATGTTCAATGAAGGTTGGCAGCATGATTTATGACTCCAGTGAAGCTCTTGTGGGAGACTCTACCTCACCGATTTCAAACAACTGGGAAAATGGACTGAATATGCCACATGCCAATGGTTGGGGTTATTTAGGAGGCACTCATTCCCGTGAAACACAATATGGTATAGAGAAGTCCAAAGAAGACAAATACAGTTTTACCAAGCATGTTGTCGAATGCAGCTTCTACAGGTGAGCCGTCCTTTGCTGTTTAAACATTTTAATCATGGTGTATGTTTCAAAAATGGTTTATTTCCCTGTGTACAAATCAAATAATAATTTCTTTAACTCTTCAGCTACAAAATAGCTTCTTCACCACCACTGCATTGGAACTTTCTTCAGGCTGTTAAGTCTCTTCCTCGAAAATATAATTCAGAATCTTATCAAGCCATAATTGACACATTTGGCACACACTATATCACAGGAGTGCTTTTGGGTGGTAGGATGAAAGCTATAACAGCCATTAGAACCTGCAAAGCAGAAATTAATGGCCTTACCGACACAGCAGTTAAAGACTGTTTGGATGTGGAGGCATCGGGTACACACAAAAGTAACGCCAAGAATGCAGAATACCGTCAGTGTCAAAAGCTGAAGAAGAGAATGAACACAAATGATAAATTCAGCTCAATATTTAATGATCGACAGACAGAGATTATTGGAGGCAACAACAATGGTGAGGATATCCTTTTCTCTCCTACTTCACATCCAAATGCACGAAAAGCGTGGGTGGAATCTCTGAAGACCATCCCAGATGTGGTGAGGTACTCTCTTCAACCCCTGCACTTATTGCTGAATAAGAAACACCCTGCCAGGAGAGGCATAAAGAAAGCAACTGAGAAGTATATCATTGCAAATGCTTTAAAAAATGTATGCTATGGGTCTTGTAAGATTGGCCATCGCACTAATCCAAGGGATCGCTGTGCCTGTGTCTGTGAAAGTAGTCAAGTTATTACGGCCAACTGCTGTCCTGCTGAAAAAAATCTAGCCACACTGAGGGTTTACAACCTCCATGCCACTGGATTATATGGAGATGTCATCACTGAAACAGATGGCTCGGTTGTAGTTTCTTACGGGTCCACAATCAAACGTACTAAAGTGATTGACAATAACAACAATCCCTGGTGGAAAGAATCATTTGAGTTTGGTCCTGTCAAGCTGTCCAAAGGCCGAAAACTCACTTTCAAAATATACGACGCAGACACTTACTGGAACAGCGACTTTCTTGGACAGTGCTCCATTGACCTGAGAAATGGAGATGTTACTAATGCATGTTATCTCCAACATGGAACTTTCTTTTACACCTATTCAGTAAAATGTGCTCCCAGTCTGCAAGGTAAACTGTGTGAAAATTATAGTCGTTCTCCAATGGACACCGAGCTGGCCGAGGTATTCCACTCCAGGAACGGCATTCTGGTTAAAGATATGTGGAAACTCCAGTCAGCTCAGAACAACTCCAGCAAGCTCTACTATAAGAGTGATCATCTGTAATAGCAGAACCAGATCATGTCCAGCAGTTATGTTACTGAAACAGCTTAGCTTTTTTCGCTTGTTTGACAAATTAAAAATAAATTTCAAGAAAATACAATAATCTTGCTTTGCCAATGCATGCTGAGCTTTTGCCTTGTATGATGTACTTACTGATTCAATTAAAGCATTCACAAACTGAGTGAATTGTCATCCTTTTGGTCAATTTTTTTTATATACACTTGCCATTTTTTCCCTATTATCTTTGGGGTCTTTTTTACCATTTAATGTTTAACGCCTTTAAATAAGCATCTTATGTCTTTTTATTTACTTCATATTTAGTGACTTTTCCTTATTTTATGGGGACAACTGGGTAAACATAAAATTAATGTGATGGTATGTTTTCTGTGTCATTCTGTGACACATTTTGTATACATCAGTGTTCTTTGTGGTCAGTTTGACCCCAGGCTGTTTTAGCTGAATAAAACATATAAAAAAAACAGCATTTTATATACATTTGTGTTGGATGATGTGAAGATCACTATGACATGCAATTTTATAATCTTCAAAACAAATTTGATCTTATAATATTAAGATAATTGTTAATGCAGTCCTGCCATTTCCTTTAACTAGAGCAGTTAATTTGCAAAAAAAGGTGAGAAAGGGAAAAAGGAAAAACAGCAAGAAATGAAACAATTGGGGTCTGCAAGTTCTTCAAATGTGGCAACTGTGCTATGAGCTCTTCCCTTGACTGCAAAAATGTTTTTTAGGAATCCATCTTAAGTTAATAAAGAAGGGCTCTGCCATTGTGTCTGGTTTGTCTCTGAACCATGAGACCTTATCCTAATGATATCAAATCACACATAATAACAAATCACACATAATACAAATAAAATATATTCCAACAAATACTGTAGTAAAGTACCACCAGAATTTACTGTATTTTATAAACCAATAAACATCTATTTTCTGGTCTATTTTCATACATAAGGCACACTGGATTATAAGGTGCATTTTATGCAACACTTGTTAGGAACAGGGGTGTCGCCATGTTTCCCTTCTAATTCAGCAGGTCTCGCGCTTGGTGAGCTAAGCTACTGAAAGTTAAGTAAACAAAATTCATTACATTCATTGGCAACCTGGGCTATGGATACATGGGTTCCACAAAAGTAGCTTATTTTGGAACAATCTCATTTAGTTCTCAGTTTCCACATAAACGTTAACTAGAAGAAGAGCTACATTTTTCTTTAGACAGCATATAAAAAAAAGCAAATTTACGTTTTCCTAATATAAGATTTTTTTTTATTTGAGCTAAAATTAATTAACCTAAATGAATAAAAACATCAACGGAGTGCTGTTTGATATCATGACCGAATCAGCTAACCGAACTGCAAACAAACATGCAAGCTATGTGTATGGCATAATCATCGGTGTTGGCTGGTTATGTAAAGAATCAGGGCTCAGCCCAGCCAATTATAGGATTTATATATATATATATATATATATATATATATATATATATATATATATATAATCCTATAATCCCCCTGATTCTTTACATAACCAGCCAACAATATATATATATATATATATATATATATATATATATATATATATATATATATATATATATATATATATATGAATATATATGAACAAAGCATTTTATGTAACAATACCATTCATGACAATTTTCTAGTATCCAAATTATAGTTTATAACTTTTACTGTTGTTCATTTAAACACATTACTGAAAAGAACACAGGCCTTGTTGTTATTCAGTGATTCCAGTTTACCTTCAAATTTTAAGTTTCAACCGTCCATTAAACATCACCTTCATATACAGTGGTGTAAACCCTTACAGATTTGTCTTGTTTGTCAGTTTTGTTTTTCCATTGTTTCATACTTAATCTTTTCAGATTATCTAAAAACTTTAATGTCAGGCAAATATTATAAATATAACCTGAATACTAGCACATGCCTCTTCCAACAAATGTGAAGTCTCTTTTTGAACTGCTGCTGATGTAGCATTGCTGAGTAGCCAAAATGCACAGAAAAAGTGCGGCTAAAAAGTGCATTGTGGAATTTTAGGACACAAATACTATGGCAAAGACAGGCTGGCAGCCCAGTTCGGTTATGTTTACTTTATTTAATGTACAATAGATGAACTGGTGAACGCTTGCTGTGTTATCAAGTGCCACAATTGCTCTCACAAACGGGGGAAACAATGGAGTGTGATTTTTTTAATGATTTAAATTAAAGATAGATTAGCTAGTTATAACTTATAAATTAAAGCTAGTTTAGCTAGTCATAACTAATTAAAGCTAGGTTAGCTAGTCATAACTTATGAATTAAAACTAGGTTAGCTAGTTATAACTTATAAATTAAAGCTAGGTTAGCTAGTTATAACTAATAAATTAAAGCTAGGTTAGCTTGTTAAATTAAAGATAGATTAGCTAGTTATAACTTATAAATTAAAGCTAGGTTAGCTAGATATAACTAATTAAAGCTAGGTTAGCTAGTTATAACTTATAAATTAAAGCTAGGTTAGCTAGTTATAACTAATTAAAGCTAGGTTAGCTAGTTATAACTTATAAATTAAAGCTAGGTTAGCTAGTTATAACTAATTAAAGCTAGGTTAGCTAGTTATAACTTATAAATTAAAGCTAGGTTAGCTAGTTATAACTAATTAAAGCTAGGTTAGCTAGTTATAACGTATAAATTAAAGCTAGGTTAGCTAGTTATAACTAATTAAAGCTAGGTTAGCTAGTTATAACTTATAAATTAAAGCTAGGTTAGCTAGTTATAACTAATTAAAGCTAGGTTAGCTAGTTATAACTTATAAATTAAAGCTAGGTTAGCTAGTTATAACTAATTGAAGCTAAGTCAGCTAGTCATAACTTAAACATTAAAGATAGATTAGCTAGTTAACTTAAAGCTAGGTAAGCTAGTTATAACTTATAAATTAAAGCTGGGTTAGATAGTTATAACTAATAAATTTAAACTAGGTTAGCTTGTTAAATTAAAGCTAGGTTAGCTAGTTATAACTAATAAATTAAAGCTAGTTTAGCTAGTCATAACTTATAAATTAAAGCTAGAGCTAGGTTAGATAGGTATAACCAGTAAATTAAAGCTATGTTAGCTAGTTACCTTAAAGCTAGGTTAGCTAGTTATAACTTATAAACGAAAGCTATGTTAGGTAGTTATAACTAATAATTTAATATACGTTAAAACTAGATTAGCTAGTTATAATTTATAAATTAAAGCTAGGTTAGCTGGTTATAATTTAACAATTGAAACTAGATTAGCTAGTTAACTTAAAGCTAGATTAGCGAGGCATAACATAAAGTAAAGCTAAGTTAGCTAACTAGTTAATTTAAATCAAGGTTATTTAACTTATAAGTGTAAACTAGGTTAGATAGTTATAACACACTAAGCAAAAGGCCAAGCTCAAGCCCATTAATTCCCACATTTTTCTCAAGGTAACACTCCTTTGCTTCTTTGTTTAGCTTATGGCGATAAGGAATCTTGCACTTGCTCTTCCCATAGTCCATTTGTTTTGCACCATTATGTGGTTGCCCACACTCTATTGTGAGTCCTGAGCTCAGCTTGTATACTTACAGTCATATGAAAAAGTTTGGGCACCCCTATTAATCTTAATCATTTTTAGTTCTAAATATTTGGGTGTTTGCAATAGCCCTTTCAGTTTAATATATCTAATAACTGATGTACACAGTAATATTTCAGAATTGAAATGAGGTGTATTGTCCTAACAGAAAATGTGCAATATGCATTAAACCAAAATTTAACCGGTGCAAATGTATGGGCACCCTTATCATTTTATTGACTTGAATACTCCTAACTACTTTTTACTGACTTACTGAAGCACAAAATTGGTTTGGTAACCTCATTGAGCTTTGAACTTCATAGCCAGGTGTATCCAATCATGAGAAAAGGTATTTAAGGTGGCCAATTGCAAGTTGTTCTCCTATTTGAATCTCCTCTGAAGAGTGGCATCATTGGCTCATCAAAACAACTCTCAAATTATCTAAAACAAAGATTGTTCAACATAGTTGTTCAGGGGAAGGATACAAAAAGTTGTATCTAACCGATTTAACCTGTCAGTTTCCACTGTGAGGAACATAGTAAGGAAATGAAAGACCACAGGGACAGTTCTTGTTAAGCCCAGAAGTGGCAGGCCAAGAAAAATATCAGAAAGGCAGAGAAGAAGAATGGTGAGAACAGTCAAGGACAATCCACAGACCAAATCCAAAGAGCTGCAGCATCATCTTGCTGCAAATGGTGTCACTGTGCATCGGTCAACAATACAGCGCACTTTGCACAAGGAGAAGCTGTATGGGAGAGTGATGCGAACGCACACCACAAACAGAGTCGCCTGAGGTGTGCTTTTGCAGAAATGGCTTCTTTCGCATCACTCTCCCATACAGCTTCTCCTTGTGCAAAGTGTTCTGTTTTGTTTACCGATGCACAGTGACACCATCTGCAGCAAGATGATGCCACTTCTGGGCTTAACAAAAACTGTCCCTGTGGTCTTCCATTTCCTTACTATGTTCCTCACAGTGGAAACTGACAGGTTAAATCTCTGAGACAATGTTGAACAATCTTTGTTTTTAGATCATTTGAGAGTTGTTTTGATGAGCCTATGGTGCCACTTTTCAGAGGAGATTCAAATAGGAGAACAACGTGCAATTGGCCACCTCAAATACCTTTTCTCATGATTGGATACACCTGGCTATGAAGTTCAAAGCTCAATGAGGTTAACAAACCAATTTTGGTTGCTGTGCCCTCAAACTAACTCAACATACAGTCATTAATGTCTAAACCGCTGGCAACAAGTGAGTACATCCCTAAGTAAAATTGGCCAAATTGTTTACATTACATTACATTACATTACATTTGGCAGACGCTTTTGTCCAAAGCGACTTACAAAATCAAGTACAAAAGTAATAAGAATTAAGATAAACCATTTTAGATAGGGCTTAAAGGAGGTCGAAGGGAAATAAAAGGATAGAGAAGTGAAGGAGGGGAAGAAGGAAATGGGGTTAGAAGTAGTTAGTGTGTTAGAGGTGTTAAGAGAGTAAGTGCTCTTTGAAGAGTTCTGTCTTCAGGAGTCTCTGGTTATCCTGATCTGGTAGTGGAAGGTAGTTTGTTCCACCATTGGGGAACTCTGTATGAGAACAGTCTGGATTGCTTTGTGTGAGTGTTTGGCAAAGCGAGGCGACGTTCATTGGAGGTTCATTGCAGCGGCCGGGAGGTAACGTAAGCCTTCAGGAGTGAGTGCAGGTAGGAAGGAGCCTGTTCTGTCATCACCTTGTAGGCGATTGTAAGAGTTTTGAATTTGATGCGAGCATCAACTGGTAGCCAGTGGAGTTCAATGAGCAGCGGGGTGACATGTGCCCGTTTTGGTTGGTTGAAGACCAGACGTGCTGCTGCATTCTGGATCATTTGGAGTGGTTTTACTACACAGGCCGGGAGGCCAGTTAGCAGGGCATTGCAGTAGTCGAGTCGTGAGATGACGACTGCTTGTACCAGGAGTTGGGTGGCCTGTTGCGTCAGAAACGGTCTAATTTTCCTGATGTTATAAAGCGCAAAGCGGCAGGATCAAGCAACCGAGGCCACATGGTGCGTGAAGGAGAGCTGGTCATCAACCATAACGCCCAGGTTCCTAGCAACCTTTGTCGGTGAGAAAGAGAGAGAGTCGATGCTTATAGAGAGGTTGTGTTGAAACGATGGTTTTGCTGGTATGACCAGAAGTTCAGTCTTTGAGAGATTTAATTGAAGGTGATGCTCCTTCATCCATGAGGATATGTCAGAGACACACTGCGATATCCGTGCAGAGATTGAGTGATCTTCAGGTGAGAATGACAGGTATAGCTGGGTGTCATCAGCAAAGCAGTGGTAGGAAAAGCCACGTGAGTGGATAACCTGACCAAGAGAGGCGGTGTATATTGAGAAGAGAAGGGGACCCAGTACAGAACCCTGGGCAACCCCAGTGGATAGGGAGTGGGCTGAGGACAGCTGTCCTTGCCACGACACCTTGAACGAGCGCCCAGTGAGGTATGATCTGAACCATGACAGCACATTGTCTGAGATCCCCATGTTTGAGAGTATAGTTAGGAGGAAGTCGTGGTTGACCGTGTCGAAGGCAGCCGAGAGGTCCAACAGAATGAGCACTGAGGACTGGCCTGCAGCTCTAGCAGTTTTCAACGCTTCAGTCACAGACAACAGAGCCGTCTCGGAGTGTCCTTTTTTGAATCCAGATTGGTTCAGGTCCAGGAGGTCATTCTGGGAGAGGAAGCCAGATACCTGATTTAAAACTGCTTTCTCGAGTGTTTTAGAGAGAAAGGGTAGTAGTGAGACCGGTCTGTAGTTATCAACCTGGGCGGGGTTGAGAGAAGGCTTTTTAAGCAGTGGTGTCACATGTGCTTGTTGAAAGTAGTTGGGAAAACACCAGAAGTTAAAGAGGCATTGATGGTGTGAGTGATAGCCGGAATGATTGCAGGTGCGATGGTTTGTGCCCAAATAACCATTTTCCCTTCTTGGTGTCATGTGAATTGTTAGTGTTACAAGAGTCTCAGGTGTGAATGGGGAGAAGGCCAGTTAGATTTGGTGTTTTGGGTACAATTCTCTCATACTGGCCACTGGATATTCAACATGGCACTTCATGGCAAGAAACCTCTCTGAGAATATGAGATAAGTGTTGTTTTCCACAAAGATGGCTTTACAGCCTAAAACTGAGATACAGCACAATGCTCAAGGTCGTATAGCAGTTGTCCAGGACAGGTTCCACTCAAATGAGGCCTTCCCAAAGAAGTTGAGTCTACATGTTAAGCATCATATCCAGAGGTTGACTTTAAAAATAGATGCATGAGTGTTGCCAGCTTTGCCGCAGTGGGAGTGGGAGTGGGAGGTCAGCCTGCAGTGCTCTGACCATACGCCACACACTGCGTCTACTTGGTCTCCATGGCACTATCCTAGAAGAGGCTATATGATAAAATATTTACCTTAATTTATATACCTTTAAATATTTATCCCTTATGGTTGCTAAGGTGTTGCTTTGTGGCTAATATGGTATCAGGTTATTGCTAAGGTATGGCTAAGTGGATGCTAATTAGTTGCTGTGTTATTCTAGGTAGGTATTCGAAGGCTTTGCAAAGTGGTTTCTAGGTGGCTGTTCTCTTTCCAAGTGGTTGCTATGGTTTGGCATTTACTGTGCTACAGCTTTACACATGCAGCATTAGGGACAGAGGATGTGATGCTCACAGCTATTTTTGTAAATATTAAAATTGGTTATTGAGTATTGATTAATTAAAATACATACATTTAAATGATTGGCCTTTTTTTTGTATATTGTCATTGGGTTATTGTGTAGATTAGTGCCAGGTTAATATGTATACATGTGCCTTTTTATTATATGAAACATTAGAGACTGCTAATTAGAAGTAAACAAAAAAAATGAGAGAGCAGAACAATGGAACATTTTTGTATGTTCTAGAATGTTTTCTCTGTGACCAGTTTTCACCATCTTCACACTATCTGATGTTTAATGAGGCAGAGCAGTGACACTGGTTTCAGTGGCTTTGATGGGTTATTTATGACTCAGTATCTCTTAGTGTGAAAAATGTTGACAAGAAGCCATCACTACAGTCAGAGAGCAGTATCTAAATACCTACCAAGAAACTCCTATCTACAAAAATATATAATAGCCCAATGTGCCAATGGGTCTAGTTAAATATTAGTCAAAAACAACATAAGTAAACACAAAATGCAGTTTTTAAAATAAGGTTTTTACTATTAAGGGAGCAAACAATCCAAACCTATATGGACCTGTGTGAAAAAGTGTTAAAACTTTAAAACTTAACTGTGGTTTATCACAACTGAGTTTGATTTCTCTATCAAAACCCAGGCCTGATTACTGCCACACCTGTTCTCAATCAAGCAATCACTTAAAGGACCTGCTTGTGACAAAGTGAAGTAGACCAAAAGATACTTGAAATCTAGACATCATGTGAAAATTCAAAGAAATTCAGGAACAAATGAGAAAGAAAGTAATTGGGATCCATCAATCTGGAAAAGGTCATAAAGCTATTTCAAAACTCGAATTTTTGAACTACAGTGAGAGCCATTATCTACAAGTGATAATAATATAGAACAGTGGTGAACCTTCCCAGAGGGGCTGACCATCCAAAATTACTCTAAGAGCGCAGTGACCACTCATCCAAGAGGTCACAAGAGACCCCACAACAACATCCAAAAAACTGCAGGCCTCACTTGCAGTTAAGGTCCGCATTCATGACTCCAGTAGAAAGAGAAAGAAAGAGACTGGGCAAAAATGGTCTGCATGGTAGAGTTCCAAGACGTAAATCACAGGTGAGAAAAATGAAGGCTTGTCTCAGTTTTGCCAGAAAGCATATTAATGATCCCCAAGACTTTTGGAAAAATACTCTCTGAATTGATGAGACAAAAGTTTACAACTTTTAAAATTTTAAAATAACAAAAAAGGAAAGGGATCTAAAGAAAATGTTTGGGCATCCTGCATGGTTGGTATCTAGTAAAACCCCATTGGCAAGTTTCACAGCTTGTTAACTCTATTTGTAGCCAACCATTAACCTTTACTTTTTGTTTGCATTAGTTTCATTATTCTTTACAAAAGTCCAGATCTGTGTGATTCATGGGTTGCCTTGCATGCACTACTCTTTAGAGGTCTATCCACAGATTTTTTTATATGCTTATACTGTGAGGGCCATAAAAAACATTCAGCTTGCACATTTTAAGATAATCTATTATGGCTTCAAATATATTTATTTAATTATTTATTTTTTTCAGATGGTGTCAGTTTTGCTCCTGGAATTTCACCGAATCCATTCGTCCCTCTATCCATGAAAAGTTCCCCAATGCCATTATTTGCAACACAATCTCAAAGCATTATTGATCCATCAATATGCATAATGGTTGGAGAGCTTTTCTTTGCATGAAATCCCGTGCCTCTTTTTCTCTGAACATATTTGCTCATTGATGTCAAAAATAAATATTTTTCCTTGTATGCCCACAAGATTTTTTTCTAAATGCTTATACTAAATTTTGTGGTGAGGATGCTGGAACAATTTAGATACAGGCCACATAAAGGCCATATTTGTGCAGGTGTATAACAGTAGAACAATGAACCACAACTCCAAAATCTTCCTGAAGGTCTTTTGCAGTTAGTTGGGGTTATTGATTTGCCTTATGCTCTGAGCAGCTGTCTTTATTTGTATTTGTCTTGGTCTTCCAGACCTTATCTTGTCCTTAAATGTTCCTGTTAACTGCCATTTCTTAGTAACATTTGAAAGGATATGGCATCCTGAAAAATGTACAAAACCAATATAATACAATGTTGTTAAAAATGTTGAAAAAGTGTGGTTCATTTGTAACTTTATGCCTATGGGAGGTCATTTTTTTCTTCAACTTGTAGATTGACAGAGTTAAAAAAAAGAAGCTGTGAAGTCTAGCTGTTTTGAGAGGGACGGCTCAGTGACACTGAAGAACCAGTTCAGGCCAGTTTAAACCTGATGATCATGTCACAATGTCTTATTATGAGTCAATAGGATGGAAATGCTACCGTTTTATCTTTAACATTCTAAAGACTATACTATGAAGTGTAGAAAATAGAGAATATCATAGGTTGCATGTCATTTTCAACACCTAAACAACACGTTCTACAGTTTGTGATTCTTGAGTTATTGACTAAAAAATAAGTAATTTGCTTTGTAGCACTGTAGCAAAATAAAGTAATACAGGTTTTTATGGATTGTTTCTTTTAGCTATCTTTCCTTCATTCTAAGAAAACTTTTTAAATGAATGTTGTCTCTTGTATATACATCTAAAAAGACAGCTGTCATCATTTTCACTTATTAGTTTGCCAGGTCGCCCTGGTCTCAGTGCAAAAGACAAAACAAGAGGGCTGTGTTCATGAGGCTACATGCAGTGCAAGCAAAAGGGTGCAAAACAGGGCTATTATACACAAGACAGCAGCTTTACAGCTTTACATATTCAGCATTAGTGACATATTTTCTGAAACTCCTATGATCCTCAGAACTTGGTATGAAAGTGGTATGAAAAAGTGGTATGAAAAAGTTTCGGCATCCCTGATCATTTTTGTGTTTTTTCTTTAAAGATCTCCGGTTCAGCAATTTCAGTTAAATATATCATATAGCAGAAATACACAGTGATATTTGAGAAGTTAAATTAGTTTTTTTACAGAATTTACAAAAAGTGTGCAATAACTATTTAAAAAAAATCAAGCAGGTGCATGTATTTGGGCACCCAAACAAAAAAATACATCAGTATTTAGTAGATCCTCCTTTTGCTAAAATAATAGCCTCTAAACCAGGGGTGCCCAACCAGTCGGAGTTTTAGTCGATCGCGAGACGTGTAACCGTGTATTTAAGGCTCTGACAAAAAATAAATGAGGGGCCAGTATGTATTTTCATAATAATAAAATAAAAAAATAAAAATAATTATTTACACAACCTTTTCTGCTTTTCTGGTGCATGCTGGGTATGGTTTGCCACGGTTGCTCGGTTGTAACCAGGGACTTTAAAGCGCGAAGACGAAAAAGCCAGAACAGTGGAAGCTGAAGAGACAATGGCGGAAGCCAAAGAAGCTAAAAAATTATCACTTTCATCCCGAGTGGGAGGAGGACTACTTTTTTACTTATTCAAATTCAAAGTCGGTGTGTCTGATTTGTAATGCTGCTGTGGCCATTCCGATAAAGGGGAATTTGGAGCAACATTTTCTCACGGTTCACAAGAGGTATGCTAAAGATTTCCCAGCAAAATCAGCTCTTCGAACCGAAAAGGTAAATGAACTGAGGAGACAGCTAGCCGCGAAGCAGGCAGTGTTCACGAGACCTGTTAACAGAAGTAAAGCTGCCACGGTAGCGTCTTACCGTGTGAGCCGAGTTCTGGAAAAGCAAAAGAAATGTTTTAAAGAAGGCGAAGTTTTCAAAGAAGCATTTTTGGAGGCTGCAGATGCACTTTTTGCTGACTTCAAAAACAAAAAGGAGATCATGTCGTCTATTCACGAAATGCAGCTATCCAGGAACACCATTACAAGGCGGTGCGAGACCATGTCACACGACATTGAACAGCAGCTGAGAAATTATATTGACACTTGCCTTTGTTTTTCTCTACAATTTGATGAATCGACTGATGCTGTGGATGTGGCGCAGTTATGTGTTTTCATTCGCATGGTTTTTGGTGACATGCCGGCAAAAGAGGAGCTTCTTACAATTTTGCCTTTGAAAGGGCACACAAGAAGGTCGGATATTTTTGACACTTTTATGGAGTTCGTCAGTAAGTCGCATTTACCTCTCTTCAAAATGACATCTATAACAACTGATGGGGCTCCATCTATGGTTGGGCGTACTGCTGGATTCGTTGCTCTTTGCAAACTATCAGAATCTTTCCCGGATTTTTTGAGCTACCACTGCATCATTCACCAACAAGGGCTGTGCGGGAAGATTCTAAATATGAAGGATGTCATGGACGTGACAATGAAAATCGCATGCTCTGTTCGGGCCAGGAGTTTACAGAGGCGTTTATTCCGTGCCAAGCTCGAGGAGACAGGTGCAGACCACACCGATCTGCTGCTGCACACTGACGTCAGGTGGCTGAACCGAGGCAGATTCCTTGAAAGATTTTTGGAACTTTTGCCCGAAATTAAAGAGTTCCTGAAACACTCAACAACCCATGCTACTGCTTATACTCAGCTAGAAGACGGTCAGTGGCTCACTGATCAGCCTTTACATTACATTACATTTCATTTGGCAGACGCTTTTGTCCAAAGCGACTTACAATAATGAAGTACAAAGTAATAGGAATTTAGATAACCCATTTTTAGATAGGGCTTAAAGGAGGTCGAAGGGAAATAAAGGGATAGAGAAGTGAAGGAGGGGAAGAAGGAAATGGGGTTAGAAGTAGTTAGTGTGTTAGAGGTGTTAGGAGAGTAAGTGCTCTTTGAAGAGCTCTGTCTTCAGGAGTCTCTTAAAGATAGCGAGAGATTCTCCTGATCTGGTAGTGGAAGGTAGTTTGTTCCACCATTGGGGAACTCTGTATGAGAACAGTCTGGATTGCTTTGTGTGAGTGTTTGGCAAAGCGAGGCGACGTTCATTGGAGGAGCGCAGCGGCCGGGAGGTAGCGTAAGCCTTCAGGAGTGAGTTCAGGTAGGAAGGAGCCTGTTCTGTCATCATCTTGTAGGCGATTGTAAGAGTTTTGAATTTGATGCGAGCATCAACTGGTAGCCAGTGGAGCTCAATGAGCAGCGGGGTGACATGTGCCCGTTTTGGTTGGTTGAAGACCAGATGTGCTGCTGCATTCTGGATCATTTGGAGTGGTTTTACTACACAGGCCGGGAGGCCAGTTAGCAGGGCATTGCAGTAGTCGAGGCGTGAGATGCCGACTGCTTGTACCAGGAGTTGGGTGGCCTGTTGCGTCAGAAACTGTCTAATTTTCCTGATGTTATAAAGCGCGAAGCGGCAGGATCGAGCAACCGAGGCCACATGGTGCGTGAAGGAGAGCTGGTCATCAACCATAACACCCAGGTTCCTAGCAACCTTTGTCAGTGAGAGAGAGAGAGTTGATGCTTATAGAGAGGTTATGTTGAAAAGATGGTTTTGCTGGTATGACCAGAAGTTCAGTCTTTGAGAGATTTAATTGAAGGTGATGCTCCTTCATCCAAGAGGATATGTCAGAGAGACACGACGATATCCGTGCAGAGATTGAGTTATCTTCAGGTGAGAATGACAGGTATAGCTGGGTGTCATCAGCAAAGCAATGGTAGGAAAAGCCATGTGAGTGGATAACCTGACCAAGAGAGGCAGTGTATATTGAGAAGAGAAGGGGACCCAGTACCGAACCCTGGGGAACCCCAGTGGATAGGGAGTGGGCTGAGGACAGCTGTCCTTGCCACGACACCTTGAACGAGCGCCCAGTGAGGTATGATCTAAACCATGACAGCACATTGTCTGAGATCCCCATGTTTGAGAGTATAGTTAGGAGGAAGTCGTGGTTGACCGTGTCGAAGGCGGCCGAGAGGTCCAGCAGAATGAGCACTGAAGACTGGCCTGCAGCTCTAGCAGTTTTCAACGCTTCAGTCACAGACAACAGAGCCGTCTCGGTAGAGTGTCCTTTTTTGAATCCAGATTGGTTCTGGTCCAGGAGGTCATTCTGGGAGAGGAAGCCAGATACCTGATTTAAAACTGCTCTCTCGAGTGTTTTAGAGAGAAAGGGTAGTAGTGAGACCGGTCTGTAGTTATCAACCTGGGCGGGGTTGAGAGAAGGCTTTTTAAGCAGTGGTGTCACATGTGCTTGTTTGAAAGCAGTTGGGAAAACACCAGAAGTTAAAGAGGCATTGATGGTGTGAGTGATAGCCAGAATGATTGCAGGTGCGATGGTTTGTAGTAAGTTTGAGGGAATTGGGTCAAGCGGACACGTAGTAGGACGGCTACGCGTTAGGAGAGCCAGTGTCTCGTTCTCAGTGAGAGAAGTGAACGCCTTCGGTGGAGGGACACCGGGCTGCAGAGCATGTAGTAGGACTGCTACATGTTACATCAGTAAACTGGTTGCTGATAGCTGCCACTTTTCCAGTAAAGAATGATGCAAGTGTTTCAGCAGTAAGGCATGTAGCCGGAGGAGGAGGGTTCAGTAGTGATTTGAAAGTAGCAAATATTTTCCGGGAGTCTGTGAGGGAGCTGAATTTATTGTGATAAAATTCAGCTTTAGCAGTCGTGATGGTGGCTGAGAAGGAAGCCAGGAGCAGTTGGTAGTTTTTTAGGTCTGCTTGTTTTTGTTTTTTATGCCATTGTCTTTCGGCAGCTCGGAGTTTGGAACGTAGTTCCCTCAGTGAGTTATTTTTTTCTCACCGATGTCACCAATAAGATCAATGACTTGTATCTCGAGCTGCAGGGGAAAGGAAAGCACATTGCCAACATAATCAGTTCAGTGAACGCCTTTAAAACGAAGTTACGGCTGCTGTTAAGCAGGTTGCAAAAGTGTTATCTAAGAAACTTTCCGCACATGGAGGCAGAGCTCCGCCATCAGGGCAAAGACAGTGTGGAACTTGCTCCTTATGAGCAACAAATCCAAAACATTCTGTCGGAGTTTGAGCGCTGGTTTACAGACTTTGCGTCCATTGAGCCCGTAGCTCAGTTTCTATGCTTTCCATTTGGGGAAAATGTTGATGTGGATTGCATTACGTCCAAAGTAGCCACACTCTTCAGCCTGGACGCCAGTGCTGTTGAGAATGAAATTCTCACACTGCAAAATGATATTGAGATCAAATCAAGAGCAACACATGGCATAAGTGACGAGTTTTGGAACCTGCTGTTGAAAGAAAAGTATCCAAGCCTCAGACAATGTGCACTGAATATGACTTCCCTTTTTAGATCAACATATTTGTGTGAGTCTGCCTTTTCACACATGAAAATTATCAAGTCGAAGTACAGAACCACATTGACTGATGACCACCTCGCAGCCTGTTTAAGGCTGGCGCTCAGCTCCTACTGCCTGGATTATGAGAAGCTAGCTGACTCCTCCCAGTGCCAGAAGTCCTACTAAGGTAGAAAAGTGTTTTTTTTATTATTATTCTATCTTGAATTAGGCATAGGCCTATTCATATCCATATACTGTACTTAGAAGAATATGTTAGAAGAGTATCTTGAATTACACATATTCATATCCAAATACTTAGAAATGTATGTTCCGATTTTTTTTCCAGTTGAATTTAAATCCATCTGCCGGTTTCCCTGCCAGTGCCACTGCCCAGTGAAGTTTAGCATTCTGAAATATTGGACTTATCTTCTCCTCCTTCCTGCTTTGAAGTTATCTCTTCTAGAATTTGTGTGTGTGCATGTGTGTGTGTGTGTTAATCTGTGGAATTACTTGTTTTTTTATACAGATTTGGGTTTTGTGACTGCCCAGCCTTTTCTGAACTTTCTTGACTGCTCTTTTCTGTAGTTTTGGTGTGTGTGTGTATGTGGCTAAGAGAGATAGAGATGGTGTGAATTCTAGTGAGATTCTTGTGATTTTTGATGCATTTATAATTTCCTCATTTGTTGGATTTACTGCTTATTCTCCACCTGTGCAAATAAAAAAAACATTTGTGATTGGGGTTCCTTGTTTAAATTATTGCCCGGCCCTTGTGTTTGACTTGGTAGATCTTCTCATGCCATCAATTTCAACAGTAGATCTTGGTTAAAAAAAAAGGTTGGACACCCCTGCTCTAAACGCTTCCTATAGCTTCCAATGAGAGTTTGGGTTCTGGTTGAAGGTATTTTGGACCATTCTTCTTTACTAAACATCTCCAGTTCAGTCAGGTTTGATGGTTTCTGAGCATGAACCACCTGCTTTAAACCACACCACAGATTTTCAATAATATTCAGGTCTGCTTACTGAGATGGTCATTCCAGAATGTTGTACTTGTTCCTCTGCATGAATGTCGTAGTAAAATTTGAGCAGTGTTTAGGGTCGTTGTCTTGTTGAAGTATCCAGCCCTGGCGCAACTTCATCTTTCTTACTGATTCTTGAACATTGTTCTCAAGAATCTGGACAACTGTTTGTCCTGGAATGCTGGAATGCTGTGTTCTTTTTCCGCCATGCATACCGCTCTCCAAATAACTCAATTTTAGTTTCATCAGTCCACAGCACCTTATTCCAAAATGAAGCTGGTTTGTCCAAATGTGCTTTAGCATACCTCAAGCAACTTCTTCTACATTACTGTCCCTTACAGCCTCTACTTATGCAAAGTGCGCTGAATAGTTGAACGATGCACAGTGATTCCATCTGTAGCAAGATAATGTTGTAGGTCTCTGGAGCTGGTCTGTGGGTTGACTATGACTGTTCTCATCATCCTTCTCCTCTGTTTATCTGAGATTTTTCTTGTCCAGCCACTTCGAGCCTTAACTAGAACTGTCCCTGTGGTCTTCAATTCCCTCACTATGTTCCTCACAGTATAAACTGACAGCTGAAATCTATGAGAAAACTTTTTGTATCCTTCCTCTAAACCATGATGTTGAACAATTTTTGTTTTCAGGTCATTTGAGAGTTGTTTTGAGGCTCCCATTTTGCCACTCTTTAGAGAAGATGCAAAGAGGAGAAAACTTGCATTTGGCAAATTAACTCTTTCTCATAGCTGGATTTCAGCACAATTCAATTTTCAAACACATTTTGTGTTGCAACAATTAGTTTTAAAGGTATTTAAATAAATAAAACAACAAAGGTGCCCAAATGTATGCATCTGCCTTACATTGTTTAAATAATTATTGCACACTTTCTATAAATCCTATGAACTTCTCCTATAAATTCTCATCTCATTCTCAAATATCACTATGTTCCTCTGCTATATCATATATTTAACTGAAATTACTGTTAGTGTTATTATTTTAATGCAAAAATGGAAATGCTTTGACCTCCTTTGTATTCTATTTATAGTTTATGTAGATTAATGTCACAGGTAATTTATTATACAAAAACCTATAAAGTTACTGTCTGGCAAGCAATCACTTTAATAAAGAGCTAAGCAACTATCATGAGACAGCTGAACAATGTGGATTTTTTTTGCATGTTCTAAATAGCTTTGTTTTTGCACTCACTTCTCACTATCTTTACACGATCTGATGTTTCTTATGAGTCAGCACAGCAAGACTATGGTTTGAGTGGCTTTCATATGTTTTTTTTTTTTTTTTACTGTGTATCTCTTCATGTGGTAAATGTTTATAAGAAGCCATCACAGTGAGGCTACAGTCAGGCATATGAAACAAATGGGCCTGCCAAGAAACTTGTATCTACAAATATGTATGATAAAGGGTTAAGGCAGTAAATAGTACATATATGTTCAGCATTTGGGGGGAATGGGAATTGTAATAGGAAGAAAATCTGTCTAGTGGAGTAATTGAAATTCAGATTTAAGTAAAGTAAAATCACTATGTCAATTCTTGTGACTATTTAGAAAGTTCGCTAAAGACACATAAAGCTCAAATGTTAAAAATTATCTTAACTAGTACTGAATCTATACCTGTAGACGTGCAGAACAATTTATTCAGAAAATGAACCATTTAAGCATTTAAATGGTTCATTTTTCTGTTTGGTTGGTTTTCTGTTTCCTGCATACTTTGTTAGCCTCCTTTCACCCTGTTCTTCAGTGGTCTGGTCCCCTCTGGCCAACCACAGAGCAGGTATTATTTGGGTAGTGAGTCATTCTCATCACTGCAGTTACATTGATATGGTGACTGAAATCTATTAAGTTTCTACCTGTAATTTTCCTAACATTACATGTTTTCTTATGTTTAGTGCTTTTCCTGTTATAGCCTGTATGTAAGCTACACATCAGGCCTTTACTCTCAGAACTACAGATCAGTTTCATTAGCCCTGTGCAACGCCACAAGATATGCTCTATCAACCAACAGTCACCAACAGTTCATAACAGTTTCCAAATTACAATTAGTAGCTAAATAAAGGTGGTAAACACTGTAGTTTACTATTTGGCACTATGTCTAGACACTTCTGAGATATCTCAGTAGGAATACTGTATTAACCAAAAAAATAATCAAATAACTTAACTCCCATACTAACTTACAAATTGCAAAAGTGGGCAAGCTCCAAACAAAAGGTGACAATTGGTAAAAAATATAGCATGCACAGTGGTGTGAAAAAGTATTTGCCCCCAATGGATTTCTTATGTTTTTGTTTTTTTGTCATACTGATATTTTTGTGATTATCAAACAAACCTTAATATCAGACAAAGATATTATGAGTAAACATAAAAAGCACTTCTTACATGATAATTTTATTTATTAAAGGAAAAAAACTATCCAAACCAATCTAGCCCTGTGTGAAAAAGTGATTGCCCCTAAACCTAATAACTTGATTATGCCATCCTTGGTGGCAACTGCATTCAAGCTTTACAGATAATTGGCAATGAGTCATTCACATCTCTGAGAAGGAATTTTGGCCAACTCTTCTTTGCAGGTTTGTTTTAATTTAGCCATATTGGAGGGTTTTCGAGAGTAAACATCCTGTGTAAGATCATGCTACATCATCTTGGGTTCTTTTGTGACCTCCTGGATGAGTTGTCCATGCCCTTTTGGAATAATTTTGGTCAGTCGGTCAGTCCTGGGAAGATGTCCATGACTTTGTTTTCTCATCTGTTTTTGAATTTCTTCAGATTGGGACATGGAGTATTGCTTTTTGAGATATTTTAGCTGCTTTATGTTGTCAGACAGGTTCTGTTTAAGTGATTTCTTGATTTTATGGGTCTGGCAGTAATCAGGCTTGGTTGTGCTTTGTGAAATTGAACTAAAAATGTGATTTATCACAAAAAAGTTACGGGGGGGGGGGGGGTTATATTTGTTTGATGCTATATTTTGTTTAATATTTTGAAAAATGGAAGTACGACAAAATGTGTAAGGGGGCAAATACTTTTTCACACTATTGTATGTGTGGATTAAATGTGTAGCTTATTGTGTGCATGTTTTTTGTACATATGTTTCTGGGAAATGGCTTGTAGGTAGTACTACATTGGTGAGTGGTATGTGGTCTAAAATGTGTGAAAACCACTGGACTAGAGGATGAACAACAGTATCAATGCAGCAACAGATGAGCTTCTGTATTTGATTTTATATCTACAACATGGAACAGCTTAGCAGAAGTGTCTAATAGAGTGATTGAACACAGTGTTTAAAAACTCATATCATTGCAACACACACTAACACACCACCACCATGTCAGTGTCACTGCAGTGCTGAGAATGACCCACAATCCAAATAATACCTGTTCTATGGTGGTCCTGTGGGGTCCTGACCATTGAAGAACAGGGTGAAAAGAAGATAATAAAGTATGCAGAAAAACAGATACAGCACTACAGTCCTGTATCATTCTGTGGACACTTATTATAGACACTTATTGTCAAGACAGCCAGAGCCGAGTCAAGACCAAGACTTTAAGTAGTCCCGGTAGCATTAGTATTTTATCCAGCTCTTCGCTAATGTTAGCTAGTTTGTCACTAATGGTAGTTCTCTCCCTGGGAGCATTACTATTTTAGCTAGCTTAAGGCTAAGGTTAGCTAGCTCATCACTAAACGTATTTCTCTTTCTGGTAGCATTAGTATTTTAGCTAGCTCTTAGCTAATGTTAGCTAGTTTGTCACTAATGGTAGTTCTCTCCCTTGGAGTATTACTATTTTAGCTAGCTTATGGCTAAGGTTAGCTAGCTCTTCACTAAAGGTTTTTCTCTCCCTGGTAGCATTAGTATCAAGTTCAAGTTCAAGTAGTTTTATTGTCAATAGTGCATATGTACAGGACATACAAAGAATAGAAATTATGTTACTCTCCTTCCTAAAAATGACAGCAAGTACAGAAAATAGATATATAATATAAAAAAATTGGAGACACTATGTACAATACAACAAGGACACAGTAGACATACATGAGACAGAAGACAATAGTGCAATAGTGATGGGGGGTGATTAAGATGTGATGACAGTACAGGTATAAATATAACCCGTATAAAACAGTAGTAGTAG